>NC_133327.1:523964774-524294024 GCF_042186555.1 Aquarana catesbeiana | reverse complement strand
CAAATGTATTGGTATCATTAATCTTTGTATTTATGGAACTGCATTCCTTGTTTTTAACTATGTGATTATGTGACTTACTTGATTATTTTTTGTAATTAATAAACTGTTACCTACTTTACATACCTTTCTAAATATTTTCTTAAATGTGCCTTCAAAGTCCGCCAGGGGAATTTCTCTTGCTTTAAATTCGAAATTTAGGATGTGGCACAACCAGTAGATAATTGATCGATCAAATTTCTTGTTCTTATCACATTTTTGAAGGCCATAAAATGCCCAGATGGCACAAACCCCCCCCAAATTACCCCATTTTGGAAAGTAGACACCCCAAGATATTTGCTGAGAGGCATGTTGAGTCCATGGAATATTTTATATTTTGACACAAGTTGCGGGAAAGTGACAATTTTTTTATTTTTTTTTTGCACAAAGTTGTCACTAAATGATATATTGCTCAAACATGCCATGGGCATATGTGGAATTACACCCCAAAATACATTCTGCTGCTTCTCCTGAGTACGGGGATACCATATGAGTGGCACTTTTTGGGAGCCTAGCTTCATACGGGGCCCCGAAATCCAATCACCGCCTTCAGGATTTCTAAGGGCGTAAATTTTTGATTTCAATCCTCACTACCCATCACAGTTTCGAAGGCCATAAAATGCCAAGATAGCACAAAACCCCCCAAAATGACCCCATTTTGGAAAGTAGACACCCCAAGCTATTTGCTGAGAGGCATGGTGAGTATTTTGCAGCTCCCATTTGTTTTTGAAAATGAAGAAAGACAAGAAAAACGTATTTTTTTTTTCTTTTTTCAATTTTCAAAAGTTTATGACAAAAAGTGAGGTCTGCAAAATACTCACTATACCTCTCAGCAAATAGCTTTGGGTGTCTATTTTCCAAAATGGGGTCATTTGGGGGGGGGGGGTTTGTGCCATCTGGGCATTCCATGGCCTCCGAAACTGTGATAGGCAGTGAAGAGTGAAATCAAAAATTTACGCCCTTAGAAAGCCTGAAGGCGGTGCTTGGTTTTCGGGGTCCCGTACGCGGCTAGGCTCAGAAAAAGTCTCACACATGTGGTATCCCCGTACTCAGGAGAAGCAACAGAATGTATTTTGGGGTGTATTTTCACATATTCCCATGGCATGTTTGAGCAATATATCATTTAGTGACAACTTTGTGCTAAAAAAAACAAAAAAAAAATGTGTCTTTTTCCCGCAACTTGTGTCACAATATAAAATATTCCATGGACTCGACATGCCTCTCAGCAAATAGCTTGGGGTGTCTACTTTTCAAAATGGGGTCATTTGGGGGGGTTTTGAACTGTCCTGGCATTTTATGCACAACATTTAGAAGCTTATGTCACACATCACCCACTCTTCTAACCACTTGAAGACAAAGCCCTTTCTGACACTTTTTGTGTACATGAAAAAAATGTTATTTTTTTTGCAAAAAAATTACTTTGAACCCCCAAACATTATATTTTTTTTTTTAAAGCAAATGCCCTACAGATTAAAATGGTGGGTGTTTCATTTTTTTTTTTTCACACAGTATTTTAGCAGCGATTTTTCAAACGCATTTTTTGGGGAAAAAACACACTTTTTTACATTTTAATACACTAAAACACACTATATTGCCCAAATGTTTGATGAAATAAAAAAGATGATCTTAGGCCGAGTACATGGATACCAAACATGATATGCTTTAAAATTGCGCACAAACGTGCAGTGGCGACAAACTAAATACATTTTTAAAAGCCTTTAAAAGCCTTTACAGGTTACCACTTTACAGAGGAGGTCTACTGCTAAAATTACTGCCCTCGATCTGACCTTTGCGGTGATACCTCACATGCATGGTGCAATTGCTGTTTACATTTGACGCCAGACCGACGCTTGCGTTCGCCTTTGTGCGAGAGCAGGGGGGGACAGGGGTGCTTTTTTTTTTTTTTTGTTTTCTTTATTATTTTTTTGCTTTTTTATCTTATTTTTAAACTGTTCCTTTCATTTTTATTTTTTTTTTAATCATTTTTATTGTTATCTCAGGGAATGTAAATATCCCCTATGATAGCAATAGGTAGTGACAGGTACTCTTTTTAGAAAAAATTGGGGTCTATTAGACCCTAGATCTCTCCTATGCCCTCAAAGCATCTGACCACACCAAGATCGGTGTGATAAAATGCTTTCCCAATTTCCCAATGGCGCTGTTTACATCCGGCGAAATCTAAGTCATGAAATGCTTGTAGCTTCCAGTTTCTTAGGCCATAGAGATGTTTGGAGCCATTCTGGTTTCTGATCAGCTCTATGGTCAGCCGGCTGAATCACCGGCTGCATTCTCAGGTTCCCTGTTGGGACAGGAGAGCCAGAGGAAAACATGGAAGACGGTGGGGGGGGCATTCCCTCCCACTGCTTGTAAAAGCAGTCTAGAGGCTAATTAGCCACTAGGATTGCTTTTACATGAAAGCCAACTGCTGGCTGAAAAGAATGATACCAAGATGATACCTAAACCTGCAGGCATCATTCTGGTATAACCACTCAAAGTCCAGCAACATACCAGTACGTTGCTGGTCCTTGTTGGGCATACATTGTAAACTTTTTTTTCATGCAGCCTGTGGGCTGAACGAAAAAAAGATATTGATTGGTGGGTATGCCCACCATTAGAATACCTCCCTTCATCCACCCACTTCTAATGATGGGCATACATGCACCGTATATATCTGCCGAAGCATGGGGGCATCCTCCCGCAAAAGGCAGGAGCAAATCGCTCCTCCACCCACTGCTGCCCCCACGCTTCGGCATATATGCTGAAGTATGTAACTGTGGTGGTGAAATCACCTCCGACAGCGCTGGAGTCACGGCTTTATGTATCGTGGGAGCAAACGCTGTTGCTGTCAAGATAAATAAATCCGTGCTGCAACTAAATGGCGTACCTGCTAAGCAAATGATGGTTAACAAAAAAACAAAGTAACATTACAGTATAACAGTAATACTTACCATACCTGCAAAGCAAAATACAAAAAAAAACATAGTAAAAAATAAAACATTTAACGCAACCTGTGCCTACCTAAAATATATATATGCCGAAGCATGGGGGCATCCTCTCGCAAAAGGCAGGAGCAAATCGCTCCTCCACCCACTGCTGCCCCCACGCTTCGGCATATATGCTGAAGTATGTAACTGTGGTGGTGAAATCACCTCCGACAGCGCTGGAGTCACGGCTTTATGTATTGTGGGAGCAAACGCTGTTGCTGTCAAGATAAATAAATCCGCTCTGCAGCTGAATGGCGTACCTGAAAACAAAAAAGTGGTTAACAATAAAAAAACAAAGTATAAAAAAATTGCATACCTATAAAGCAAACATGATAAAAACATAACAATAAAACATGGCAGTATAGAATGCAGAACAATAGAGAGAGAACAATAAAACAACAACTATTTTTGTTGTTTTTATTTTATATTTTTTTTGTGTTTTTTTCTTTTTTTTTACTTTTTTTTGTAACTTTAACTTTTTTAACCACTTGAGCCCCGGACCATTATGCTGCCTAAGGACCAGAGGTCTTTTTCCAATTTGGCACTGCGTCGCTTTAACTGCTAATTGCGCGGTTATGCAATGCTGTACCCAAACGAAATTTGCGTCCTTTTCTTCCCACAAATAGAGCTTTCTTTTGATGGTATTTGATCACTTCTGCAGTTTTTATTTTTTGCGCTATAAACGGAAAAAGACCGAAAATTTTGAAAAAAAATGATATTTTCTACTTTTTGTTATAAAAAAAATCCAATAAACTCAATTTTAGTCATACATTTAGGCCAAAATGTATTCGGCCACATGTCTTTGGTAAAAAAAATGTCAATAAGCGTATATTTATTGGTTTGCGCAAAAGTTATAGCGTCTACAAACTAGGGTACATTTTCTGAAATTTACACAGCTTTTAGTTTATGACTGCCTATGTCATTTCTTGAGGTGCTAAAATGGCAGGGCAGTACAAAACCCCCCCAAATGACCCCATTTTGGAAAGTAGACACCCCAAGGAAATTGCTGATAGGCATGTTGAACCCATTGAATATTTATTTTTTTTGTCCCAAGTGATTGAATAATGACAAAAAAAAAAAAAAAAAAAATATTTACAAAAAGTTGTCACTAAATGATATATTGCTCACACAGGCCATGGGCCTATGTGGAATTGCACCCCAAAATATATTCAGCTACTTCTCCTGAGTACGGGGATACCACATGTGTGGGACTTTTTGGGAGCCTAGCCGCGTATGGGACCCCGAAAACCAATCACCGCCTTCAGGATTTCTAAGGGTGTAACTTTTTGATTTCACTCTTCACTGCCTATCACAGTTTCGGAGGCCATGGAATGCCCAGGTGGCACAACCCCCCCCCAAATGACCCCATTTTGGAAAGTAGACACCCCAAGCTATTTGCTGAGAGGCATATTGAGTCCATGGAATATTTTATATTTTGACACAAGTTGCGGGAAAGTGACACTTTTTTTTTTTTTTTTTTTTTTTTTGCACAAAGTTGTCACTAAATGATATATTGCTCACACAGGCCATGGGCCTATGTGGAATTGCACCCCAAAATACATTTAGCTGCTTCTCCTGAGTATGGGGATACCACATGTGTGGGACTTTTTGGGAGCCTAGCCGCGTACGGGGCCCCGAAAACCAATCACCGCCTTCAGCGTTTTTAAGGGCGTGAATTTTTGATTTTACTCTTCACTGCCTAACACCGTTTCGGAGGCCATGGAATGCCCAGGTGGCACAAACCCCCCCCAAATGACCCCATTTTGGAAAGTAGACACCCCAAGCTATTTGCTGAGAGGCATGGTGAGTATTTTGCAGCTCTCATTTGTTTTTGAAAATGAAGAAAGACAAGAAAAAACTTTTTTTTTTTTTCTTTTTTCAAATTTCAAAACTTTGTGACAAAAAGTGAGGTCTGCAAAATACTCACTATACCTCTCAGCAAATAGCTTGGGGTGTCTACTTTCCAAAATGGGGTCATTTGGGGGGGTTTTGTGCCACCTGGGCATTCCATGGCCTCCGAAACTGTGATAGGCAGTGAAGAGTGAAATCAAAAATTCACGCCCCTTAGAAAGCCTGAAGGCGGTGCTTGGTTTTCGGGGTCCCGTACACGGCTAGGCTCCCAAAAAGTCTCACACATGTGGTATCCCCGTACTCAGGAGAAGCAGCAGAATGTATTTTGGGGTGTAATTTCACATATTCCCATGGCATGTTTGAGCAATATATCATTTAGTGACAACTTTGTGCAAAAAAAAAAAAAAAAAAAAAAAAATTTGTCTCTTTCCCGCAACTTGTGTCGCAATATAAAATATTCCATGGACTCGACATGCCTCTCAGCAAATAGCTTGGGGTGTCTACTTTCCAAAATGGGGTCATTTGGGGGGGTTTTGAACTGTCCTGGCATTTTATGCACAACATTTAGAAGCTTATGTCACACATCACCCACTCTTCTAACCACTTGAAGACAAAGCCCTTTCTGACACTTATTTTTTACATGAAAAAGTTTTTTTTTTTTTGCAAGAAAATTACTTTGAACCCCCAAACATTATATATTTTTTTAAAGCAAATGCCCTACAGATTAAAATGGTGGGTGTTTCATTTTTTTTTTTCACACAGTATTTGCGCAGCGATTTTTCAAACGCATTTTTTGGGGAAAAAACACACTTTTTTAAATTTTAATGCACTAAAACACACTATATTGCCCAAATGTTTGATGAAATAAAAAAGATGATCTTAGACCGAGTACATGGATACCAAACATGACATGCTTTACAATTGCGCACAAACGTGCAGTGGCAACAAAATAAATACATTTTTAAAAGCCTTTAAAAGCCTTTACAGGTTACCACTTTAGATCTACAGAGGAGGTCTACTGCAAAAATTACTGCCCTCGATCTGACCTTCGCGGCGATACCTCACATGCATGGTGCAATTGCTGTTTACGTTTGACGACAGACCGCCGCTTGCGTTCGCCTTAGCGCAAGAGCAGGGGGCGACAGGGGTGCTTTTTTTTTTTTTTTTTTTTTTTCTTTATTATTTTTTTGCTTTTTTATCTTATTTTTAAACTGTTCCTTTCATTTTTTTTTTTTTTAAATCATTTTTATTGTTATCTCGGGGAATGTAAATATCCCCTATGATAGCAATAGGTAGTGACAGGTACTCTTTTTTGAAAAAATTGGGGTCTATTAGACCCTAGATCTCTCCTCTGCCCTCAAAGCATCTGACCACACCAAGATCGGTGTGATAAAATGCTTCCCCAATTTCCCAATGGCGCTATTTACATCCGGCGAAATCTAAGTCATAAAATGCTCGTAGCTTCCGGTTTCTTAGGCCATAGAGATGTTTGGAGCCACTCTTGTCTCTGATCAGCTCTATGGTCAGCTGGCTGAATCACCGGCTGCATTCTCAGGTTCCCTGTTGAGACAGGAGAGCCAGAGAAAAACACGGAAGACGGTGGGGGGGGGGGGGCATTCCCTCCCACGGCTTGTAAAGGCAGTCTAGAGGCTAATTAGCCGCTAGGATTGCTTTTACATGAAAGCCGACCGCTGGCTGAAAAGAATGATACCAAGATGATACCTAAACCTGCAGGCATCATTCTGGTATAACCACTCAAAGTTGTGAATGGCGTACCTGAAGACAAAAAAATGGTTAACAATAAAGCACAGTAAACAATAAAGTATAAATAATTACATACCTGAAAAACAAACATGATAAAACATAATAACAATAACAATAACAATAACAATAAAACACTGCAGAATAGAATACAGTAAAAAAAGAGCAGAACAATAGAGAGAGAGAATAGAGAGAGAGAACAATAAAACGACAACTATTTTTTTTTATTTTATATATATTTTTTTTTTTTTTACACTTTTTTTGTAACTAACTTTTATAACTGTAACCGGTTCCAGGTTCGGGTCTCTCAAAATGCGATGGCATCTTGGGAGACCCTGTGAAAGTGTGCCTAGTCTGTGCAATGCTGTACCCTACGCTAATACTCAACTAGTGTATGGTAGCGTTCAAAACATTCACCAATGCAAAGACCAGGATTGTCAGGACAGAAGGGACAATAATAGCGGGTGTCACGCCTATATCCGTGTTTGCTGCAGACACAACATCTTTTTGGGGGGGGTTCGTTGGGTAGGGGTACTCGGGAGCACATAAAAATGCCTCTCATGCAGCCGACTGCATTTGGTTGGGGATGTGAATGGGGGAAGTACGGGCGCTGCAGAAGTGGTGGGTTCCCAATTAGGATTGGCGAATGCAGCAGGAAGGGCACTATGGGCACGACGGGCCTGTGTTTGTCTCTTTGGTGGCAGCGGGACACTACTTGTGCTTGCCACCTCACCAGCTTGAACTGCACTTATGGGACTCGCCACGTCACCAAGTGTTACTGCAGTGCTGGTTTGACTACGACCGGGGTGTACTAGGCCGCTGGTGCTTGCCAGTTCAATAAAAAGCTTCCAAAAAAACTGTTAGCGATCGCAGGGATCAGGCCTGACTCTGCGAACGCTGCAGTTATGCGTTTAGTGTTTTGTAAGTGACAGTGATCGATCGATACTGCACTTGGGTGGGCTGGGCCGGGCGGAGGGGAAAAACGCAGGTGCTAGCAGGTATCTGGGTTGATCCCGCTAACACTGCGTTTTTGGGAACCCTAAACTGCTGGGGACGCTAGTATAGATCTGATCTGATCGGATCAGATATTGATCCGTTCAGATACTATACCACTAAAGGAGGCGTATGCTGCGTGCGTGGGTGTTAGCGGTACTGGCGCTAACCTGACGCTGCCTGGGGCCGGTGCTTGCTAGTTCACCAAAATGCTACCAAAAAAACTGTTAGCGATCGCAGGGATCAGGCCTGACTCTGCGAACGCTGCAGTTATGCGTTTAGTGCCTTGTAAGTGTCAGTGATCGATCGATACTGCACTTGGGTGGGCTGGGCTGGGCCGGGCGGAGGGGCACAACGCAGGTGCTAGCAGGTATCTGGGCTGATCCCGCTAACACTGCGTTTTTGGGAACCCTAAACTGCTGGGGACGCTAGTATAGATCTGATCGGATCAGATATTGATCCGATCAGATACTATACCACTAAGGGAGGTGTACGGTGCGTGCGTGGGTGTTAGCGGTACTGGCGCTAACCTGACGCTGCCTGGTGCTTGCTTGCCAGTTCACCAAAATGCTACCAAAAAAACTGTTAGCGATCGCAGGGATCAGGCCTGACTCTGCGAACGCTGCAGTTATGCGTTTAGTGTTTTGTAAGTGACAGTGATCGATCGATACTGCACTTGGGTGGGCTGGGCGGAGGGGCAAAATGCAGGTGCTAGCAGGTATCTGGGCTGATCCCGTTAACACTATGTTTTTGGGAACCCTAAACTGCTGGGGACGCTAGTATAGATCTGATCAGATCAGATATTGATCCGATCAGATACTATACCACTAAGGGAGGCGCATGCTGCGTGCGTGGGTGTTAGCGGTACTGGCGCTAATCTGACGCTGCCTGGGGCGACGCATATCACCGCCGGGCGATCAGGGGGCTAAACCTTTATTAGGTAATAAACGGCGGGTGCCCTGACACTATAAAAAATAAACGAACTAACCTGCGTCACCCGTAACGGTTATACGGTGATCAGTGGTGAAAGGGTTAACTAGGGGGCAATCAAGGGGTTAAAACATTTATTAGATAGTATATGGGGGTCCCTGTCACTATAAAACGCTGACGGCGAACCTAAATATTTACCTCACTAACTAGCGTCACCAGCGACACTAATACAGCGATCAGAAAAATGATCGCTTAGCAACACTGGTGACAGGGGGTGATCAAGGGGTTAAAACTTTATTAGGGGGGGTTAGGGGGGTACCCTAGACCTAAAGGGGGCTAATACTAACTGTCCCAACACTGTAACTGTCACAAACTGACACTATGCAGTAATCAGAAAAAAAAAAAAAAAAAAAAAAAAAAAACCTGCTGGTGTCAGTTTGTGACAGGGGGGGGGGGGTGATTGGGGGGGGATCGGGGGGCGATCGGGGGGGGGATCGGGGTGTTTTGTGTGCCTGGCATGTTCTACTGTGTGTGTGTGTGTTGTGCACTCACATTGATGTCTTCTCCCCTCGGCGCTGGAACGGAAAATACCGAGCCGAGGGGAGATGACATCATTTCCTTTGCTGCTGTTTAGCATACAGCAGCAAAGGAGTGTTCCCATTGGCCGGCGGCGATCGCGAGGGGGGGGCCACGAACGGATGGCCTCCCCCTCATCTCGGATCGCCGGGGAACAGAACGGGACCGCTTCGGGCACCGGGGGGGGGTCCGATCGGACCCCCCACCCGCGAGAGGCAAATCACGTACATGTACGTGATTTTGCCTGCCCGTGCCGCCTTGCCGACGTAAATCGGCGTTAGGCGGTCCTTAAGTGGTTAACTGGTACCAGGTTTGGGTCTCTCAAAATGCGACAGCATCTTGGGAGACCCTGTGAAAGTGTGTCCTAGTCTGTGCAGTGCTGTACCCTACGCTAATACTCCACTAATGTATGGTAGCGTTCAAAACATTCACCAATGCAAAGACCAGGATTGCCAGGACAGAGGGGACAATAATACCGGGTGTCACGCCTAAATCCGCGCTTGCTGCAGACACGACATCTTTTTTGGGGGGTTCGTTGGGTAGGGGTACTCGGGAGGGCATAAAGAAAATGCCTCTCATGCAGCCGGCTTACTGCATTTGGTTGGGGAAGGTGAGGTGGAGCACCATCTGGAAATAGAAGGGCTCTGACGATCTCTTCCTGGAATTTAAGGAAGGATCCAGTCTGTCCTGAAGCTCTGTATAGCACATGAGCGTTCAGCAAAGCCAATTGAAATAAATAAACAGACACTTTTTTGTACCAGCGTCTGGCCTTACGGGCAATTAGGTACGGCGCCAACAACTGGTCGTTGAGGTCCACCCCTCCCATATTAAGGTTATATTCGTGGACACAGAGGGGTTTCTCCACAACACCAGTCGCCGTAGGAATTTGGACCGTCGTGTCTGCATGAAGGGAGGTAAGAACAAAAACATTCTTATTGTCCCTCCACTTCATAGCGAGCAAGTTATTACACTGCAAGCAGGCTCTCTCCCCCAGCCTAAGACGGGAATCTACAAGCCGCTGGGGAAAGCCCTGGCAATTAGGTCGCACGGTGCCACATGCTCCAATCTGATGATCAAAAAGGTGGCTAAAAAGTGGCACGCTCGTGTAATAATTGTCCACGTACAAGTGGTACCCCTTTCCAAATAAGGGTGACACCAAGTCCCACACTATCTTGCCAGCGCTTCCTATGTAGTCAGGGCAGTTTGTCGGCTCTACGTGACTATCTTTGCCCTCGTAAACCATAAAACTACATGTATAGCCTGTGGCCCTGTCACAGAGCTTATACATCTTGACCCCGTATCTGGCACGCTTGCTGGGAAGGTACTGTTTGAATGACAAGCGGCCAGAAAACGTTGCAAAACGTCTGCAAAACGTTGGTTGAAGTGGTTTACGAAGGGCCGAATTTTGTAGAGCCGATCGTATCCAGGGTCTCCACGAGGACGACAGAGTTCATTGTCGTTGAAGTGCATGAACCGCAAAATCTGCTCGTATCGTGCCCTGGCCATGGACGCAGAGAACAAGGGCGAATGGTAAATTGGGTCAGTGGACCAATATGACCGCAACTCACTCTTTTTATTCAAGCCCATGAGGAGGGAAAGGCCCAGAAAGATCTTAAATTCGGAAACCGTAATTGGTTTCCAATCTCTGGCAAGGGAGGACTGGGGATTAGTGGCGATGTGTTGACCAGCGTATAAATTGCTTTGGTCCACAATAGATCTATAGAGATCTTCGATGAAAAACAGCGAATAAAAATCCAGTGGCATAAAGTCAACTGTTTCCACCTGAATTCCGGGTTGGCCAGTGAAAGGGGGAAGTACGGGTGCTGCAGAAGTGGTGGGTACCCAATTCGGATTGGCGAATGCAGCAGGAAGGGCACTATGGGCACGACGGGCCTGTGTTCGTCTTCTTGGTGGCAGCGGGACACTACTTGTGCTTGCCACCTCGCCAGCTTGAACTGCATTTATGGGACTCGCCACGTCACCAAGTGTTACTGCAGTGCTGGATGTACGACCAGGGTGTACTAGGCCGCTGGTGCTTGCCAGTTCACCAGAAGGAATAGCGGCACTAGTACTTCTCTGCTCCATACGAGAGCCCTGCGGTTCTTGCACTTCAAGGACAGAAGAAGTTCAGGGTCTGGTACGCCTGACCTTAGCAGGGACCACAACTCCGTCGTCAGAGCTATCTGTCATGGAGCCGCTGTCCTCTACAGGATCGTATTCTGAGCCTGAATCTGACAGATGAGTGACTTCCTCTTCACTATCTGTCATGCTCAGAAACGTGTAGGCCTCTTCACTAGTGTACCTTCGATTTGCCGTTTTGGGCTCTAAATTTAGGGGTACACTAGTGAGACTCACAGGCAAAAAAGCTCCTGACTGTTAGCGACTGATTCAAAACGCTACCAAAAAACTGTTAGCGATCGCAGGGATCAGGCCTGACTCTGCGAACGCTGCAGTTATGTGTGCTTAGTGTTTTGTAAGTGACAGTTATCGATCGATACTGCACTTGGGTGGGCTGGGCGGGGCTGGGTCGAGGAGCAAAACGCAGGTGGTAGCAGGTATCTGGGCTGATCCCGCTAACACTGCGTTTCAGGGAGCCCTAAACTGCTGGGGAGTATAGATCTGATTGGATCAGATATCGATCCGCTCAGATACTATAGCACTAAGGGAGGTGTATGCTGCGTGCGTGGGTTTTAGCGGTACTGGCGCTAACCTGACGCTGCCTGGGGCGACGCAGACCTTATCTGACCCTAAAAACGTAACTTATATCACAGCTGGGCAATTAGGGGGTTAAACCTTTATAAGGTAATAAACGGCGGGTGCCCTAAAACTATGATAAACTATAATAAACTATAAAAAAATAAACTAACTAACCAGCGTCACCTGTAACAGTTATATGGTGATCGCTGGTGAAAGGGTTAACTAGGGGGCAATCAGGGGGTTAAAACCTTTAGCAGGTAGTATATGGGGGTCCCTGTCGCTCTAAAACACTGACAGCGAACCTATATACTTACCTCCCTAACTAGCGTCACCTGTGTCACTAATACAGCGATCAGAAAAACGATCGCTTAGCGACACTGGTGACAGGGGGTGATCACGGGGTTAACCTTTATTAGGGGGGTTAGGGGGGTACCCTGGACCTAAAGGGGGGTACCCCAGACCTAAAGGGGGCTAACCTAACTGCCCTAACACTTATAACTGTCACAAACTGACACCAATGCAAAAAAAAAAAAAAAAACTGCTATTGGTGTCACTGTGACAGGGGGTACAGGGGGGTGATCGGGGGGTGATCGGGGGGTGAAGGGGGGTGAAAAGTGTGCCTGCGTGTTCTACTGGAAGTGTAGTGTTGGTGCAACTTACTTGGATGTCTTCTCTCCTCGGCGCCGGATCGAAAAGACCGGCTCGAGGAGAGATGACATCACTTCCTCTCCCTCTGTTTACATTACAGAGGGAGAGGAAGCATTTGATTCGCTGGGAGCGATCGGGATGGGGTGGCCATCAATGGATGGCCTCCCCCTGAGCTCTCATCGCCCGCGAACAAGAGCCGACCGCCTATGGCACCGGGGGGGGGTCCCGCGGGAAGGCATCATGTATCAGGTACGTGATTTTGCCTGCCCGTGCCATTCTGCTCACGTATATAGACGTGAGGCGGTCGGCAAGTGGTTAATATCCCATCACGACATACAGTCAGGTCTATAAATATTGGGACAGCGACACAATTCTAATCTTTTTGGCTCTATACACCACCACAATGCATTTGAAATGAAACGAACAAGATGTGCTTTAACTGCAGACTTTCAGCTTTAATTTGAGGGTATTTACATCTAAATCAGGTGAACGGTGTAGGAATTACAACAGTTTGTATATGTGCCTCCCACTTTTTAAGGGACCAAAAGTAATGGGACAATTGGTTGCTCAGCTGTTCCATGGCCAGGTGTGTGTTATTCCCTCATTATCCCATTTACAAGGAGCAGATAAAAGGTCCAGAGTTCATTTCAAGTGTGCTATTTACATTTGGAATCTGTTGCTGTCAACTCTCAATATGAGATCCAAAGAGCTGTCACTATCAGTAAAGCAAGCCATCATTAGGCTAAAAAAACAAAACAAACCCATCAGAGAGATAGCAAAAACATTAGGTGTGGTCAAATCAACTGTTTGGAGCATCCTTAAAAAGAAAGAAGGCACCGGTGAGCTCAGCAACACCAAAAGACCCGGAAGACCACGGAAAACAACTGTGGTGGATGACCAAAGAATTCTTTCCCTGGTGAAGAAAACACCCTTCACAATAGTTGGCCAGATCAAGAACACTCTCCAGGAGGTAGGTGTATGTGTGTCAAAGTCCACAATCAAGAGAAGACTTCACCAGAGTGAATACAGAGGGTTCACCACAAGATGTAAACCATTAGTGAGCCTCAAAAACAGGAAGGCCAGATTAGACTTTGCCGAACAACATCTAAAAAGCCTTCACAGTTCTGGAACAACATCCTATGGACAGACGGGACCAAGATCAACTTGTACCAGAGTGATGGGAAGAGAAGAGAATGGAGAAGGAAAGGAACTGCTCATGATCCAAAGCATACCACCTCATCAGTGAAGCATGGTGGTGGTAATGTCATGGCGTGGGCATATATGGCTGCCAATGGAACTGGTTCTCTTGTATTTATTGATGAATTCTGAAGTGTTTCAGGCAATATTATCTGCTCATATTCAGCAAAATGCTTCAGAACTCATTGGACGGCGCTTCACAGTGCAGATGGACAATGACCCAAAGCATACTGCAAAAGCAACCAAAGAGTTTTTTAAGGGAAAGAAGTGGAATGTTATGCAATGGCAAAGTCAATCACCTGTCCTGAATCCGATTGAGCATGCATTTCACTTGCTGAAGACAAAACTGAAGGGAAAATGCCCCAAGAACAAGCAGGAACTGAAAACAGTTGCTGTAGAGGCCCTGCAGAGCATCACCAGGAATGAAACCCAGCATCTGGTCATGTCTATGCGTTCCAGACTTCAGGCTGTAATTGACTGCAAAGGATTTGCAACCAATTATTAAAAAGTGAAAGTTTGATGGATGATTGTTAATCTGTCCCATTACTTTTGGTCCCTTAAAAAGTGAGAGGCTCATACACAAACTGTTGTAATTCCTACACCGCTCACCTGATTTGGATGTAAATACCCTCAAATTAAAGCTGAAAGTCTGCAGTTAAAGCACATCTTGTTTGTTTCATTTCAAATCCATTGTGGTGGTGTATAGAGCCAAAAAGATTAGAATTGTGTTGATGTCCCAATATTTATGGATCTGACTGTAGATTCACTTTTTAACAGATAGCAGTAGTTTCACGCATTGGATAATAATCTCACCATGCTCCAACAGACTGGGTTGTAAAAATGAACCAAATTCCAGATAACAGTAGCATCAGACACTGGACATGATCCCATCAGGCTCCAACACCTTGAGCTGTAAAAGTGGACCGGGTTTTGAATGCAGGAATCACGGTATCTTTGGAAAAGCTGATATCCAATCTGGCAGCTCAAGGATAAATCCCAGAGCATAACGGAAGAAGAGGGCAGCCTCCTAGTGCAATATGTATTAACAAAAGGGTTTATTAAAACAGCACACTAAAAACTTATTTCAAGGCAACCAAACAGCAGCAAAAATATTTGCACATAAAAAACAGAGCAGTGGTTTGCACCAACCAGCTCAAACAGTTAGACGTCTCACAATGGGCTCCACCCAACTAGTTTCTTCATAATAGGCTTCAGCTGGGAAATGAGACTCACCCAAGACATCTGCTAATAGCATATAAATACAAGTGGATGTAGGTGACACCGGAAGTTGAATTGATCTATACATCCTTTTGGTGTCACCTAGATGGGACATGTAAGAAATTCTAAATAAGAATAAAAATATGCGATGCCACCAAAGTGTAATCAATACTTGGTATTAGGCGTGCATTAGCCCAGGTTCACACCGAGCTGCGGGAATGAAGCTGCACAAGCTCAGTAAAACTCGCACGATTTTACTCCTGCATGTCAGTCTCAATTTTGGCCGCGATCCCAGAGACATCTTTTGCAGGTTTCTGAACAGATGTCAATGTAAATCGCAGCCCAAAATCGCAAAAAGCAGTACAAAAACTACCCTTTGGAATCAGTGCAGCGTTGCACCGATTAGAATGGTGCCATTGACAGCAATTGCAGCCGATTTGACATGCGACTTGACATGTCAAATTGCATGTCAAAACACTCCAGTGTGAACCAGGGCCAAAGGTAAAAAAAAAATTATTAAAAAAGATTACCAAAAAAATAAATTAAATTAAATTAAAAAACGTCTTTCCAAAACAAATTGTTTTTTAATTTTAAATATGTTCTCTCCATGATGATCACCATTTGCAGATACATATACATATTAAAGAGTTATCATAAACCCAATGTATTGGTAGGTAGAATATAATATAACATAATATAACATAACCCAGTATGACAAGTAGACATAATATCTTTCAAATATTATTAGTAATAATAATATTTGAGTAAACATTAGTATAGATAATAATGTAAAAGGGATACTAAAAAAATCTAAAAAGACTTAAAAAAAACACTAGCACTAATGGAAAAAGAAGGATCAGCTATTATCAATGAAACAATTATTATCCCATTCTATGTTCATCCCTAAGGGTCTATAAGTACGTAAATAAAAAATCCAATGGGTTTCATAACGGGATTCAGATTTTTTCATATTGCTCCCCCTCCAATGGGGTGTGAATTTCTCAATGCCTGTGACCTGCAATAAAGCTGGATCTCTCTTATGGTAATCAGGAAAACATTTTTTTAACATCAGCATTGTAAAAGCAACATAAACAATAGTTATTTTTGACAATCCAATATAAGCCTACTTGAAAAATCTAATTTGATGTTGTGAGTTTTGCCTGTCCGCTAGCCAGCTGTAGCATAGTTTCTATACAAGTATTTCAAAGTACATAATGGACACAAAGCGACCAGGTCACCGGGACCGTATTCAGCACACCAGAGGACCTTCCAGATAGCTGATGCGTTTCGAGGGGACACTCTGAGGAAGAGAGGATCTCCCATCGAAACGCGTCAACCATCTGGAAGGTCCTCCGGCGTGCTGGATACGGTCCCGGTCACCTGATCGCTTTGTGTCCATTGTCGACTTTGAAATGCTTTTATGATTGATTTGTTTGTGAGTATGTTTCTTTTTATTTCATATCAATAAAAACCACTTGGGTAATGGGCATGGTTGGTGAGCCCTCTTTTTATTTTTTCTACAGTACTTTCTGTTATAAGGTGACAGCACTCCATCCCTGTACCTAAATTGTTTTCCTGTGCTGTCAACATGTTAATAGGGCTTCTAACTGAGACTGTAAGTGCTCGTTTTATTCTGCAGAGGTGTTCACTCTTGTGACAGTTAGGAAACCAATCATGAGAAATGCTATGCAACCATCACTAGAATACATGCATGTAGCCAGGAAGGGAGGTTGCAGGAATTCAACAGTGCTGATATGTAAGAGAGCCCAAAAACAGGTCAAATAAATTATTTTTTTAATAAAAAAAGTTCATGATCCACAGTGCTTTAGCAAACTACAGTAAATGTCATCCATGCGGGGGGGGGCATATTTGATATAGCGCCTCGTGGCCTGTTAAATGTCCTCTGAAGAACAACCCATTGTGGATCGCTGTTCAGAGGGCAACACAAGTGTAAATGAGGCCTGGCAGACTATACAACTTCATTTGCGACCTGACTTTTTCCTTTTGCAGTAAAGCAACAATGTCAGGTGACTTTTTTGCCCCCAGCCTGTGATTGCACAGTGAAAGTACAGGAGCTGTTCACCCGTCTTCTCACACTGCACCCTCCTCCTATCAGCATGTTCCCTGTCAGCACATGTGCTCTTAGTTGTGTTTTTCCCTGTCCCAGTTCTGCTATACACGCAAAGCCTAATACCAAAAGTCAAGTTCAGGTACCCCCTCTAGATGAATTTAACTGGTGTTTTTTTTCTGTCTGGAGTTTAGCTTTACATTGAAGTCATAAAATATAAAGACACTCTACAGAAATTTAGTGAAATTGCGTTCAGAATGACCTATTTTGATACATTTGAAATTTCAAAAATTAGAAACGTCCTGTAGCTTTCAGTATTCATAACATTAAATAATAAGATTTCAGAAGACTGCTTTAGCTTACATTTCTGTCCACTCACACGTCTTTTGTATGCTAAGCACCTCCACATTTCCCTCCTGACCTCTTCTGACATACTTTGATGGGTTTGGAATCTTTGAACTTTGAAAAATAGATAGCAGGAAATTTACAGTGAAATGAAATGAAATGCTCTAGAGCACAGCATGGTATGCGTTTTGCTGGAAGAAATGCAAGCCATTCCTTTAACTTTTATAATTGCTGCCTTCTTAAGTCGAAGTATACATTTACATAGAAATTGAAAGCGATGTCTGATAAGCCCACCTGGCCTGCCCATGTTCCTGATCTTCAGTAAAACATTAGCTTTTAGCTTCTGCTTGTTTAAGTTATAAAAATGATATAAGGAACACACTTAGTTTTTATATAATTTATTAAATGCATTTTCACAATCATTAAGCAGACTTTGTTTTGTACGTTGGTACAAGCACATTGTTATACTTGTTAGCGCTTTGGCAAATCCTACGGCAGGGTATTAATGTAGAATCTTTATTGTAACGAATATAGTAGTGAAGCCAGAAAAATGTAATCAACTGCAATACAGTAATCGGTTATCTCCTGTATACCTGTGCAGGGATTAGATCTTGAGCAGCAGAACGGTGATGCTCCCCATGCATCGTATGTGCTTGTGTACTTTTTGCATGACGAACCACAGAAGGATGCATTCTAGAATATCTGTAATGCCGCATACACACTAACCGGTTTAGCCGTCGGAATAAACTCCAACGGTTTCTCCGACGGAACTCCAGCGGAATTCTATTGAGTGGTCTTGCTTACACACGGTCAACCCAAAGTCCGACCAAAGTCCGACTGTCCAGAACGCGGTGATGTACAACACTTACAGCGGAACTAGAAAAAGGAAGTTCAATAGCCAGTAGCCAATAGCTTCCGTCTCGTACTTGCTTCAGAGCATGCGTCATTTTTGGTCTGTCGGACCAGCATACA
Source organism: Aquarana catesbeiana (assembly GCF_042186555.1). Lineage (NCBI taxonomy): Eukaryota > Metazoa > Chordata > Amphibia > Anura > Ranidae > Aquarana > Aquarana catesbeiana. The sequence goes on along the minus strand of NC_133327.1, from coordinate 524,275,748 downwards.
GACGATCGGTTTTCCCGATAGGAATTGGGTCCATATATATATTTAGAACATGTTCCATTTCTAGGTCCGTCAGATTTTTCAAAAAAAAAAAGTCAGATGAGGCCTACACACGATCGGTATATACCATGAAAAGCTTCCGTCTGACTTTTTCTGTTGGACATTCCGCTCGTGTGTACGCAGCATTACTCTGAGCTAACTCATCAAAGATTCTTTGATAAGATTGGCTCTGTAGGATGTTAACAGTTAGAACCTCTTTGACTAGCATCTTCTGTTACTGCTAATGTGGGTGGCAGTGGAAGCTTGATGGGCTACTTAAAACTAGAGGCCCAGTCATTGTTGTGACTATTGTGTTCCACTCCACTGGATTACACATGGTTTGGGTTTAACCAGAGTGCAAATAATCAATTCTTTCCTGTGCCTTAAAAACAAGCCCTGTAACTTAAAACCCAGTACAAAATTGCTAAGTAGGTCATACTCATGGCTTCCTCAACAGTCATGGTAAAGACAAAGGCCACCTCAAGTATAACATAATATACAGTGGGGTCCATTCACAAAGCGGAATCTACCGCTTTAAGAAATGAGGTAAAAAAAATGCATAGCGTTTTTAAAAAATGTTTTTGACATTCACTAAAAAACGCTTCCAAAATACCGCCTGCGGTATTTTTGTGAAATATGCAGTATTTATCTCATGAAACCATGTGGTATTTTATCTCATGCGATATCCAGTGGGATGGACAGGGAACAATTAGAACCCCTGTCAGTTGTTCTTGCTAATAAAGAGGTAAAATGGTTTAAACTGTAAGCTTATAAGTCAGTGCGGTCCTTGTAGCATATGTATTAATACAAAAGAAAAAGGTGACTAGAATACCAGTCAAAGGGAAGCTGCTTTCACTGGACACATGTGGTGTATCAAAAAAAAAACTAAGTTCAATTAAGTACATACAAAATATCTTTATACATGTCAAATATTGAATGAAAATAGTATCAAAAATCACATTTTCTACAGGTACATTTAAATACCCTTCTTCTACAACATTATCTTTTTTATTGGTGGAAGAAGGGTATTTGTACAGTTTCTCACAAAAGTGAGTACACCCCTCACATTTTTATAAATATTTTATTATATCTTTTCATGTCACAACACTAAAGAAATGACACTTTGCTACTACGTAAAGTGGTGAGTGTACAGCTTGTATAACAGTGTAAATTTGCTGTCCCCTCAAAATAACTCAACACACAGCCATTAATGTCTAAACCGCTGGCAACAAAAGCGAGTACACCCCTAAGTGAAAATGTCCAAATTGGGCCCAATTAGCCTTTTCCTTTCCCCGGTGTCATGTGATTCTTTAGTGTTACAAGGTTTCAGGTGTGAATGGGGAGCAGGTGTGTTAAATTTGGTGTTATCGCTCTTACTCTCTCATACTGGTCACTGGAAGTTCAACATGGCACCTCATGGCAAAGAACTCTCTGAGGTTCTGAAAAAGGGAATTGTTGCTCTACATAAAGGTGTCCTAGGCTATAAGAAGATTGCCAAGACCCTGAAACTGAGATGCAGCATGGTGGCCAAGACCATACAGCAGTTTAACAGGACAGGTTCCACTCAGAACAGGCCTCGCCATGGTCGACCAAAGAAGTTGAGTGCACATGCTCAGCGTCATATCCAGAGGTTGTCTTTGGGAAATAGACATATGAGTGCTGTCAGCATTGCTGCAGAGGTTGAAGGGGTGAGGGGTCAGCCTGTCAGTTCCCAGACCGCACACTGCATCAAATTGGTCTGCATCGCTGTCATCCCAGAAGGAAGGCTCTTCTAAAGATGATGCACAAGAAAGCCCACAAATAGTTTGCTGAAGACAAGCAGACTAAGGACTTGGATTACTAGAACATGTCCTGTGGTCTGATGAGACTAAGATAAACTTATTATCTTTGGTTCAGACGGTGTCAAGCGTGTGTGGCGGCAACCAGGTGAAGAGTACAAAGACAAGTGTGTCTTGCCTACAGTCAAGCATGGTGGTGGGAGTGTCATGGTCTGGGGCTGTACAAGTGCTGCCAGCACTGGGGAGCTAGAGATCATTGAGGGAACCATTAATGGCAATAGGTACTGTGACATACTGAAGCAGAGCATGATCCCCCCCCTTCGGAAACTGGGCTGCAGGGCAGTATTCCAACATCATAATGACCCCAAACACACCTCCAAGATGAACACTGCCTTGCTAAAGAAGCTGAGGGTAAAGGTGATGGACTGGCCAAGCATGTCTCCAGACCTAAACCCGATTGAGCATCTGTGGGGCATCCTCAAACAGAAGGTGGAAAAGTGCAAGATCTCTACCATCCACCAGCGTGATGTCGTCATGGAGGAGTGGAAGAGGACCACAGTGGCAACCTGTGAAGCTCTGGTGAACTCCATGCCCAAGAAGGTAAAGGCAGTGCTGGAAAATAATGGTGACCACACAAAATATTGACATTTTGGGTGATATTTCGACATTTTCACTTAGGGGTGTACTTACTTTTGTTGCCAAGGGTTTAGACATTAATGGCTGTGTGTTGAGTTATTTTGATGGGACAGCAAATTGACACTGTTATACAAGCTGTACACTCACTACTTTGCATTGTAGCAAAGTGTCATTTCTTCAGGGTTGTCACATGAAAAGTAATAACATTTTTACAAAAATGTGAGGGATGTACTCACTTTTGTGAGATACTGTATATGTGTGTGATTTTTGATACTATTACCTTTCAATATTTGACATTTATAAACATATTTTTTATTTACTTAAAGTATAACTAAAGGGAAAACTGTTTTTTTTTTTAGTTTTGGATAGGGTGGAATGGTATTAAAACACATATTAGGTTTTTACTGCTGTCTGTGCCCTCATTAGGGAGATTCACCCTTTCTATTTGTCCTGTTTACAATTATCATTGACAGTAAAATGAAAAGAAAATCCCACGTTTTAGGTTGTCCCCAGAAAGTAATAGAGGGGAAATCTTCCAATGGGGACACTAATTCTGGTGACCTGGGGGACCCCAAAGGGATACCCTTATTTTGCAAGAAATTCCTCTCACTGCCTGATTTGGCAACAAGACAATAAGTAAAGGTAAATCTCCCCAATGGGGCACAGATGGCAAAAAAATAACAATTAAAAAAAAACTGACGGGTTCTAACCCTCCTACGCTATCCAAAATAAAAAAAAGAAGAAAAAATAGTCCCAATATAAGTGGAGATATGTATATGCATTAAAGACTTAAAGTGCTCCACTAATGCGCTTCCTAGAATTCTTGTGCTTCAGATGATCACCCAATTGTGCTCCAAACAGGAAAAATAATAATTTTTGCCTCTTACCAGATATTACGTTCTGGATCAAGGTTTACCTGCACCTCTGATTGTGTACAGAGAATGTACTACCAAGAATGAAAAAGAGTATGTTGCTCTTGCCTCGCTTTGGAAGGTGGTCTAGGAAGCGTGCACTGAGAGTGTATACCGCTGTATATATTGTTTCAAGCCATGCTGCTTTATCCTGAATGAGGGGTGTTCTCACCAAGGAACAGTCAAACCTTGTAATGAGGTATTAATATCTGATAAGAGGCAAAATTATTATTTTTCCTAGGGGTAGCACAATTGGGTGACCACTTGAAGTACAAGAATTCTAGGAAGCGTACGAGTGGAGCATTTTGATTCTCTAATTCATGTACACATCGCCGCTTATATTGGAACTCTTTTTTTCTTCGTTTTTTCTTTTTGCATGACATTGGCACATGGGCTTTATGAATTTTGTGATTATTGTTGTCCACTTTCCCTTTTTATTAGTTTTGTTTTGTTATGTGAAATACAGTGAGTACAGCTGTCTAAATTGGTGAGAATTGTCAAATTCTGAAAGATACTTACACCAAACGCAGAATTACTTTATAACAAATCATTTTTAAATGACAGAAGAAAATAAGTATATTTTACTACATGTAATAGGGTGGGTTTACTAAATGTAATGGGGTGAATTTAATAAAGCTAGAAGGGGGGGTTACCTTTGATTTACAGTATTTCACGATTAGCTGGCAAGCTGCTGAAAGAAACCTAAGGAGGTTAGTTTTCTGGGATTTGACTGATCCCGGGAGGATAGACAGTAGGGCCACCATAGGGGAGAGGGCGAGAGGGTCATCATACATCTCCTTATATACCTCAAATATTCCTTTCCAGAAGGGGCAGACTCGATCACATTCCCAGCAGATATGGAGGTAGGTTCCTTTTCCTCTTTGACAGTGCCAGCAAGTACCAGGAGCGTTGGGGAACATCCTGCGGACCGAGACCGTATCTCTATACCATACAGAGAGTAGTTTGTAGTTCTTCTCCTACGCAAAGCTGGAGATCGAAGACTTATGGGTAAATGTGAAAGAGGTCTGTCATTCACCTGGGGTGATTTCCTTACCCAGATCTCTAGACCACTTTTGTGTAAAGGTGGATAGAGTGTTATGTGTGTGGGAGAGAATTTCCTTGTATGTTAAAGATAACATATGTCTAGGGACCTGGGAGAGACCACACATTTCTTTGAAGGTCGTTAGGTCGTATGTATTTGACCGGATAAGTGTAGGGTAGAGCAAAAGTTTGTCAAGGACATCATGGATAACCAATTTGCTGTTGGGGGTTGGTGTACCTCATGTGGTATGAATCTGCCTGTTGTTGCGTGAACAAATGAGTGTGCTGTTGGCCAGTTTGCCCTCTCATAGCCACCCACCTGTCCTGAGGTTTCATAGTCGGGAAGTGTCGGGTTGTCAAATAGAGGTGTTAAAGGGCTGGGGTCGGTGGATAGTGCATAAGCTGTATGTCGGCGGTACCACAAAGTCAGCGCTGCCTCGGTCAATTAGGAAAGCATAGACATGGTGTGGTATTTGAGGTGGTATCCCCAGAGCAGCGCCCACAAGTCTACTTGCGTTATATCTTGTTCAATCAGTGTTGATGGTTTGGTCAATGGGCGTGGGAACCATTCAAGTAGTCTGGAGAATATGGCCAAAGCATGATATATTTTGAAGTCAGGGAGACCAAATACCGCCGGTGTGTTTGTGGGAGCATAGAACTTTATGTTTTAATCTGGAGGGCTGGTGTTGCTATACGAATTTAATCGATAGGGAGCATAGTTGTCAGGAAAGGTTCCCTCCGCTGGTAATATCTATCATTTGGCGTGCAGTACTGAGGTCCACCAGCAGGTGTCTCCTGGCAGTTTGGAACTGTCAGGAGAGTCTTTCCCTGCTGGTATTATGTGATCTTTGGGCCACAGTACTGGTGTCCACCAGCGGGTTTTTCCTGGCCGTGTGGGGCCGACATTACCTCTTGCAATCAGGCATCACCTGAATCTGACTGAGATTTGTATAAATACCCGGCAAGTGCACACACACATTGCCCTGGTATTGTCCTTGTGCCCTGACCTGCAGCCTGTTTATCTGTTATCCTGATCCTGATCCTGGACCTGAACCTTGATTCCTGATTCCTGCACTCTGTATCTTGAACCTGTTTGTATCAGTTCCTGTGTACCTGGATCCTTGCCCTGCAGCCTGATTCCTTGCATCTTGTTCCCTGTCTGTTTACTACTGGTCCCCCATCTGCTGATCTCCTGTTTATGACCCTGGCCTGGCTTGACTACGATTCTGGTACTCCATTTTCTATATATACTGGTTGGTTTATTATCACTGTTTGGTTGTTCAGTTTGTTCACTCTGTTTGTATTGGTGGTGTGTTCACATTTATATGCATTTACTTTCATAAACTTAGTTTCCCCTATTTATGTTTGGTTCACTCTGTCGCAGTCACACAGTTCTGGTCACATCTAGTTTATGACAATAGTGTTCAGTAGAAGGACATTGGGAGGGAAATTGGGAGGGCCTGGAACAAGAAGAGTAGTTTGGGGAGGACATCCATCTTAAGGACATTGATGCGCCCAAGCCATGGTAACTTGAGGTGGTGCCAAGAGTCAAGTGATCATCAGATTTTAGTCAGTAAAGGGCTGAAGTTCAGGGGGAATTACCACATGCATTTAATTATTCATTCCCTTCAGTGAATTGAGTGTAACACCTTTTCGTGCAGTATTTATCAAGCGTTTTCAGCGTTTTGCAGTAAATACCACAATTAACAGTTTAAGGATCACTTGTGATATTTAGGGAAAATGTGTCCAGACACCTAAATACAGCATGAAATTTGCTTTAGTGAATGAAGCCCAATATCTCCTAACTAGGGATGAGCTTCGAGTTCAAGTCGAACTCATGTTCGACTCGAACATCGGCTGTTCGCCAGTTTGCTGAACAGCGAACAATTTGGGGTGTTCGCGGCAAATTCGAAAGCCGCAGAACACCCTTTAAACGTCTATGGGAGAAATCAAAAGTGCTAATTTTAAAGGCTTATATGCATGGTATTGTCATAAAAAGTGTTTGGGGACCTGGGTCCTGCCCCAGGGGACATGTATCAATGCAAAAACAAGTTTTAAAATCGGCCGTTTTTCTGGAGCAGTGATTTTAATCATGCTTAAAATGAAACTATAAAAGTGTAATACTCCTTTAAATTTCGTATCTGGGGGGTGTCTACAGTATGCCTGTAAAGGGGCGCATGTTTCCCATGTTTAGAACAGTCTGACAGCAAAATGACATTTCAAAGGAAAAAAAAGTCATTTAAAACTACACGCGGCTATAACGAATTGTTGGTCCGCATCTTCCTACAGGCTTCTTCTCCGCTCCGTCTGCACGATCCGCCTCAGTGGGAGTCTGGAAGATGCGGGACGAGAAGAGCAGAGGAAGAAGAAGATGAAGAAGTAGAAGATGAAGAAGAAGGTGGAGGAAGAAGAAGAACACCGAAAGAACACCAGAAGAAAGAAGATGGAAGAAGAAGCCGAAAGAAGAAGAAATTAATAAAGGACTTGTCAAAAACCATCTCTTGTGTTTTTTAACCTTGACAATTTTTTTGTGAAATGGTAGGGGTACATTTGTACCCCATTACCAATTCACACAGGGGGGGCCGGGATCTGGGGGTCCCCTTGTTAAAGGGGGCTTCCAGATTCCGATAAGCCCCCCGCCCGCAGACCACCACAACCACCGGCCAAGGGTTGTGGGGATGAGGCCCTTCTCCCCATCAACATGGGGACAAGGTGCTTTGGGGGCTACCTCAAAGCACCCTCCTAATGTTGAGGGCATGTGGCCTGGTACGGTTCAGGAGGGGGGCCCTCTCTCGTCCACCCCCCTCTTTTCGGCCTGCCAGGTTGCGTGCTTGGATAAGAGTCTGGATTTTTGGGGGGACCCCACGCCATTTTTTTTTTCAAATTTTGGTGCGGGGTTCCCCTTAAAACCCATACCAGACCTGAAGGGTCTGGTATGGATTTTGAGGGGGGGCCCCCCACACCATTTTTTTTTAAATTTTGGCATGGGGTTCCCCTTAATATCCATACCAGACCTGAAGGGCCTGGTATGGAATTTAAGGGGACCCCCACCCATTTTTGTTTAATTTTGTTTCAGGGTTCCCCTGTGGGGAAATCCCATGCAGTTTTTATCAATGAACTTATGTGAATTATCAGACCGACAATTCATTAATAGCCGCGAGTAGTTTTAAATTACTTTTTTTCCTTTGAAATGTCATTTTGCTGTCAGACTGTTACCCCCCAGGTAAGAAATTTAAAGGAATATTACACTTGTTTCACTTTAAGCATTATTAAAATCACTGCTCCCGAAAAAACAGCTGTTTTTAAAAATTCTTTTTGCATTGATACATGCCCCCTGGGACAGGACCCAGGTCCCCAAACACTTTTTATGACAATAATTTATGAGCCTTTAAAATGAGCACTTTTGATTATTCATGTTCGTGTCCCATAGACTTTAACAGTGTTCGCGTGTTTGAACAAATTTTTTGCCTGTTCGCAAGTTCTGCTGCGAACCGAACGGGGGGGGGGGGGGGGGGGGTTGCGGCTCCTCCCTACTCCTAACTTTACTAAGACACTCCACAAAGGTGGAAAGATAATGACATGATAGTCTACTACTCTGTTTGGTCAACAGTTCTGTTCTCAAAAGGACCTTTAATTAAAGTTGGTGGCCTGGCACTCCATATAGATAAATTGCAGAAAATAAAACTTTTCATTTTCTCTTAATATTTTAATCAAATCACTTTTCCAGGTGTTCATTATAAAAGAAATTGTGTGTGGGAACCCAACAAGTAGCATTTCCCTATTCATTTTCAGGAGAAAAAATATGTAACCTTATAAAATAAATGTTGTAAAAATTAGTAAACTACTGTGGATATTCACAAAGCAAACCAGACTGGATGTATCATCAGCATAGGTTATAACCCTTTGAATATCTCTTTTTGTGGTTCAAAACTGTTCTCAACAATTTCGGCAAAAATTTGTAACTGGGCACAGGCAGTCCTCACAGAAAGTAATAAAAGGCTTTCTATAACAAGTGGCTGAAGAGCTGGTGTAGTAAGGAGGGGTTGGGTTCCTGGAGGACTGGGCCGACTTCTCAGTTGATAACCAGGACTATAGAAGGGGTGGACTGCACCTAAACGAGGAGGGTGCAGATCAGCTGGGAATGAAGATGGCCAAAAAGTTAGAGGGGTTTTTAAACTAGGTGATGGGGGGGTCCAGAGGTAGAGATAGTCAGCGCAGAACATATTCCAGAGGGTAGAATTGTGGGCATTAGTGGTAGGTTGACCAACGCACATAAACCAGAGGTAAGTATAGTAGCAAGTCCTAGTTGCAATCTCGGAACACCCAATAAGAGGATAATATGCGACCGGTATAAACTACATGGCACGTTCACCAATGCCAGGAGCCTGGTGGACAAGATGGGTGAACTAGAGATACTGTTGTATGAGGAGGATTTGGATTTTGTGGGAATTTCAGAGACCTGGTTCAACAGCTCTCATGATTGGCTGGCAACCATTCAAGGGTATACCCTTTATTGCCAGGATAGAGAGAGTAAAAAAGGGGGAGGGGAATGCCTATATATCAAGAATAATGTACAAGTGAATGTGAGAGATGACATCACTAAGGAAGCTAGGGAGGAGGTGGAATCCTTATGGGTAGAGCTCCAAAGGGATGAAGCTAAGGGGAAAATAATACTGGGAGTATGCTATAGGCCCCCTAACCTGAGGGAGGAAGGGGAGACAGATCTCCTATCACAATTTGGATTAGCAGCAAGGATGGCAAGTGTTATCATAATGGGGGATTTTAATTATCCAGACATAGACTAGGCGGAGGGAACTACGCATTCGTCTAAGGCTCGCCAGTTCCTAAATGTTTTGCAGGACAATTTTATGGGTCAGATGGTAGACGCACCAACTAGAACTAAAGTGTTACTGGATCTACTGATTACCAACAATACAGACCTGATCACGGATGTGGAAATACGGGGCAATTTAGGTAACATCGATCACAGGTCAATTGGCTTCAGTATAAATCACACAAATAGGAAACATAAGGGGAATACAAAGACACTGAATTTCAAAAGGGCCAACTTACCTAAACTACAAACCTTGCTAGAAGGCATAAATTGGGATAAAATCTTAGGAACAAAGAACAAGGAGTAGAGATGGGTTTGCTTTAAGAGCATATTAAATAAAGGCATTAGCCAATGCATCCCATTGGGTAATAAATTTAAAAGAGCGAACAAAAGTCCTGGATGGCTTAACTCCGATGTAAAAATGCATATAAAAGCAAAGGAGAAGGCCTTCAAAAATACAAGGTTGAGGGATCATCATCAGCATTCAGCCTTTATAAAGACTGCAACAAGAATTGTAAGGGTGTAATAAGGACGGCTAAAATATAACAAGAAAGACATATAGTGGAGGAGAGCAAAAAAAATCCCAAGAAATTATTTAAGTATGTAAACAGTAAAAAAGGGAGGACAGGCCATATTGGCCCCAGAAAGAATGAGGAAGAACATCTGGTTACAAAGGATGGGGAGATTGAGAAAGTATTGAATTTATTCTTCTCCTCAGTCTTCACGAGGGAATCGATGGGCTTCAGTAATCAAAGCTGCAGTGTTTATCCTCATGACACATCACAGGAAGCACCTCCATGGTTAACAGAGGACAGAATTAAAATTAGACTTGGGAAACTTAACATTAATAAATCACCGGATGGCTTGCACCCGAGGGTATTTGGGGAACTCAGTCAAGTAATTGCCAGACCATTGTTCATAACTTTTACTGACAGTCTACTGACTGGAATGGTACCAGCTGATTGGAGAAAAGCCAATGTAGCACCAATATTTAAAAAGGTCCCAAAATACATCCCTGGGAATTACAGACCAGTTAGCCTAACATCAATAGTATGTAAACTCTTGGAGGGGATGATAAGGGACTATATATAAGATTTTAGTAATGAGAACGGTATCATTAGTAATAATCAGCATGGATTCATGAAGAATCGTTCTTGCCAAACCAATCTATTAACCTTCTATGAGGAGGTGAGTTGCCATCTAGATAAAGGAAGGCCCGTAGACGTGGTGTGTCTGGATTTTGCAAAAGCATTTGACACAGTTACCCATAAACGTTTACTGTACAAAATAACATCAGTTGGCATGGACCAAGGGGTGACCAAATGGATTGAAAACTGGCTACAAGGGCGAGTTCAGAGGGTGGTGATAAACGGGGTGTACTCGGAATGGTCAGGGGTGAGTAGTGGGGTCTCCCAGGATTCTGTGCTGGGACCAATCCGGTTTAATTTGTTCATAAACGACCTGGAGGATGGGGTAAACAGTTCAATCTCTGTATTTGCGGACGATACTAAGCTAAGCAGGGCAATAACTTCTCCGCAGGATGTGGAAACCTTGCAAAAAGATCTAAGCAAATTAATGGGGTGGGCAACTACATGGCAAATGAGGTTCAATGTAGAAAAATATAAAACAATGCATTTGGGTGGCAAAAATATGAATGCAATTTATACACTGATGGGAGAATCTCTGGGGGAATCTAGGATGGAAAAGGACCTGGGGGTCCTAGTAGATGATGGCATGCAATGCCAAGCAGCTGCTAACAAAGCAAACAGAATATTGTCATGCATTAAAAAGGGATTTAATTCCAGAGATAAAATGATAATTCTTCCGCTCTACAAGACTCTGGTCTGGCCGCACCTAGAGCATGCTGTCGAGTTCTGGGCACCAGTCCTCAGGAAGGATGTACTGGAAATGGAGCAAGTACAAAGAAGGGCAACAAAGCTAATAAAAGGTCTAGAGGATATTAGTTGGGAGGAAAGGTTGCAAGCACTGAACTTATTCTCTCTGGAGAAGAGATGCTTGAGAGGGGATATGATTTCAATATACAAATACCATACTGATGACTACACAATAGGGATAAAACTTTTTTGCGGAAGGGAGTTTAACAAGACTCGTGGCCACTCATTAAAATTAGAAGAAAATAGGTTTAACCTTAGACTATGTAGAGGGTTCTTTACTGTAAGAGCAGCAAGGATGTGGAATTCCTTTTCACAGGCGGTGGTCTCAGTGGGGGGCATCGATGGTTTCAAGAAACTATTAGATAAGCACCCGAACGACCGCAACATACAGGGATATACAATGTAATACTGACATATAATCACACACATAGGTTGGACTTGATGGACTTGTGTCTTTTTTCGACCTCACCTACTATGTATAATTGTGAGAGTGTATTGGTTGTGAATTACCGTATTTATCGGCATATAACACATACTTTTTTCCCCTGAAAATCAGGGGAAAATCATGGGTGCGTGTTATAGGCCGATCCCCACCAATTTTGTGTGATCGGAGCGATCGCGGCGGTTGCCGCGATCGCCGCCGACATACACAGCCATGTGTAAATTCAAATATGGCGCCGAGACTGCAGGGACTCGGCGGAGCCAAGATACACATACCCGAGAGTCCTCGGCTTTTCTCGGCGCCGCTTACAGTCCCACCCAGTCCCGCCATTGGACCTGTGTGATGTCCATCATAGGGCGGGACTGGGCGGGACTGGCAGCGGCGCAGAGAAAAGCCGAGGACACTCGGGTATGTGTATCTTGGCTCCGCCGAGTCCCTGCAGTCTCGGCTCCATATTTTAATTTACACACGGCTGTGTATGTCGGCAGGGATCGTGGCGATCACACAAGGCTGCACTGGGGCAAAGCTGCACTGGGGCAAGGCTGCACTGGGGCAAGGCTGCACTGACATGGCTGCACTGACAAGGCTGCACTGACATGGCTGCACTGGGGCAAAGCTGCACTGACAAGGCTGCAATGGACACTGGGGCAAGGCTGCACTGACAATTCTGCACTGGGGCAAAGCTGCACTGACAAGGCTGCACTGGCAATTCTGCACTGGGGCAAAGCTGCACTGACAAGGCTGCAATAGACACTGGAGCAAGGCTGCACTGACACTGACAAGGCTGCAGATGGACACCGATAACGCTGCATTGATGGGCATTTTAATGTAAGTTTTTCTTCCTTAAACTTTACTCCTAAAAGTTTTTTTCCTTAAAATTCCCTCCTAAACTTGGGGTGCGTGTTATACGCCGGCGCGTGTTATACGCCGATAAATACGGTAACACACAATTAGAAGCATTCATTGTATAAGATTATAAGGATGGTAATTATTTTCCTCCACTTATTTTTGGCTATATTGTTAACAGTCATTGTTAAATGTTAACCATAATGATAGATTCAAAGTTTTTTTGTATAAAAATCAAGTGAATCCAAACATGACAAATATATCATCTTGCTTTTTATACAAACAAATTTTTGATACTGATGCCTGGCTGTGCCCCTGAATATTTTATCTTGGATGATTTGTCGACTGGCCAACAGTAGCATTGGTACTGTACCTGCACTGGCGCTTTCCAAGAGGAACAATGAGGTAGAGCACTTTCAATGTTTGCCATGTCATAATTGTGCCTCTTGTATTATAAATGGAAGTGAAAAGTGTGCCAAGGTTACTTGGGAGTATGCACATGGAAGCAACTGGGTATGTGTAATGAAAAAAATGAGACAGCTGTGCAGGCTGAGCTTGGTGATGGCCAATCAGACTGCATGTGTGGTGGCATACTACTGCATCTTAAATCTAGAAACAGTGTTGGCTGCTATGATTATTGTTCAAGGAGAAAAAAACTGAGACGTTCAACGTGTTTTAACTGCCACAGTCCAGAGGGTTAAGAGAGTTTGAAAGCCTCCATGTCAGACTCAGTAGCTATCTCACTGCAGGTTTAAGGCTTCCCTTACCAGATGGGAACACCTACCAGTAATCCTGTGGCAATTTGCTGTCACAGAGTTTGATAAAAATTGTATGATATCAGTGTTTCTTAACTAAATTAAGTATTCCTTATATACTTTTCTTCTTAATCTTATCTAAAGCTCAACTCTAGACAAATGTGTTGTTTTTTTTTTTTAGTTTAGGAACCAGTTTGAAAGGGTTAGAACCTGTGTTCAACTGCAACATTTGGAGGAGGGTAATGGCCACCTACAATATACTGTAGTTTTTCACTATCAGCATGGTCAAAGGCCACTGCACCAACTGAAAACTAACAGTTGCACTAAAGTGTATGCTCTCTGCTGTATCTGTATCTTATGGAGAGAAATTGGAATGCTCTTAAACTTCTACTGGGTGTTAGGGATTTATATAAACACACCCCACTGTAGTGTAAGGACTCTCTCCTGGATTAATAACTTCTTGGAGCCGTGCCGCTCTTTTGCTGTTATTTCTTTCCAGATAGTTTCTAACTCATGCCCTTGGTAACTGCTGTTTTGGGCAAAGCTGAGGGAATAGGAAATAAAGACCCAGTATACAACATTTTGTTATTTCGCACTTTTGGTTTATTGTAATATACAATATGATGGTACTTGTCCTTTAACCTTGTTGAGGATACTTTCATACTATGCACTTAATTGTAGGGCAACTTTACATGTGATGTGCTGGCTGCTTTATGTTATGTTTGCTTAACTCATTCCTTTTAATACATGTGCAGACTGTCTATTACATTTTTGTATTTGTATTCAATGTAGTTTTTTCTGTTTTGTATGTTTTTGTTTTGGAATTTTAAAAATATATGGTTCTGGCTGAAGTTTGGCTTTAACTTCCCTTGCGATAATCCTGAGTGTGGCTCGGGGTTAATTTTCAGTAAGTGGTATCCCCTTGCCACAATCGGGTTATCCCTGTACAGTTGCTTACCATGTCCCTACAATCCCGCAATGTCCTTCTGCTGTGTCCTCTGGCTGATGCAGCCATCTTCCATGTTCCGTTACCTGCGAGCGCCAAGGCGCATGGGGCTGCAAATTCAAAAAAGTACAAATCATAACATACACACAATACATTCTAATCTGTTAGGGTTACATTACTGTATCAAACCATTTCACCTCAGTTTTGTCCCTAGTGCTTTGTCCAGTGCCCTGCCTGCATTTTTACTGTTCTTTCTGCCTGGAAACTTGAGTATGTCTATGGCATCCAAAAAACATCCCTTGAGGTCAAAAGTGGTTTTAGACCAGCTATAAAACAGCTATAGTAAATTAGAATCACTTGCAGAATTGAGCGATAGTGTTTCGTGAGGAAATTTGTCATCAGTCACTGAACGTGACGACAGCGATGATTCTGCGACTGAGCTCAGTGATGTGTGAACTTGTTGCTCTATTGACTGTGGTATGAAGTGGGCAGCGCCCCCAAGGATCCCATTTACTGGAGCATCTGGTATGAAAGTAGACATTGAACATGACAACCCCTCGGCATCCTTCCAATTATTACTGACCGATGAGGTTATTGAAAAAATAGTTACTGAGACAAACGGGAACAAAGAGCAACACTTAGTTACTATGCATCGGAAGTTTACAAAAAGCAGAAAGTGGGAACCAGTGACCAATGATGACATTTGGAAATTTCTGGGCCTAATGATACTTCAGGGAGTGGTGGGGAAACCCCTGCAGAAGTGGTATTGGACAACTAATAAATTACTTGCCACTCTATTCTTTGGCACGGTCATGTCAGAGTACAGATTTTCCTTGATCATTAAATATTTACATTTAGGAAACAACAAAGAATTTGATGAAACTACTCATCCTGTACCAAAACTAAAGAAAATTTGGGAACTATCTCAAATGATTCTAAAGAATTTCCAACGGAGCTATGTGCCAAAAAGAGATATCAGCATAGATGAAATTCTAATGGCCTACAAGGAAGGCTCAGCTGGGTACAATACATTGCATCAAAGAGAGCACAATTTGGCGTAAAATCCTACATGCTATGCAAATCATCAACTGGCTACATTTGGAATTCAGTCATGTACACTGGAAAAGGAACAAAATTCAATCCAAAATACAGCAACTATGGAATGGCAACATCTTCCGTTCTCTCATTCATTGAGCCATTGCTAAATCAGGGCTATTGCGTAATAACCGACAACTTTTATACGTCTCCTGAACATTATGAGTTTCTTCTGCAAAACAAAACAAATGCCTATGGAACCGTTAGGGGTAAGCGGCGCGACATGCCGCCAATGTTTGGCGATAAGAAGCTGAAGACTGGAGAAATGGTTGTCTGGCAGAAACGCAAAATGATGGCACTGAGATGGCATGACAAGAAAGATGTGTGCCTAATGAGTACAGTTCATAATACCTCCACTTTTATGGTACGCTAAAGGTGGGAAAGAAATCATGAAGCCACAAGTAGTGATAGACTACAATAACACCATGGGAGATGTCGACAGAGCCGACCAAGCAATGACATTCTACCCAGCAATGAGGAAACAGCAAAAGAAGTATTACAAGTAGAACTTCATGCATCTTCTTGAGCAATTCTTGTGGAATGCCTACATTCTGCTAAAAAAAAAACGTGACAAGCCTGTGATTCATTCTGACTTCATTTGGAAAGTTGCCGAACGTATCTTTGTGAACCACCAAACACCATCAATGGCTCTGAATAGAGCTGGACGTCATGCTGTTGGCGTTGTCAACCCAGGAACACCTGACTGGTAGTCACTTCATGGACTACATCCCACCAACCGAGAAAAAGTCAGCACCTACAAGAATGTGCGTGGTTTGTTGTTCGAAGCGAGATGACAGTGGAAAGAAAATCAGAAAGGAAACAAGGTTCCATTGTCCTGATTGTGACGTCGGACTTTGTGCAGTCCCATGTTTCAAAATTTTTCATACCCGGGATGTTTACCAAACCAACATGCAATGTCTGGTATTACTGCATCCTTGTTTGGATACATTTCAGTGTTTTTGGTTTGATTACATTATTGAATAAAATGTATTATTATTATATTATTATTTTTTATAATTATTTATTATATTATAATTTATGATTTCATGTTTTAAACTTTATCATATCCGAAATGTCTACTAGACTCCTGTTTGGACAGATTTAAGTGAGTTTTTCCTAAGAATGACATGCCTACAATATAAAACAACAAATTTCCATGCTTTGACATTCAAAAATACTGACATAATCAGACCGCCAGGGAGGCTAAAGTTTAACTTAACTTTAGTTGAGAAAAAAATATTCCCCTCTGGGTCATTTATGTACATTACAAGGATTTTAACTAACTTTGTTGCAGATTCCTACCTTTTGTTATTCTGAAGAAATCACTGTTTGTATTTGTCTGTGGAAAGTGAATCTAATTGATAATTATCAATCAGCTGCTGCTTCCTGTTGGGAGTATCTCACCAAAAATGACATTTTTCATGCAGAGGATGCCTGAAATCTGATTTGTATCATAGGCAGACTTCTGGGAAAATGAGTGAGCCAATCACACAAGCAAGAAAAGATGTTTTTGGGGGCCATTCTGTACACGTTCTGTGTACAGAACACCTCCAGGTAGCCATATTGCATTTTATTTCACAGAACATTACAAAGCTGCAGATTGAAAAGGAAAGGTAATTTTTGATAACATTCAATTACAATATGACTTGAGTCGCAATTGTATATGCTATATTATTTTTTTTTATTTGCTATTTTTTTGCCCACAAAAGTGAAGTTACCACTGATTGTTCCCGACAGAGCTAGAATGGCGGTCTGCCTATGTAAACAGATCGTCGTTCTGTTACTAGGAAAGACAGAGATCCTGTGTTTCTGCTAAGCAGGAACACGGATCTCTGTCTTACCACAGTTAAAGCACCCCTCACACAGTTATAGGGCGTACACACGGTCGGACTTTGTTCGGACATTCCGACAACAAAATCCTAGGATTTTTTCAGACGGATGTTGGCTCAAACTTTTTTTGTCTACACACGGTCGCACAAAGTTGTCGGAATTTCCGATCGCCAACCACACGGTCACGTACACCACGTACGACGAGACTAGAAGCAAGCGCGGCACCCTTTGGGCTCCTTTTGCTAATCGTGTTAGTAAAAGTTTGGTGAGAGACGATTCGCGCTTTTTCAGACTCGTGGCTTTCAGATTGTTTTCTGCCGTTCAGTTTGTGCTTGTGGGTTTGTATCTGCTCTTCAGTGCGTGCAGTCAGTTCGTATCGGAGTTTTCTGTGCGATCTTGCCCGCTCGTTGCTGTTTTTCAGGTCGCTCTTCACAGGCCTTGCTGTTCTTCAGTGCGTTCTGTTACTTCGTTCTGAGCAGCCGACCGTTTTCTAGCCATGTTTCGTATGCGTACTCCTCGTAGAGTTCGTGCTGTGCGGGGGCTTGGTGTTGGGGTCCTGACCTTGACACATGTCCAGTCCATGAACAGGGTGGGGAGGAGTTCATGGACCAAGAATTGGTTGCTTTAGCGTGACCAGTTCTCTCATATGCCTTTGCTCCGTGAGATCCGTGAGAATAATCCTGATGATTTCAGGAACTTTCTCAGGATGACGGACCCCATGTTTCACCGTTTGTTGGCTTCGCTGACCCCCTATATTAGCAGGCAGGATACCTGCATGAGGCAAGCCATCACTCCGGAGCAGAGGCTCGTCGCTACCCTGCGGTATTTGGCGACAGGGAGAAGCCTGCGGGACTTGAAGTTCTCGACAGGCATCTCCCCCCAGGCTCTGGGGATCATTATCCCAGAGACCTATTCTGCCATCATCCAGGTCCTGCAGAAGGAGTATATGAAGGTAAGATTTTTATCCTTTTATATCACATTTTATTGTATTGAATGTTTGCTAATATCTTGTATTTCTTTCCTCATTCCCTAATTACCATGATTGTAATATGCTGTGAATGTCCCCTTTGTCCTCATGCATGCTGGATTTTTATGTAATTATTATTTTAGGTCCTTCATACATATTTGCCCTTCACTAACCTCCCCAGCATGGTGTCTCCTGCCCTATATTCACCTCATGTAGTCACTTAACAATGTATTTTATCAGCTCCATAGTAGTGCTTTACCCCAAACACCCCCTAAAATGTTTGGAAATGTTATTTTTGATTTAAATTCAGGCAGAGTGCCAGAGGCTTTTTTTTGTGGTGCCCCCAAATAATTTTTAGTAACCCTCCCTCCCCCAACTGCTAAGTCAGCTGATCCCAATTCTCTATGTATCCTCAATCATCTATCTGCTGACTTTGCCAAACCCATACACACTATACCCATCTCTTTTGTGGTCAGATTTATGGATGAATTCCCCAAAGCATGTAGTGCAAGGGCCTGCCTGTATACTTTCCAATGGTACTGTTTAAAGTTTTTGTATCCTATTATTATCTTGATAGGTAATAGCAGAATGTCCAAATGTCTTCAAATGTGTACAGTGTGTATTTATATCTTTGTATTCAGACACTTCTTACCTGTCCAGTGGTCTGCCAATAGTGTAACTAAGGAGGGGCTGTTCAAAGTAATACCCATTATTTAGGCATTCATCTCTCAATGAAGTGAAGAGGGTTACCTGTCCAAGATTTACACACACCCCCTATAATGTTAGAAATGGCCCATGAGAGGGGGGAGGGGGAATATGATAGGTGTACCTTATACTTTGGCGTTGTTAAATTCCCCTTAGTAAATGCTATCTGGAGGTTGCCCCATAATGTATGTGTATAATCTGCTTGCCATGTTTCAGAGTAAAAATAGTAATGTTTATTGTTTTCACGCCACAGGAATGGCAGACTGTGGCCTCCCACTTTGCCGAGCGGTGGGACTTTCCTAACTGCGGAGGGGCAATTGATGGGAAACATGTCCACATCGTCCCACCACCCAACTCGGGGTCGTACTATTATAATTACAAGGGGTTTAATAGTATAGTGATGTTGGCGGTGGTGTCGGCTAATTACGACTTCTTGTATGTGGACGTGGGGAAGAATGGCCGGATGTCCGATGGTGGAGTCATCGCCCAGACGGAGTTCTACAGGCGTCTCCAGAATGGCAGCTTGGACTTGCCAGCTCCAGAGGACAATGTGGAAGGACTCCCATTTGTGTTCGTTGCTGATGAAGCGTTTGCGCTGGGGGACCACCTGATGCGGCCATTCCCAATGAGAACCCTCACCCCGGAACAGAGGGTTTTTAATTACCGGCTGGCCAGAGCCCGAAGAGTGGTGGAGAACACATTTGGAATCCTGGCCAGCCGGTTCCGACTATTTCTGACACCCATCCATATGGCGGAGTATAAACTGAACCATATTATACTGGCGTCCTGTGTTCTCCATAACTTTTTAAGGAAACATTCGGCCAACTATGCTGGCTCAGTTGGGCCTGAGGCCGGAATCCTACATCAAACCACACTGACGGCGCTTGAAAGTGGCCGTCCTGGCTTGCCCTCCCTGAGTGCCCGTGATGTCCAGTTAAGCTACCTGGAGTTCTTTGCGGGTAGGGGGGCTATCAATATGCCAGCAAATCTGTTAAGCCTTTTTTTTTATAATAAAAAAAAAAAGAAATTCTTGGTGGACATTTACTGCTTGTGTTTGTTTTAGCTGACCCTGACAGAAATGTGTTGAGTCCAGAAAATGTCGTGATTGTGTAACCTTATACAAAGCACTGTTGGCTGTTATTTCCTAAATGCAAAAACACATTTCACTACAAGTGCACTTGCAACTGCACTGAAACTGCACTTGTAGTGCCAAGAGGATTTGCCCTTAGGAAATAACACCCATTTTTGCAGAAAACAGCAATTACATCACCCCAAAAGTGTTGTATTGTAGTGTTGAGACAATAATCCACACATTCTTGAGTAAGCAACTTTTTTATACCTGCACAATCACATGTGCATTTACCAAAGGTTTTTAAAACAAACCAACGTGTTTGTTGTATAACAATTTTTGCAGTAGCATTATCAAAAATTGAAATGTCCATTTCAGATAATACAGGCCTGTGTAAAACCAACAAGAAAGCCAAAAAACTTGAACTTACAAAGTTCACATTAGGTAAAACCTGAAGGCTATATCAGACATCAGTATTTAGGAACTGGGTTTGATATAGCGTTCAGATGGGGAGAAATCACCCCTGGAAAAGCCAAATTTGGAAGATGCACACCAATTTACAAATGTCAACATGTGCTAGCTGCCATCAGGGGGGATCAAGGGACGTGTTTTGGGGGAGCAAGCCCTTCCTCAACGCTACTTTATAATTGAGGAAGGGGTTGCACCCCCAAAACGCGTCCATTGATCTCCCGTGATGGCAGATAGCACATGTTGGCACACTGTGTGCATCCGCCAAATTTGGCTTTTCAAAACATTGCAAAAAAATTTAAAAGATTGGACCACAATCCAAAAAGTGATTTTGTGGGGTTTTAAATTTGCCCCAAAACATCAATGATGTTATTATTTTTTTTAATAACATCATTGATTTTTTGCTGTATGTTTTGCAGTTCGACATTATACCCCATGATCTCCCCGATCAGGATCTGGGCACTTTCTGATGTGAAAGGATCTGGATCACGATCACCTAAAAAGAGAGAAACAAAACAAAAACAGGTCTCAAAAATCTGCCACCATCCATCTCTTTTACCTGAGCCTGTGGTCGCAGACACTCACCTGTTGTGGCGCCAATCTCCACCACATCTTCTTCTTCCTCCTGCTCAGCTTGGGTTGGTGGTATTTCACCTTCTTCCAGAGGTGGGGGGTCTCTGGTCTCCTCGGATGAGGGGTGTCCTCCGAGTCTTTTCTCCCCTATGTAAAACAAAAATGGTATAATTAGCACACAGATATTTGATAGCAGAACTAGAAATAGGAAACATTGCTTGGAAGTGGGGTACAATTGTCTATTTTAGCCGAGGTCCAAGATGTATTTTTTTTATTGGCCTTTGTCAAGCTGCAATACTTTACCTGTTTAGTACAAGCTTCACAGATGTAGCCCCCCCTATAGTATACACTGGAGCACCTGTGTGGCCCCCTAATAAAAATGGTGTTCTGGTGTCCCACACTAGTGCTCCAGTGTCCAGATGTGCAAACAGCTGCTCAGTGTCCTCTCCTTACACAGAATCTAGTTGGCATTTCATTCTAGTAACAAACCCATCTACACAAACAAATATTTGGCATCCAAGTAGGCCCAAAAAAAATGTGGGAAAATGCATATGGCCTAAACAATGGTGTTTTAGAGGCCGAAAGAAAAATGTTTGATACGAACAAATAATGGGCCCATGAACATTAAAGTTGCCCTTTTAAACTGTACAATTAAGAAAAGCATATGGAGCAGCACGAACGCAATAAAGACAGAAAGAATAGGAACACAGCACAACTACTTACTTTTTTGCAGCACTCTCCGGATCTTTCGGTACTGCTCTGGCTCTCTCAACTTCAGGTCCGACCACCGCTTCCTGAGCTGATCTCTCGATCTTCGTACCCCGAAATTCTTGTGAAGGCTTTTGACCACTTTCGCCATGATCTTTGCCTTTCTGATGTTGGGGTTGGGGTAAGGCCCATACTTTCCGTCATAGTCGGACTTCTTCATGATGTCCACCATCTCCAACATCTCCCCACAGGACATATTTGTGGCCTTAAAACGTCTCCTTCTGGATCGGGACGTGTCCGGATCCGGGCTTTCCTCCTTCTCCTCCTCCTCGTTGCTATAATTAGCACACACCTGCTCTAACTCCGCCATGTGCTCTTCACCCACTGCGCCGAACGAAAAGGGGCGGGGAATAGACTAGAAAGAACGTCAGGGGCGGGCGGAGTTACACGCATGCGCAGTGTATATAAAGTGTAACACGCGTGCGTATTACGTACGATCTGTGAGCGGAGGAAGGAGCATTGGACGCGCCGATCGTAAGAACGAAGGTAAGAGACAAACTTGTGCCTATACTGCTTCTACATTGAAGCCTATATTGTAACAAGATTAGGAGAGTTTTGTCTGACATTAGGCTTTGTCTTGTGTTTTGTCTTGCAGTGAACATGGATATCTTAGTGAAAGACAATGACTTCATGTCAGTATTCATAGATATCTTAAGGGAGCTGCCCTGTCTGTGGGAGATTAAACACCCCCATTTCAAGAACCAAACAAAGAGGAAGGCAGCACTGGTGCAATTGTGTGAAATTGTGAAGCAGGTGATCCCCACGGCAGACATCACCTATTTAAAGATCTTCATTGGTGGCCTGAGGAGCACATATGTAAGGGAGCGCAAGAAAGTCCTGGATTCACAGAGATCCGGAGCAGCAGATGACATCTATGTCCCCAGGATGTTGTACTATGACAGGCTGCATTTTCTGGCAGGCCAGACTGAACCCAGGCCATCCCTCTCCAGTCTTCCTTCCATGCTTCCTTCCCCCCTGGCTGAGGCTTCTGACGCCCAACCTGGGCCTTCCAGGCCACATGTGGAGGAGCCCAGATTGAGCCAGGTATAGCATTCCTCTAAATATTTCTGCTTGTCCAATCAATGATGTTAACTAGATGTTAGTTTGGAGTACTAATTTAGGATTGTGATTGATGAAGCAAAACATTACAACCATGTCCCTTTTTCATACACAGGGAAGTCTCAGCCAGGAGGTGGCCGGGCCGAGCCGGCTGATCTGCAGGTCCCTCCACCCCCCCTGAAAAGAGAAAGTGGCAGTAGGAGGAGTGCCCTAGAGGAGGCTACCGGAGGACTCTTTTGGAGGGCTACAGAGGTCCTGGGAGCACGACAGACCATGGAGGAGGACAATACTGCCGTCATTGCATATAAAATGCAGAGGATGGAGGAGGGCCAACAAGTCTTGTGTGAGGCGCTCATATTGGAGGCTCTTAACAAAGGTATGAGGGGCCAAATGACAGCTCAGACACACCTTTGCGATGGTCCTCCTCCTCCTCCTGCAGGTCCTCCTCCTCGTCCTCCCTCTCCTCCAGGTCCTCCCAGTCCTCCTCAAGGTCCTACTCCTCCTCCTGCCACATCTCCAACTGCACAGCCACAGCCGGGAAGGAAGCGTGAAAGGAAGACCAGAAAGTGAGGACCCTGGATCCAGTCTGGTCAGCCAAAAGATGCAGCCTCTTGTGGTACCACAGCCTGGGGACACAGATGTCATCTGCTGCTATCCGGATCTCTGCGAATTCTGGACCAGACTGCCCTCCCTTACATATGGACTCCTCAGGCCACCAATTTTGATGTTCAAGAATTGATGTCTGCCGTGGGGGTCCCAGGCTTCGCTAATTTCTCATGTTGAGCCAGTGTTGCCTTCCTCTTTGTTTGGTTCTGATCCCTTAATAAAGGATTTTTGTTTTGAATTATACTCTCCTATGTGTTTTACTTCAAAAAGGACAGTTTTTTTGTGAGGATTCAGGTACATTTCAAATATACAATGTGAAATGAACAAGGGACACCAACAACAAACAATCTCCTTGAGATTAAATAATAAAAGATATCAATGGTGTTGGGGTAACTTGACACACAAAACACACACAAAAATATTCTGGAGGAAAAATAAAAATAACATTGAACAAAGATCAGCCTTTGAAAAAATACAAACATTAAATCCAAAAAAAAGGCTTAAAATCCCAAAAAAAATTAAATAAAAAAAAAAAAAAATTGTCAGATGTGACAACTAATAACAATATATTCAGGGAATCCCAATAAAAAAACAAAAATAAAACTTTGTGAGAAGTGTGTGTGAATATGAGCAGCAAAACTACTTAATTCTTGTCACATTATAAAGAAGAAGAGAGTGCGCTGTATTAAACCATTTTTAACATTGCAGCGTGACGAAAGTGCTGTATCCATTGCGAACGCTAAGTTTACCAGACCGAGCTGTTCCGTCTTGGAATTTCTTCTGAGCATGCGTGGCACTTTGTGCGTCGGAACAGGCCACACACGGTCGGAATTGACGTGATCGGATTTTGTTGTCGGAAAATTTTATCTCCTGCTCTCCATCTTTGTGTGTCGGAAAATCCGATGGAAAATGTCCGATGGAGCCCACACACGGTCGGAATTTCCGACAACACGCTCCGATCGGACATTTTCCATCGGAAAATCCGACCGTGTGTACGGGGCATTAGAATGAATTACCAGGGAACACATTTACCCTTTGATCACCCCTGATGTTAACCCCTTCCATGCCAGTGTCATTAGTACAGTGACAGTGCATATTTTTTTAGCACTGATCACTGTAATAATGTCACTGGTCCCCAAAAGTGTCACTTAGTGTCCGATTTGTCTACCGCAATGTCGCAATCCTGCTATAAGTCGCTGATCACCGCAATTACTAGTAAAAAATAAATAAAAATTCCATAAAATATCCCATAGTTTGTAGGCGCTATAACTGTTGTGCAAACCAATCAATATTCGCTTATTGGAATTAGCAGAATACATATTGGCCTAAATTTATTAAGAAATTAGATTTTTTATATTTTTTATTGGATATGTTTTATAACAGAAACTAAAAAAAAAAGTTTATTTTTTCAAAATTGTTGGTCTTTTTTTGTTTATAGCGCAAAAAATAAAATCCTCAGAGGTGATCAAATACCACCAAAAGAAAGCTCTATTTGGGGGAAAAAAAGCACCTCCATTTTATTTGGATACAGCGTCGCATGAATGCTCAATTGTCAGTTAAAATAACGCAGTGCCGTATCGCAAAAAATGGCCTGGTCAGTAAACCTTTCAGAGTGGTTAAAATGAACAGATCTGCTTTAAATATTATATGTACACACTGGGGTATAGGTACTGTACTAATAATTCAGAAACAATGCACTATACTTTCTTACTATTAGGACTGTTACCTGTATCTTAAATTCCTTGAAATTACTGAAATTACATTGTGTTTGGCGCATTCTCCTTTTCTCTGCAACTAGTCCACAAATGTGTGACTTCCTGCAGCATAAAGTACAGATCTGTCATTTACAATGAGTATATGAATGCCTTTTCATTAAAGAAACCCGTACTGAGAAAAATATGGAGGCTGGCATTACTTTCTGGTCAGTAATTAAAAAACGATTAAAGCCATTAGATCAGCATTGCAGCTAGACAAGGCAAATACCATATTTAGGAGGAGTCAGCAATTGCAGCCCCCATATTTTTGCTAGCACTGGTTTCTTATAAAGGGTTGTCCTATCACAAACCTGCTAGGAGAAATAATTAACTACTGTACGAGCCATTTTTGTATAAATAGAATAGTTTACTGTATACTGTGCATGCATTTCTTATGAAAGGAACAGCATAAGTAATATGAAAAATTCTATTATACATTCTGCTCATTTACAGTATCTTCAATAATTTCCACAATAAAAGTTAATTACTTTGACATTGTAACACAAATTAGTATAAAGAATAGCTTTAATACACAGATTTAAGAGTAACAATCCAGTTTCAGGTAGTTAATGCGGAGGGCTTTGTTCTGTGTGCATACTCCTGTCAATACATCAATAGGAACTGTACAACAGATGGTACTCAGACAGTGCTCTTAGGCATGGACAGCCTCCAGAGCCTCTCAGGAAGGGTCACTTTTCTGCACGTATTGATCTCCTTGTTTTTTTTTTTTTTTTTGATGGTGTGATTTTTGGAAGGTCTAATTAGCAGATTTTATTTGTTTATAATTGAATTTTCAGGGTATAGATTTAGGTAACGTGAAATGAATGAAGGTCTACATTATTACAGAGAAAATGAATAGATGTTTTTCACCTACAGTTCACATTAAAAATAAAGCGCTCTCAAAACACTTTCTTTCACAAAGATATAACACTGATATCCACCAAACATTCACTGCAGGTGAATCTCCTAGTTGCATGTGTTTTAACCATCCTGGCGGTAAACCCGAGTGTGGCTCAAGGGTACATTTCAGTACCATTAGCGGTAACTTACCTTGTCACCCGGATCCTGCGATGTCCCCCCTGCTGTGTCCCCCGCCAGATCCTCCGCCCAATGCTCTGTGTGCCGGGCTCCGTTCCCTGCAAGCGTCGCGACGCATGAGGGCCCAGCAGCAAATTCAAAAAGTACAAAAAACGTACCACGTGCAGTACCCTATAATCTTACAGATTACATTACTGTGTCAAATCATTTCACCTCCTTTTTGTCCCTCATACTTTGTCCAGTGCCCAGCATGCAGTTTTATATTATATATAGTGTTATTAGTGCATTGCAGTTAGTGCTGTGTTAGTGCATTTTTACTGTTCTTTCTGTCTGGAAACTTGAGATTGTCCATAGCAACCAAAAAGTGTCCCTTTACGTCAAAAGTGGTTTTAGACCAGCTAGAAAACAGCGATAGTAAATTATAACACTTGCGGAATTGAGCGATAGTGATTCATGGGGAAATTCATTTTATTATTATTATATTATTATTTGTTAGAAATATTTAACCACTTCCCTACCCAGCCATAGTAATATGACGTCCACAGATGGGATCTCCCATCCTGGGTGGACGTCATATGATGGCCTGGGATTCCCGGCCGTCTAGGGGGCGCGCGCCCGCCGCGTTGCTCGTGACCCGGTGCGTGTGCCCGGCGGCCGCGATGTCCGCCGGGCACCCGCGATTGCCCGTTAACCGGGCCGGACCGTGGATCTGTGTGTGTAAACACACAGATCCACGTCCTGTCAGTTGTGAGGAGAGCGATCTGTATTCCTAGTACAGCGGAACACTGATCGGGCTCCTCCCCTTGTATGTCCCCGCCCCCTACAGTTAGAAACACTCCCTTAGGAAACATATTTAACCCCTTGTGTCCCCCTAGTGGTTAACCCCTTCACTGCCTGTCACATTTACACAGTAATCAATGCAATTTTATAGCATTGATCGCTGTATAAATGTGAATGGTCCCAAAAATGTGTCAAAAGTGTCCGATGTGTCCGCCATAATGTCGCAGTCACGAAAAAAAATTGCGATCGCCGCTATTACTAGTAAAAAAAATAAATAAATAATTTTTTTTTAAAAAATGCCATAAATCTATCCCGTATTTTGTAGACGCTATAACTTTTGCGCAAACCAATCAATATACGCTTATTGCGATTTTTTTTTACCAAAAATATGTAGAAGAATACGTATCGGCCGAAACTGAGGAAAAAATTTTTTTTTTTTTTTTTTAAATTGGGATATTTATTATAGCAAAAAGTAAAAAATATTGTGTTTTTTTCAAAATTGTCACTCTTCTTTTGTTTATAGCGCAAAAAATAAAAACTGCAGAGGTGATCAAATACCACCAAAAGAAAGCTCTATTTTTTGGGTACAACGTCGCACGACCGCGCAATTGTCATTTAAAGTGCAACAGCGCTGAAAACTAAAAATTGGCCTGGGAAGGAAGGGGGTGAAAATGCCCTGAACCGGTTAAAGTTATTTATTATATTATAATTTATGATTTTGTGTGTCAAACTTTATCATACCCGGGATGTCTACTAGACTCTTGTTTGGACAGATTTGTGTGTTATTAGTAAGAATTACAGGCCTACAATATAAAACGCCAAATTTTTATGTCAAAGGGTGTTAAGGTTTTGGGGGATTTGTTGAATCGTGATACATTTCTACAGTTTCCTATAATACAGACTCTTTCACCAGCTGGTACTTTTTTTGCTTTCTGTAGCTTCATAATGCTTGTACTTCTCAATTTGATAGCACTAGAACCACACTCTCTGTCACAAGGTTGAAATCCCTTTTGAGATCTTAGTCCCTGTCTAAAGCACGCTCAAACATCTACAAGGCATCATGCTTCCCATTCGACATTACTCAAATGCAGACAGAAATGGTCTCAAGATCTTGTGTCTCTGGACAATGAGGACTGGGACAAAGTCTGGGATTACCCATTTCAATGATTGATTTCAGCCAAGGACAGGTGCATACAAATTTAAAAAAATAGATCATCGCAGTTACCTCACACCAGCACAGCTCTCTGTTAATCATTCTGATGCTTGCTGGAGGTGCTCCTCTGCCCCTGCTGATTTCAAACATGTTTTTTGGTCCTGCATTGCAACAACAGACTACTGGACTCTGATTCTAGAATATATTACTAACCAAACTAGTATTGTGGTCCCCTTGGATAATGGGGCATGCCCCTTGGGCTTGGTGGGGCCTCTGGCCAATAGAAAAGCAACCAAGACTCTGCTTCACCTTCTGTTATTTTATGCTAGAAAAGCTATTGTCTTTCAGTGGAATGCTCAAGCACCCATACCTTGGATAGATGGATATCACTGATAAATTCTGTATTACCGCTTTATAAATATAGCAGTAGTTGATGTCCCATTAAATCTGATAAAATATGGTCACCATGGCTGACGACCTCTAACTAGCTGTCCTACCCTGTAATTCCCTCCTTTTGATGGGTATGCTTCCTTTAAGTGTCTCTGTGATTGGTCTGAGTAATGCCAGGAACCCTTTTATAAGATTATCTTGTCCCTCCCTACGGTTCTTTATTTGGTCCTATTTCATAACATTCCTTCATGCTATTCAGTGTTGTTTCTTGCTCTCTATCTATACAAAGGATTGAGTCTGTTTTGGATTTTATGTATTACTTCAGCTGGCCTCTAATGCCCCGTACACACGATCGGATTTTCCGATAACAAATGTTGGTGGTGAGCTTGTTGGCGGAAAGTCCAACAGTGTGTATGCTCCATCGAACATTTGTTGTCGGACTTTCCGCCAACAAATGTTGGCTAGCAGGTTCTCAAATTTTTGTTGTCGGACTTTCCGATCGTGTGTACACAAGTCCGCTGGACAAAAGTCCACGCATGCTCGGAATCAAGTACGAGCCAGAGATACAACTAGCGTTCGTAATGGAGATATCACGTACATCTTGTACGTCACTACGTTCGTAATTGTTGGCCAACATTTGTGTGACCATGTGTATGCAAGACAAGTTGGAACCAACATCCTTCGAACAAAAATCCACGGTTTTGTTGTCAGAAAGTCCGATCGTGTGTACAGGTCATAAGAGTTGTCTCGAGCTGTTGCTACCTGTGATGTCATGCATAGTTAAATGTGGTGGATTAGGGAGTGGAGCACTGCAACTTACTTGCCTCTGGCACAGTTAGCCTTGGTGTTTTGTATTTTTTCTTTGTATATATTTTTTATAACTTTGTATTAAACTGAAAACTTCAATAAAAAGAAATAAAAAAAAGCATACTCAATCTTTCTGGCTATGTTTCATGTTACATTCACATTCAGTGTGTAAGTTGAAACATAGTCACATTCCCTAACCTTCCAACTGCAATCTGACCCACACTTACCTCAATTAAAGGGTTCTTTTCGCTATTGTCTTCTGTTTTAATTTGAATTTGGCATGGCTGTGCATGGCTCCTCCTGCAAAGGTAACCTCATCCATTCACTGAGAGACTAAAAGTCACATTTTACCAAAGGAATCATTGATCTCAATATAGCAAAATGCAGTAGTGTCACCACACTTGTAGTCCATTGTTTACAATATACTTACTCAAGCTTCACAATTGAAGGTCTGTATCTTGGACCTGAGGCTAGGGAAAGATTCTGTAGGAGTCTATGCATTGCATTTGCGTTCCACTAGTCGGATTTGCAATGCTCTGCAGGCTCCTATTCCAAAGTTCAATAGATGCATTTTTTATTATTTTATTAATATTGAGTTTCCTCTTGTCATGCATTGTCCCTCAATAGAATTTGTGCAAATTAAACTGTACTTGTGTATATGTGCAAAGTTCAATAATGTGCAAAAGCAGCAACTTAACTGTGAGATACTTAACACAGTGTAATAAATCATAAATTTCAGAGCTGCGCTTTTAAACAATTAATTACATGAACATCAATATCTAGTTATCAGTTGATATGAATTCAAATTTAAACCACAAATATTGTAATAAGGAAAAAGCCAATAAAAAAAAAAAAAAAAAAATCCATGCGAATGAACAGAAGGTCTGTCATAGAAGTTCATAAATGTCCATCACCAGGATGGTCATAGTGGCTTAGTGGTCAAGGAAGTGCAGGTGTTATGTGAATTGCCAGCGAAGAACCTGTGTACTGTATGGTGCTATGATTTCTTTAAACATGTAAGTGAGATTTTATAGTTTTAAATAAACCATATAAAGGGTATTACACTATTGGCGCATTCTGTTTCTATATTTCCATCCACGTTCTGTTACTGGATATCTAGCAGATGATTTCTTGCCCCTTATGGAGAGGGTTTGGAGCCACTCCCAATGATCCATGCTTGGAGGATTACGTTTTGATCCCTTTAGACCTTTCTAGAGACAGAAGGTCACTTACATCGGTAAGCGTGCATTTTGTCCATTTGAGGTATCTTTTTTTGCATAAGGGTGGGATACATCATCGGTGATGGACATTCACAAAATGTATGCACTTCTATGATAACCCTTCTGTTCATTTACGTAGACTTTCTTGTGGTGTTTTTGTTTTTTGCTTTTTTTGCTTTTTCCTTTTTTACAATAGTTGTGGTTTAAATTTGAATTTATATCAACTGATAACTAGATATTGATGTCCAATTAACTAATTGTTTGATAGCGCAGCCCTGAAATTTATGATTGTCCCTCAATATCTGGAATGTGACAAATTGCATATGCGTGAACCTAAGAGGAGAGAACATCAAGTATGCCAGAAGCATCACTAGTCTTGTAGTCTGGGATGGATGGTGAAATTTTGTACTACAAACTCCTGTTAGTCGATACTAGTGTGCTACAGCATAGTTACATACCAGCTGCATTTATGACCTCAAGAGTGCTGACTTCAGAGTATTTAGTCAGTGTCTGATCAAAAGTGCCTGTTGCTCTTGTGTGGCTGTTTCACTTGTTTGGATATCTTTTCATATGATTCAGCCTTCTTTGTGATTCTGCTTTTAACTGCCACTTTCACTGACTCTTAACTTGTTTTATGGCCTTGTTAACGTGCCATCTACCCTGATCTCCAGTCTGTATAACTCAAGTACCGAAACATATTTTTGTACTGCACCTGGTTCTTTTAGAGAGTCAGTTGTCGCACATTGATGACACAGGATCCACTGCACCCCATCATATAATTGCCTCTCCTCCTCATCCTCCAGTGTCCCCACTACAATGATTTTGGTGTTAACCTCCAGTGCCTCCCTGTACTGCTCCTCTGCCTCCAGCACCCAGCAATACTGCTTACTCTGTTTTTGAGGCCAATAGAAGGAGCAGCCAGCTCTGAGCGCATAGCCTTCACCACTGCAGCTCTGATTGACAAGATTACAGCCCTGCCTTGGTCCAATCAGATGCCGGTGACATCACTTCCTGTTCCACAGTCCATGCTGGTCAGTGTGGAGCTTCCTGGTTGGTTCTTTGCTCCTGGTGAAACACTGTGATCCATTCCAGCCAGCTTCCCTAATCCTTTCCGGAACAGCGGTGGGACCTGCAGAGCCACGTGGAGTGCCAGGACTGCACTTTACTTTGACGAGGCGTCTTACCTGCCGGATGCTGGGATGCGTGGCTGGCTTAATATGATCACTATCTAATAACAGGACGGTTCCTCTTCGCTCCAGTATACCGCTGTGGCCCGCACGCATCCGGGGGAGGCAGGGGTAGGTGAACCTCTATATACATCACAAAAATAAAACCAAAATAAACTCTATAAACCCTTTCCCTCCCCCTCATCTCTCCCCCTTCTCATTGGGGAAGTGTTACGTATGAGATACAAGTACCCAGAGAACAGCTTTTTTTACTCATGAACACCAAATCAAACGCCATCTCTCTTGCAAGCCTTTCTCGCCCCTGGTTGTAATTACTAATGTCTTTTTCTGCATAAACACCAACGGTAACATAACAGATGAACCTTTCTTTTCAATTATGCCCCTGAAGAAGGACTGAAATAGAATGTACCCAAAACGCGTTGGGCTTGAAAAGAATTCCACTATTTAAACGTCATCTGTTACCTGCCAACCGAAATAGATATCACAACCGCTTTGTAATATGTCTAATGTACATGTTATCGTTGTCTGCAAATGTATGCATTGTTTTTAACACTAGAACATTTTGAATAAACATAAACATTGTTTTACTTTATATATATATATATATACGTGTATTTTCCTATTCTATATAAATTACTTTTGCAAGTGCCGGAAAAATCCACTCAGGGGAACCCCTTCTTTTTCCTAAAAAAGTTTTTTGGATGTGGCACGGCCCCCTTTCCCTTTTAACCGAGGTAGACCAGTCACCTCCCTTTATTACTTTGACGAGCATGCATCTTCTATCATCTTGTAAGTGTTTTTAATTTTATCCTATTAAAGTCATTATTTTAATACTACACTCAGGTCGGCCCCCTGTTTTTTTCCTGTATCTTGCAGAGTTCTGGACACACGCAGAAGGATGGCTGCCTTCCTTTTTAACCCTTAATACCCCTTTCTTTTCCAACCACCCAAACCTATGGATACATCACCATCCAGCTATTACAGCCACAGACTATACCCCTAAGGATTACTCCATTTGGAGCGCCAGATAAACACTGACTATACTGCTCCCTGTACTGCTCCTCTCCTCTGCCACTAGCACCCAGCAATACTGCTTACTCTGTTTCCATTGCCTGTCTGTGCTGTTCTAGATAGTGGAGGCAAAACTGAAAAAATATAAACCAAACATCAATGTCAGGACCCACAGGACTGCAGATAAAGCCATCCTGAACTTCAACTATTGTGATATCTGGACATCATTTTAGAATCATGATCTTGTTGATTATATTGCTTAATTTCTTAGATACACTTTAGTATATTTCATTGTGTACTATGTTATTTCACATAGTGATTTATGTTTTACAGTATAGAATAAATTATACATGAGAGTATCCCAATTGTTTTGAAAACTTAGCATAGTACATTCCATTCACATCAAGTTGTAGGCTTACCCATAGCCCTCCTCTATGAAGTTTTCACACACGATCCCACCTCAAGTCCTGCATCTGATTTGCTGAGCAGGATTTTTATTGGGTGTGGGACTAAATTATTGCTTCTACACACTAGTGCCCTGTACACATGTTCGGGCATTCCAACAACAAAATCCATGGATTTTTTCCAACGGATGTTGGCTCAAACTTGTCTTGTATACACACGGTCACACAAATTTTGTCGGAAATTCCGATGCCAAGAACGCAGTGCTGTACAACATACACAACGCCACTAGAAAGGGGAAGTTCAATACCAAGTGCGCCACCCTTTGGGCTTCTTATGCTAATCTCGTGTTAGTAGAAGTTTGTTGAGAGACGATTCGCGCTTTTCAGCCTCTTGCTTTTCCGATCGTTACTGCTCTTCAGTGTATGTGTTCGTATCTGGTTTTTAGTGCGTGTAGTCATTTTGCATTTGTTTTTCAGTGCGTATTTTATAGTACGTATTTGATTTTGCAGTGGGTTCTTGTCTGCTCGTTTCTGATTTTCAGCTCGCTCTTCTCAGGCCTTTCTGTTTTTCAGTGCTTTCTGTTAGTTCGTTCTGACCAGCCGACTGTTTTGAAGCCATGAGGACCCTCACCCCGAACCAGAGGGTTTTTAACTACGGCTGACCAGAGCCAGAAGAGTGGTGTATAACGCTTTTGGGATAATGGCCAGCTAGTTCCGCCTATTCCTTACGGCAATTAACATGGTGGAATATAAACTTAACCACATAATCTTTGCATGCTGCATTCTCCACAACTCTTTAAGTAGAAATTCAATGAACTATGTTGCCTCAGTTGGGCCTGAGGCCGGAATTCAAGAAGAAACCCTGATGGCGCTTGAAGCTGGCCGTCCTGGCTTGCCCCCTCAAAGCACCCGCGAAGTAAGACAGAACTATGTTGAGTACTTTGCGGGTAGGGGGGCCATTGATATGCCAGAAAATGTTTAAGAAACATTTTCAAAATAAATTTTTTAGTTAAACTGAAATAAGATTTACTTAGATTTACTGCTTGTCTTTTAGCTGTCTCCTAGGTTCTCCAATGGGCTTTTCTTTTTGGACATTTTCTTCAATAGTGCAAATGTAATTTATTTGATACATGAGATAACAATCTCTTCTTCAGCAAACTATTATTATGTTGTGGGTCTGCTAAACACACCTTGTTTTTGTTGTTAATGTATGTAATGCATTACTGATAAAAATATTCATCATTTTCAGCACCATGAATGAATTTTGGTGAGTCACAAAAATGGCATGATTGTGGCAAATTATAAAGCACTGTGGGAGTTATTTACTAAAGGAAAATCTACTTTGCACTCCAAGTGCAAGTACACATGAAACTGCACTTGAAACTGCACTGAAAGTGCACTTGTAGTGCAAAGTGGATTTGCCTTTAGTAAATAACCCCCATTTCAGTGTAAACACCAACTTAATCCAAAAAATGATATTGAGCCTTGAAAGAAGAAT
Source organism: Aquarana catesbeiana (assembly GCF_042186555.1). NCBI lineage: Eukaryota > Metazoa > Chordata > Amphibia > Anura > Ranidae > Aquarana > Aquarana catesbeiana. The sequence goes on along the minus strand of NC_133327.1, from coordinate 524,241,246 downwards.
CCACACATTGTTGAGTAGAAAACGTTTTACTCTGTGCACATTCACATGTGCGTTAGAAAAGTGTTTTTGAACAAACCAACATATTTTAGTAATAGCATTTTTTTTGGACAGTACAAACAGCCTTTTTTTGTGTTAAAACAGGCATGTTTAAAACCATAAAACAATACACAACTCAGGAACTTTAAAAAGTTCAACTTTGACAAAGTGAAGGCAATATCAGACATTAGTATGTCCAAACTGTGTTGATATTGCCTTCATCAGATGGGGTGATGTCACCCCTGTGAAAGCCAAATTTTGAAGATGCACACAAATTGACAGTCAAAATGGGGATTTCCTTCCTGATCCCATGCTTAATGTCAAGATGTGCTAGCTCCCATCATGGGGGATCAATGGAGGTGTTTCAGGGGTGCAAACCCTTCCTCTCATCTACTTTAGTTGCGAGGAAGGGGTTGCACCCCCAAAACGCGTACCTTTATATCCAGTGATGGCAGATAGCACATGTTGACACACTGTGTGCATTTTCAAAATTTGGCTTTCAAAATTTTGGAGAAAAGTTAGAAAAATAGAAAGAATTTGATAAATGTTGGTGTGTTTTTGATTCTGCCTAAAATATCAATGATGTTTTTGAGTCTTTTTTTCAACATCATTGATGTCTTCCTTGATCTTCTGTAATTGCAGATTGCACACCATGATCTCCCTGATGAGGACTTACGCACTTGCACTTGTGAAATGTGTTTCTTCTTCAACAACATCCACATCACCTAAAAAAAACACAAAAAAAAACACCATTTATTATAAATATGCAGGAATCCATCTATTACCTGAAGCTGTAGTCTCAGACACTCACCTGTTGTGGTCACTATTTCGCCCCACTTCATAAACATCTCCTTCCTCCACATCCTCTGGTTGTTTTTGGATTTCCCCTTCTTTAGAAGGTTGGGGTCCCTGTTGACCTCAAACATCACAAGTCTTTTCTCCCCTATGTAAATAAAATAAAGGTATACTTAGCAAACAGATATTTGAGGCAAGATATAGGAATATGAAACATTATTTGGAAGTGTCGAACAATTGTCTGTTTTGGCAGAGTTCAAAGCTGAAGACATGATTTTTTCCCTCTACAAAGCTGGAATACTTACCTTTTTTGTTAAAGTATCACACATGTAGAGACCCCTACTATCCACTGGAGCACCTGTCTGGGACACCCTAAAAAGTTTGTTCTGGTGTCCCACACTAGTGATCCTGCATCCAGATGTGTAAACAGCTGCTGAGTGTCCTCTCCTTACACTGAATCAAGTTTGCCTTTCATTCTAGTTACAAACCCATCTAGACAACAATGTACTAAACTTCTTTTAAGACAAATAGGCATGACCAAATGTAGTTAACCTGCATCTGCAAAAAACATCGTATTAGTGGGCGAACGAACAATGTTTACTACGAACGATTACTGTGCCCACGAACCTGAAACTTGCCATTTTAAACTGTACAACAGTAAAGAAAAGCACATGGAGCAACACGAGCATAAGAAGAAGAATAGGAACACACGACAAAATACTTACTTTTTTGCAGCACTCTCTTGATTCTTCTGTACTGATCCTGCTCCCTCAATTTGAGGTCTGACCATCGTTTCCTCAGTTGATCCTTGTGTCGCCGTACCCCAAAATTCTTCGACAGACTTTACACAACTTTAGTCATGATCTTGGCCTTTCTCACATTTGGGTTTGGGTATGGTCCATGCTTCCCGTCATAGTCAGCCCTCTTGAATATGTCCACCGTCTCCACCATCTCTATAAAGGACATATTTGAGTCCTTAAATATCCTCCGGGATCGGGTGTTTGTGGCTCCGGGCTTTTGTCGTTGCTGCTGCTGTCTTCATGCACCTGTTGTCTCTCCGCCATGTGCTCTCCCACTGCACAGAAAGACAAGGGGTGGTTATATACTAGAAAGAACGTCTGGGGCGGGTGGAGTTTCATGCATGCGCAGTGTATATAAAGCGTAACACACGTGTGTCGTACGTACGATCTGTGAGGAAGGATTAACGGAAGCGCCGATCGTTCTAACGAAGGTACAATTTTAACTTGGTGCATCAGTGGCCTATACTGCTTCTAGATTGAGGCCTATATTGGGACAAGATTAGGAGAGTTTAGCCTGACATTAAGGTTTGTCTTATGTTGTGTCTTGCAGAGAAAATGGATCTATTCAATGATGAGGACTTTATCCCCATATTCATTGATATGTACAGGGAGCTGCCCTGTCTATGGCAGGTAAACCACCCCTTTTATAACAATAAACCAAAGAGGAAGGCAGCGCTGGATCAATTGCTGGAATTTGTGAAGCCAGTGATCCCCACGGCAGACATCCCCTATTTGAAGGCCCTAATTGGTGGCATGAGGAGCACTTATAATAGGGAGCGCAAGAAGGTCCAGGATTCCCAGAGATCAGGAGCTGCAGCAGATGACATTTATGTACCCAGGCTGTGGTACTATGACAGACTGCATTTTCTGGCAGGCCAGACTGAACCCAGGCCAGCACTCTCCAATCTTCCTTCAAGGCTTCCTTCTACCTCAGCTGAGGCTTCTGACATCCAACCTGGGCCTTCCAGCCAGGAAGAGGTGGAGGAGCCCAGCTTGAGCCAGGTATAGCATTGTTCAACATACAGTATTTCTAGTCAAATGATTAATGATGTTAACTAGATGTTATTATTGATCAGTAATTTCTGATTTTACAAAGTGTTTTACATATCAATAGACAGTAGTAGCCACAAATGATTGGGACAAGAATGAAAAATGCTGGAGTCAGAATGATAGTCTTTTATATTTATTAACATTCAATTTGCAACAGTCATGAGTTGAAAATTGTGTGTAATTGATGAACCAAAAACTAAAACTATGTCCCTTTTTCATACACAGGAAAGTCTCAGCCAGGAGGAGGCTGTGGAAAGTGGCAGCCAGGAGGTGGCGAGGGTAAGTGGCAGCAAGGAGGTGGCCGGGCCCAGTAGCCTGCCCGAATCCCAGGTCTCTCCCCTCCGCCTTCCACAAAAAAAGTCCCAGGAAGAGGAGTAATCTGGAGGAGGCAGCACTTGGCCTATTTTGGAAGTCTACTGCAGCCCTCAGAACCCCCCCCCAATAATCACGAGGACTATGCCTACATTGTAGCCTGCAAAATGCAGGAAATGGAGGAGGGCCAAAGCCTCTTATGTGAGGAAGTTAGGTTACAAGCCCTAAATAAGGGGTGGAGGGGCGAACCCACAAGTCAAAGCCATGTTTGTGAGTTCAACCATGGTCCTCCTCCTCCACCCCCTGCCACAACTACAACACCAGAGCCACAGCCTGGAAGCAAGTGTGTAAGGAAGACAGGGGAGTGATGGGCTGGGTTTGGTGTGGTCTGACAAAAGACCACAGCCTGGCGACATATATGTCATCTGCTGCTGTTCCTGATCTCTTGTAGTCCTGGACAGGATTGTGTTCACTATTATAAGGACTCCTCAGGCCACCAATTTTGACTGTAAAATAATTGATGTGTGCCCTGGGGTACAAAGGCTTCGCAAATTTCACCAGTTTCTCCAGCGTTGCCTTCCTCTTTATTTTGTTATGACCCATAATAAATGGCTATTTATTTTTCACAAATACTTGCCTATGTGTTTAACTTCAAAAAGGCCAGTTTGTTTGTGAGTAGGCAGGTACATTTCAAAAATACAATGTCAAATTAACAAGGGACACCAACCTCCTTGAGGTTAAAAAATAAAAGATAATAATGGTGTTGTGGTAACTTGACACAAAACGAAAGAAAAAATTATGGAGATCACTATAAAAAAACAAAAAAAAAGGAGATCTGGATAAAAAAAAACAAAAAAACACTATAACCAAAAATTCTAAACATTATTATGGAGATCTGACGGAAAAAAAAAAACAAACAATTATTCATGAGATCACGAGAAATGATAAAGAAATCAGGGTGTCAGAACTCTGTGTGAATATGAGCAGCAAAACAACTTCATTATTCTAGCATTCTAAAGAAGAAGAGAATGTGCTGCATTAACCACTTCAGCCCTGGAAGAATTTACCCCCTTCCTGGCCAGTGCGTTTTTTGCGATTCGGCACTGCGTCGCTTTAACTGACAATTGCGCGGTCGTGCGACGTGGCTCCCAAACAAAATTGACATCCTTTTTTCCCACAAATAGAGCTTTCTTTTGGTGGTATTTCATCACCTCTGCGGTTTTCAAAAAAATAGCGACAATTTTGAAAAAAACGAATTTTTTTAACTTTTTGCTATAATAAATATTCCCAAAAAATAATTAATAAACCATTTTTTTTCCTCAGTTTAGGCCGATACGTATTCTTCTACATATTTTTGGTAAAAAAAAAATCGCAATAAGCCTTTATTGATTGGTTTGCGCAAAAGTTATAGCGTTTACAAAATAGGGGATAGTTTTATGGCATTTTTATTAATTTTTTTTTTTTTTTACTAGTAATGGCAGCAATCAGCGATTTTTATTGTGACTGAGACATTATGGCGGACACATTGGACATTTTTGACACATTTTTGGGACCATTGTCATTTATACAGCAATCAGTGCTATAAAATGCACTGATTCCTGTGTACATGACACTGGCAGTGAAGGGGTTAACCACTAGGGGGCAGGGATGGGTTAAGTCAGTACTAGGGAGTGTTTTCTAACTGTAGGGGGATGGGCTAGCTGTGACACGTCACTGATCTCTGCTCCCGATGACAGGGAGCAGAGATCAGTGACATTGTCACTAGGCAGAACGGGGAGATGCTGTTTACATCAGCATCTCCCCGTTCATCCTCTCCGTGAAGCGATCGCGGGTATCCCCGCGGCGATCGAGTCCGCGGGACCCGTGACCCGACTCACGGAGCTCCCGGCAGGCGTGCGCACACAATGGCACGGCGGGAAATTCAATGGGACTTACCTGAACGCCCATTTGCCCAGCCGTGCCATTCTGCTGACGTACATTGGCGTGCGCCAGTCGAGAAGTGGTTAAAAGATTTAAAAATTTGCAGCATGACGAATGTGCTATCTCCATTACGAACACTAGTTTTACCAGACCGAGCAATTCCGTCTCGAAATTGATTCAGAGCATGCGTGGAACTTTGTGCATCGGAATTGTGTACACACGATCGGAATTTAAGAGAACAGATTTTGTTGTTGGAAAATTTGAGATCCAGATCTCAAATTTTGTGTCTCGGAAATTCTGATGGAAAATGTCCGATGGAGCCTACACACAGTCGGAATTTCTGACAAAAAGCTCCCATCGAACATTTTCCGTCAGAAAATCCGATCGTGTGTACAGGGCATAAGAGTGTGATATTGTGGGCTGTTTTGTACTGCACTGTTGACTAATATAACTTAGCAAACAGATCTATTGAAGATGAAGATTTAGATAGAAAACAGCAGGGATATTAGAACTGAAAGTGTCACTTACTCTGAAAATTTTGTCTAGCAAAAAAAAAGTAAGACTGTATCTTTCTAGGCATTATTAGGTGCAAGACTATTACATACTATTTAGAATTCCTCCACTAGTCAAAGCTTGTATAAACATCATGCCTGAAATCAACCTTGAAAATTTGTGTAGAGCATAAAACATCTCTTTATTGATGTTATACTATACCAGTCTTTCTCAACATTTTTACTCTAGAGGAACCCTTTAAATCATTTTGAGGTCTTAGGAAACCTATGCCAAAAAGTTATTACATCAACAGGTCACGGTAGATTACCATGTAAGTTGTAGAACGTTGTAAATTTAAATAAAGAAACTGGCTTAACTAGGGTATTTGACACCCAGAGAAGGTTAATTTATAACATGCCCCTGCTCCCTGCAGTAATAATAATTAAATTAAACAAATAATACTGGCCATAAAAGAAACGCAAAACTGTGAAAGTTGTAATGTCCTCTTACATTGGTGGTCAATGGAGTAATGCCCCCTCACATAGGCAACCAATGGAGAAAAGCCCCCTTTACACTGAGCAATTTAGAAGTGGCCCAATACATTGGACGTCAGTGGGAAATTGACCACTTACATTGGTGGTCATTTTAGGTGGGAGATCAATCTGGTACTGCTCACTGCTTGAAGAACCCCTAGCAAACTCTGGAGGTTCCATGGAGCCCTGGTTGAAAAAGCCTATTGTGGGGGGAAGGAGGTGGAGCCTAGTGGAGCAGACATGCATTGTTAGAGCTCCACACCGCTGAGGAGAGAAGAGAAGGACAAAGCGGAGCCTGCAGGCTCAAAAGGTATCCATTTGAACCTTTTTGCCCCAGGGAACAAACTGTGAAAGTTTGGGCAGGAAATATGGTACTGGGAGGAAACCGTGGCAGAAATAAATATCACCTCACAAAGAGCTCACAGGCACTCACTGCAGCTGAAGCAGCTCCAGTCACCTCACAATATACAGCACCAGGGCGCTCTCACAGACAGAAAATGTCACAGCAAGACTCTCCATTTGAGTCAGATACAGAACAAATTCTCTCACAAACTTCTCCACAAGCCTCCTCAGTATCCCCAGTAATATTATTACAATTTGAAAAGATGCTTCATAAGGCTTTAAAACAAACCTCAGACCAAATAACAAAAAGCCTAACCAAAGAAATAAGAGAGCTGGGAAACCGCACCGCAGCCTTAGAAATAAAAATGGATGAAATTGAAATTACAACCCAAGAAAATATAACAGAATTGGAACAATTAAAAAAAGAGAATTTAATACTTCAAACTAAGCTCGAAGATTACGAAAATAGAGCCAGACGTTCAAACTTGCGCATAAGGGGAATACCTGAAACTGTAACAGACCTGCAATCTACTATTACTGCTCTATTACAAGAACTAAAGCCAGATATCCCTATTGAACGTTTAGAACTGGACAGAGTACACAGAGCCCTCACAGCCAAAAAGAAAGATGGACCCCCACGTGATATAATCACAAAATTTCATTATTACAGAACGAAAGAACAAATACTAATTGCTGCAAGAGAAAAAAAGAAACTTAATTTTCAAGGACACAATTATCAAATTTTTGCTGACCTATCCCAACTTACTATTACTAAAAGACGATCCATGAAACCCCAACTAATGGAACTGCAACGCCACAACATTATGTATCAATGGGGCTTCCCCTTTTCAGTCAGATTTAACTACCAAGGTACAATTTACAGAAGCAGATCAGCAGATGAACTACAACAAACCCTTTTAAAATTAAATCTGACAGAACCCACAAGCAGCAACACTCCCACACGCAGAAGAATGGCGTCATTTTCACCTTCAGGCAGCACCCAGAAAATTTCAGAACAAAATGGGAATCATCATTCTCACAAAAGAGGCCGTTATGCCACATCATCCATGGACCAAGAAGATTCAATGGACTGACATCCTAATTCCTGATATCTCTTCATTTATTATACTAAGAGATGGTTCTCTATAAAAAAACCTGTATTTATAACTGAATGTAACTGCATTCTGATAGTCACACACTGTGTGGGATCATGTTACATTCCAGTTATATTTCTTATTACTTCTGATTCATATAGCCTTAGAATATATAAGTGAAATAAGGAAATTCTTGTTCAGTTATATATTATCAGGTAATAACAATAGATTTATTACTTTTTAGGACAAATATGTTCAATAATCCAGAAGTAATGGAAGCTTTTTCTTTCTTTTCTTAAAACAAATATATTATTACCTAACTAGTTCCTAGAATTATGTTTTTGTTTATTCTAATCTGAAGCAATACAAACTCAGTTTTATGAGTTAACATATCTAAACAGTTACATATGAATAAAATATGTAATTGTTTACTCTAAAAGGGTTAAAATCCCAAAATAATTCAAACTATCTTCATCAATACCAAAGTTATTAACAGTACCTTTCTAACTGAATTATTTAGCCTAGGGCAAGACTAACCATATACAACCACCCTGGAATAAATAATTTCAACAAAAACTATATTCTGCACTCCAATTAAGGAAACATCATTTTGATGTCTTTTGACATAGCACTTCTCTCCTGTAAGCGGAAGATCCGTGTACCCCCATTAGCCCTCCTCATTCTCCCAACCATATTATGTGGGAGTGGGACGAAGGCACTTATTCCCCTGAGAGAGATATTTATTCTCTTTCACGGGTAAATTGTGATTACTTGCAAAAAATAATTTATACAATGTATCATCTAATCTCATATGTTTTTTGTTTACTCTTTACTCCAGAATTCACTGGTTTCTTTTCTATCTATTCATCTCTTCAGTCCACACAGGTTGATCTGCGCAGTCAGCTCTGCATAACAAAAAGTAAGTCAAAACTATTTGATCTATTGCCATGGCACCACTGAATATACTTTCCCTGAATGTTCAGGGAATAAATGTCCCTCAAAAAAGGACCAAAGCCTTCCGTACTTTCCATAACAAGAAGGCTCACATAGTATGCCTCCAAGAAACACACTTCACCAAAGATTCTACTCCAAAATATATTTCTCCTTTTTATCAACAAATTTACACGGCTTCTGCCTGTACCAAGCAAAGGGGAACTCTAATTGCATTTCACCGATCCACACCATTCACCTTATCATCAGAAATTAAAGACCCAGAAGGTAGATACCTGATACTCATGGGTTATATAATGGATACAGCAATCACAGTGATTTCCTATTACGCTCCTAACAAACAACCTACACCATTCCTCTCACATATATTACAAGTGATTAATACACACAAAATAGGAACAGTGATAATGTGTGGGGATTCAAACCAGGTCCTCCTCCCATTTCTAGATAAATCACCTTTTACACCATCCAAAATAACCTCTAGATTACCTTTTTCTCAACTTCTTTCCAAATACAATCTGGTAGATTCATGGAGAGAAAGTAACCCAATGAAAAAGAAATTCACTTATTTCTCGCACCCTCATCAAACCTTCACCAGAATAGATCATATTTTTCTAACAATAGGAATGATACCAGAAATTATTGCATCAGATATAATTCCGATTCCGTGGTCTGACCATAATGCAGTATACACTACTATAGCCTCAGCCATACCTCAGCCATGACCCAACGTGGTACTTACCGGACATAATGCTCAAACACCCACTACATCAGAAGGCCATTGAACAAGCTTTAAAGGAATACATATCAATTAATAATACAACAGACATCTCCCCAATAACACTGTGGGAAGCTCATAAGCCTGTCTTGCGTGGTACAATACAAAGACAAATGGCACTATTTAAACGGGAACGCAAAAATCTAGCAAAAAAACTAGAACTCAATTTTAATGCAGCCTATATATCATTTCAAGATAATCCATCCCAGAGTACAAAATCTCATCTGGAAAAATCTAGATTGGAATACGATCTATTTCTCACTGAGTCAGTTGATAAATCCCTCAAACGCTCCAAACACAATTTCTACATGAATACAAACAAACCAGGTACATATTTGGCTCGGGCATTAAATTCAACTAACAAATCTTTCAAACCAATACGTTTGAAATTATCAAAAAATGTTTACACTTGTAATCCAGTTAAAATAGTCCATAAATTTCACTCACATCTTGCAACTTTATACAAGACAAACAATGAATTTAATCCTACAGAGGCTGAATCCTTCTTCTCAAAAATAACCTTACCTGAGTTATCTCAGAATCAAAAAAGCAGTTTGGATGAGCCTATAACTATAGATGAAGTTGCTAACGCCATAAAAGACCTAAAACTTAACAAAAGACCAGGCCCAGACGGCTACTCGGCTTTATACTATAAAACATTCTCAGAAATACTCTCTCCCATTCTCACTGAAACTTTTAACAAACTTCTAGATGGACATTCTTTTCGGCAAGAAACACTAATGGCAAATGTTTGTATGATCCCAAAACCCCTTTCTGATGATACTTCCTGTGTGAATTATCGGCCTATCTCTCTGTTAAACCTCGATATTAAATTATTAGCAAAAATAATAGCAAAACGCCTCAATAGCATTATAGGAAAATTAATACATAGAGATCAAGTAGGCTTCATGCCAAATAGACAGGCAGGCGATAATATACGCAGGGCAGTGTTATTGGCACATATTGCTAAAAAACGGAAAATCCCTTTATGTTTTCTATCTCTCGATATTAAGAGGGCATTTGACACAGTATCCTGGCAATATATGCAATATTCATTACAAAAATGGGGTTTTGGACCCCACTTTTTAACATGGATCAAAGCATTATATAATAAACCCAAAGCCTATATAAAATATGCTGAATACAAATCTGAAGCCTTTAATATCGAAAGAGGTACCCGACAGGGTTGCCCATTATCTCCCTTATTATTTGCCCTTATACTCGAACCCATGGCCCAATACATCAGAACAAACCAAACTATAACTGGCATTGAAGTAGGAGGTATTACACACAAATTATGTATATTTGCAGACGATATATTACTTTTTCTATCATCACCACAGGTCTCTGGTCCTAACTTAATACCAGCTCTTGATGGATTTGCAGCCCTATCCGGCCTTATGATTAATCCTAAAAAATGCCTAGTGCTTAATATTTCACTCACAAACATGGAATTGATCCCGGCTAGGGCTGCACTCCCGGCTAGGGCTGCACATGGGCAGAAAAATCAATCCCATATCTTGGAATTCATTTAACAGCATCTCATTCTGACTTATTCTCAACCAATTATCCTCCTGTATTAAGACAGATCACAAATCTAATAAAACAATGGTCGCAACTTCCTTTATCCTGGATAGGGAAGATTAATGCAATCAAAATGACTATTCTACCCAAATTGCTTTATCTATTCAGAGTCCTCCCTATTCCAATTCCTTCCTATTTTTTGAGAATAGTACAAAAAAGAGCAACTTCGTTTATATGGGGCTCTTCTAAACCACGTATACCTATACACACACTACATCTTCCCAAAAATAAAGGAGGCCTGGGATACCCTAATTTTACTAACTACTACAGAGCAGCACATTTGGCCAGTCTGTCCAAATACCATGCAAAACAGGAAATCCCATTATGGGTATTTATAGAGGCTTCAGAAAATGACCCTCTATTAATATCAAATTTATTATGGCTTGATCCTAAAGACCGCTTTAAAATTCATAATCCCATAACTAAACACTTCTTATCTCTCTGGGATAAACTAAAAACCAAATATCAGTTACAATCTCCACACAATCCTCTCCTTTCTTTTATCAGAAATCCGGCCTTTTATCCGGCATGGATCTACCCAAATTCTTTTAAAGCTTGGACAACATCAGGCATTCAGACACTAAATGACTTCATAGCATCTAAATCATTCCTTTCATTCCCATCCCTTAGAGAAAAATATGATCTACCAAACTCTGAGATATTTAGATATCTCCAAATCAAAAATTTCTATACACCATTCCTAAAGGGGGATACACCATTATCCCAATTATCCATTTTTGAATCAATCTGTACAAAAGATCCATTTGCTAAAGGTACAATTTCATCACTTTATAATCAATTATATGGAGTAGCAAATCTTAATAGACCCTCTTACGTTCAGAGGTGGGAGGAGGACCTGGGACGAACTTTAGAAGACACGGACTGGTCTAACATATGGCTCACATCTAAGTCATCTTCACCCAACATCTTAGCACTGGAGACAAATTATAAAGTCCTAACTCGCTGGTACCTTGTACCCGCTAGAGTGGCAAAATATTCACCTAATACCTCAGCTCTTTGTTTTCGAGGATGCCCAGAAATAGGCACATATTTACACATATGGTGGACGTGCCCAGTAATCCAAACCTTCTGGAAGGAAGTCTTCGTGATTGCATCTAAAATATTTAAAAAAATAATACAACCAGATCCATATTTAACTTTACTTAATCTAAAACCGGAATGGTTAACACTCTCTCAATTCAAACTTATGATCCAACGAATAACGGCTGCAAAACAAACAGTGGCCAAGGCATGGAAATCTCCTACATTGGTACTAGCAGAAACAATTCACAGAATGAATAATACAATGTCCCATGCTAAGATGGTAGCCATCGATCAAAATCAAATTCCAAAATTTGAAAAACTTTGGCATCCTTGGATAAAACAACAGGTCCTGTCAAACTTCAATGACTCTGTCCTGTTGCCATGGTAACAGATTAAATGACTTACAGTGACACCCATTCTAAGGCTTCAAAGAGAACTAAAAAGAATAATAAACTGACGAGCGGGACAACCTTGTGGACCATACCTCTACCTTTCAACCCTTTTTCTTCTTTCTCTTTCCTTTTCTCCACCTTACGATTAAAGCTCATTATCAGAATTTATTTGACCTATATACACTCTACTTGTAAAAAATATGTATAGTAGGTATAAATCATTTAAATACCTACAAAAGTAACTAAGGAAATGATATATATCTTTAATTTAGGTTTACGTGAACCCAATGTTTAATATTTGAAATTTCATGATATTTACCTATATAAACCCTACTGTAAAACAATGAGCTTACTTTATAGATCCTTGTAAACTTACTTTATGTATCTTTATAACATTGTATACTCAATAAACTTCTTTTGACAAGGAAAAAGCCTATTGTATACTGTGGTTCAGGTGTTGAGGAGGATACCTGCTTGATAAGCTGTATTGATAGTCTATTATCATACATATTACATAGTTCCTATGACATTTGCTGGGTGAGTGCAGCTTTTATTTTCATTCTGTGGTTAAAAAAATAAATATTGTGTCATCAAGAGGAAATTAAACTCCTTCTAGTTCAATTAACTAAGCAGCATTGGTACAAAAATATTAGCAAGATTTTTGAATAATTGTTCTGCTTCTCTACTTATAAAAATGTAAAGGTAATCACTTTGGCTGGAAGTTAGCCTTTTTTATCATATCATAAAAAGAATACAATAGACTAGAGACAACTTTTCATAACTGACTATTTGAATTTTGTTGTTTTAAAGAAACTTACTCTGCTTGTTTTTGTTGAGAAGTAATTATTATGATATAACTTAATTTCTATAAAATGTATAGAAAAAAAAAACTAAAACTAATCTATTGCAATTGTATTTTTTTTCTTCTGCTTTAGCTGAAATACAATTCAAACATAATTTAATTTGCATATAAATTACAAGTGCTCATACAACATAATTATCACTCACAACCAAAAAGGTCCCTAATGGTTGAGTATTAAAACGTGAAACACAGTAACAAGCAATTCTGAAATTACCAATTAAAGAGAACTTTTGTGCTAAAAATTACCAATTGCAGACACTTGCTTCATAGGAATTGCTATTAAAAGACATCAGAACACCTACTTTCCTTCACCCAGCTGTATTTTCAAATCGCGTTCAAGACTTTCTATTTTGATACACCTTTTCCAGTGTCATTTCCTAATAGCCTGAATTTTGAAGAAAAGCACAAATATTGTATTAAAAAGATTTTCCAGCTATATGTCTGATTCCAAAATATTTAATTCTTTAAGAATTAAAAAAAAAACTAGCTTTGCATACAGAAGGGACATCTGATGCATAAAATACAAGTGCTTACATATGGTTTGCTTTAAAATAGCTTTACACACTTTGAAGCTTGTGTCAGTGTTCTGGATTATGCTTATTATTGTTTGACTATAAAAATCTATATTAATGGCATAGGTTTAAATCTAGTTTATTTATGCTGAGCAGTCAAAAACTTAAAGGCATGTATTTATTCTTGTTTTAATTACCGGTATAACTTTTTTTGTGAAAACAGGAACAGAGGGGCGCCAGCCTAAGTGCAGTATTAAGATCAACATTTTAATAAAAGCAAGACAAATGGCAACTCACAAGATAGATGAGTAATACAGGCTCAAATAGTAGGGAGTGGTCAGTTTCCAGGCCTCTCCGAGCCATCTGGGTGTCGTATTTATTATTATTATTTTGTTGCACAACACTTTTTAATGTAATTTTTTTTGAAAATTATATGGGTATATTAGAGCATGCTGTTTTTATGCTCTCAATGGCTTTTCTATGAACGGTATTCACTTTAGTACCATTGAGAGAGATTAAAGCGGCATTAAACCCAAAACAAAAATGTAATATATTTTAGTTTACCAATCATTAGATGTAGTGACTGCATCAGTTTTCTTTTCTTTGGGTATTTCCCTCTCTTTTTAACTGGTAATCTGGCCAGTAACACACCTTCTGTGAGACACTCTGAATGAATGAGCATAGGAGGCACAGCAGGCAGTAGCATTGACAGCCTGGGGGAAAGGGTAGTGTTTAATGTATTATGCCGCGTACACACGACCGGTTTTGCCGTTGGAATAAACCCCGAAGGTTTCTCCGACGGAACTCCGACAGAATTCCATTCAAGCGCTCTTGCCTACACATGGTCAAACCAAAGTCTGACCAAAGTCTGACCGTCCAGAAGGCGGTAACATACTGTACAGCACGTACGACGGGACTAGAAAAAGGAAGTTCAATAGCCAGTAGCCAATAGGTTCCGTCTCATACTTCAGAGCTTCAGAGTATGCATCGTTTTTGGTCAGTTGGAACAGCATACAGACGAGCGGTTTTCCCAATAGGAATTGGTTTCGTCGGAAATATTAAAACATGTTCTATTTCTAGGTTCATCAGAATTTTCAAATAAAAAAAAGTCCGACGAGGCACACACATGATCAGAATAGACAATGAAAAACTTCTGTCAGACTTTTCCGGTCGGACATGTGTACGCGGCTTTATATACACTACCAAATTGAAGCCAAACTCTAGCTCACACTTTAAAACCAGTTACAGCAAACTTTTTTTTTCCTTTTGAGATAATGATTTTGCATGAATAAATAAAAGTGATTTGAAACTGATAAATTCAAGCTCTCCAGTAGAATGTATGAAAAACAACAGACTTGACAGCTGGATTACCAGATAAAATTTGAAGAAAGAAAGCCCAAAAAAAGGAAACTAATGCAGACATCACATTTAAGAATTGGTAAGTTGCAATATAATAAATCTTCAAAGTGAAAATGTAGTGCTACATTTTCACTTTGAACATTCTTTTTGGTTTTTGTACATCAAACCTTGATGTTAGCTGCCTAGATATTTAAATCCCTAGCACTGATTTTTATTATTTTATTTGCAATACAATAAATGTTTGCTTTTGTGTTTAAAGTGGTTGTAAACCCTTACAGACCACTTTGACCTACAGGTAAGCCTAGATTAAGGCTTACCTGTAGGTCCAAGAAATATCCCCGGTTTAGGAGATATTTGCAAAAAGACATATACCGCTGTCTATGGTGCATGCGCCGTAGACATCGGCGCGCAGGTGCACTGAGCATGCCGTTAACGGCGATTTGCCATTAGTGGCGGCTCCCGTGCGCATGCGCAGGAGTGTCGTCATCACGGCTCTGGCCAATCACAGCGCTGGAGCCATGATACCCGGAAAGAAGATGGACGCTCCGTAGCAGAGGGGACAGCGGTGACATCGCAGGCACCTGTGTCAGGTAAGTGACACATAATGGGCTACTATGCGATGCATAGTAGCCCATTATGCTTTACCTTTGCAGTGAAACAAAGAGGAAGTAAAACCCATCAGGGTTTACTTCCTCTTTAATACCACTTTAATTCTATTTAAGAACTCAAGCCTTTTAATGTCTTTTTTTTCATTGTCAGTGGCTGCCGCATAGAAGCAGAATAGCTTGGGTTCATTTTTAGCCTGTGTCTGCCCATGTCTTTGTTAGTCGATTATGTCCCTCCATCCAGCTGTTACAGTTAGATTTGGTCAGTGTTTGTGTGCCATTCTTTGTCAATGAGATATCCACTTGAATGTGCCTGTGTTTACTCTGCGTTTACTACAGCCTTCGACAGTTACTTGTCAGTATCCGTGAACAGTTAATAAGATTACAAATGACTGACATCCATCAGGTTCTGTACAACCCAAGTTTTGGTCCATAGAGAGGTCTGACTACAAGGTTGCATGGGATATTGTAGCCCTAGTAAACTGGAGCTTTAAAGTTATATTGCTAGGAAACAAATTAGGTGAGTATGAAATCCTACAGTAAGTTGTCTGGATTTGCTCTCTTGAGTCTACCATCTACTTGGTTCAACTTGTTTTCAATGTTTTACCACAGGTAAGCAAAATGATAGAATGGCTATAAATGTATACTCCTAGCAGTGTGATCCTTTATTTACAGAAAGCCATATACCGATTCTGGCCTAATTTTTTTATGAGAAAAACAATTAGTGTAGAGTTTATTTTAAAGTGTGTGCACACATTATTTTCTCATATACCATTAGTGTATTTCTATGTAAAAAAAAAAAAAGTCTTGTACATGTGCTGTATTTTTTATCAAGTTTTTTTTTTTTACAGCAAATATTTGGTGATCCTGTCTGTTTCCTTCCCTTCCTGAATCATTTTGTCTATGCTAAGCACGGAAGTATAGAAATAGCTGGAATTCACACAAATAGTGCACAAATTAGGTAAAGCTGCAACCACTAATAGAAGATATCCCTTCTAATAATAAACTGTAAATTAAAAGTGAAACATTATTTCCCCTTAACTCATTGAACCTGAGAAAAATTTAATAAAGTGCATTTTTTAAGGTATATTGAGTTAGGAGGAAATATCCTCCTTTTTTGTATTTTAGCGCAACACTTTTAATTTAACCACTTGACAACTGGGCACTTAAACCCCCTTCCTAACCAGACCAATTTTCAGCTTTCGGTGCTCTCACACTTTGAATACAAATTACTCAGTCATGCAACACTGTACCCATATGAAATTTTTGTCCTTTTTTTCACACAAATAGAGCTTTCTTTTGGTGGTATTAAATCACCGCTGGGTTTTTTATTTTTTGTGCTATAAATCAAAAAAGACTGAAAATTCGATAAAAAAAAAAAAATCTTTGTTTCTGTTAAAATGTATTGGCAGAGTATTGGTGAGTATTGGTAGAGTATTGGCGAGTATTGGCAGAGTATTGGCGAGTATTGGCGAGTATTGGCAGAGTTTTGCAGTGTTGCAGAGTATTGGCAGAGTATTGCACAGTGTTGCAGAATATTGCACAATGTTGCAGAGTATTGCACAGTGTTGCAGAGTATTGCACAATGTTGCAGAGTATTGGCAGAGTATTGCACAGTGTTGCAGAGTATTGCAGTGTTGCAGAGTATTGCAGTGTTGCAGATTATTGCAGATTATTTACGTTGAGCAGCACTGTGGCCACTAAACATCCAGCCCACAGCGCTGTTGCCATCTCCCCCCCTCTCCCCTCGCACTGTACCGATCGGTACAGAGAGGGGAGGGAGGAACCGGCGTCATGACGTGACGCCGGTTTGTTTATAAGTGATCGCTCTGTCATTTGACGGAACAATCACATGGTAAACGGCCACGACCAGCGGCTATTTACCATGATCCGTGATGCTCACGGATGTTCCCGGGTGTGCACCCCAGGGGGCGCGCTGGAGCAACATTCTGGAATGACATCCCACGGACGTCCACCCAGAACTAGCCAACCGCGCTGTTGCCTTCTTTCGACTATGGCCCGGTCGACAAGTGGTTAAACATGGAAGTAGATCTGTGCTGGCGTGGTATATTTCCATGGTCAATTTGAATGTAATCATGAGCTATAAGTCACTGTGCAGATGCATGGTGTGTCTCTAGTTCCCCCATTAGTCTTGCTGAAAAGCCCCCTACTCTGGTCATTTAGATTAAATGGCTTCCTAGCAGAAACCTCTGTAGTGCAACCCCCACAGGAGCTGCTTGGTAGATTGGATTCTCTGTTCTCTGAGAACAACCTCAGCTCCACTGACACACCAGGTTAAGCAAACAGATACTGCACTGCTACTGGGAGAACAAATATAGATACCCTGCACAGAACTAAAGTCCAGTATCAAAAAGCAAACATCAGGCTGGTTAGTGGTAAATTAACCCAGTATATTGTCATATGTACAGTAAATAGCAGCATTCAAATAAATGGGTAAATAAAGGATTAGGTCAATCACAATTCCTTAGACAACATGTTTACTAGGCTATAGCAACATAAAATGGAGCTCTCTGCAGATAAATTAGAGTAAACCTGGTAATCCACAAAATCATCAATAAGTAATGGCATTAGAAAGCAGTAACAGCAATGATCATGAATCTGTAAACAGTAGGCTGTATCCACTTTAGAGTGCACTCTATATGAATGGCAGTGATGAAATTTAAAACTACCTTAAGAGGTACCTTTTACTATGGACAATAGGCCAAGTTCTTGTTCAGCAGCTATCTGAGTGAGCAGTCTTTAACACTAGTTCTTCAGCTGGCTAGCATCGGGGCCCTGTCTTTATGGTGGTACACATGAGTATAGGCCTAGTAAAGTCTTCATGCAGTAATAATGCTTCTAGTTAGATAGGCAGACCCTATGTGCTCAGTCTTTGCTAGCAGCAACAGGTTAATGGGAGAAGCATCCTCTCACCAGTTTCAGTGATAGAGCAACAGCAAGGGTTTCACTGTTCAGATGTCAGCTCATTACTGGACTTGCCTGGAGTGAATCAGCACACAGCCATAGGCTTGCACAGGTTGATGTGCACACAGCAGCAGTGATGTGCACATCTCGGTCTGCTCGCAGCAAAGAGAGAGATTCTCAGTATTCAGCTTAAAAATACACAACTCTCTTTCCCCTTATACCCAGCATTGGGAATTGTAGTCTAATGGTCCATAGACTGCCATAATAAAGTTTTTATTTTTAAAAACATAATTTCCCATGATTCACTGCTGCCAGGCATCAAGTCTCTTGAGCTCCTTCTGCTTGTCAGATCCCCCTGGTGGATGGAGGCATGAGACTGTTAACCCATTAAGCTGAAGTCTATTGGATGCACAGAGAGCACTGCAGCACAGTGTCCTAAATCCCTCTTTGTCTCTAGCCAAGCACCTGGCTACACCTCACTGTCACATATTTAGGAAATTTATTTCCCCTCTGCCAGGAGGGAAGGGTCTCAGCTGTGTAGGTTGCCCTGGCTTTGCTGTGGACAGGAGGATATTGCTGCTGCCAAGTAGGGATGAGCCGAACACCCCCCTGTTCGGTTCGCACCAGAACATGCGAACAGGAAAAAAGTTCGTTCGAACATGCGAACACCGTTAAAGTCTATGGGACACGAACATGAATAATCAAAAGTGCTAATTTTCAAGGCTTATATGCAAGTTATTGTCATAAAAAGTGTTTGGGGACCTGGGTCCTGCCCCAGGGGACATGGATCAATGCAAAAAAAAGTTTTAAAAACGGCGCAGTGATTTTAATAATGCTTAAAGTCAAACAATAAAAGTGTAATATCCCTTTAAATTTCGTACCTGGGGGGTGTCTATAGTGTGCCTGTAAAGGGGCGCATGTTTCCTGTGTTTAGAACAGTCTGACAGCAAAATGACATTTTGAAGGAAAAAACTCATTTAAAACTACCCGCGGCTATTGCATTGCCGACAATACACATAGAAGTTCATTGATAAAAACGGCATGGGAATTCCCCAAAGGGGAACCCCGAACCAAAATTAAAAAAAAAAAATGACGTGGGGGTCCCCCTAAATTCCATACCAGGCCCTTCAGGTCTGGTATGGATATTAAGGGGAACCCCGGACAAAATGTAAAAAAAAAAATGACGTGGGGTTCCCCCTAAATTCCATACCAGACCCTTCAGGTCTGGTATGGATTTTAAGGGGAACCCCGCGCCAAAAAAAAAAAAAAAAAACGGCGTGGGGTCCCCCCAAAAATCCATACCAGACCCTTATCCGAGCACGCAACCTGGCAGGCCGCAGGAAAAGAGGGGGGGACGAGAGTGCGGCCCCCCCTCCCTCCTGAACCGTACCAGGCCACATGCCCTCAACATTGGGAGGGTGCTTTGGGGTAGCCCCCCAAAACACCTTGTCCCCATGTTGATGAGGACAAGGGCCTCATCCCCACAACCCTGGCCGGTGGTTGTGGGGGTCTGCGGGCGGGGGGCTTATCGGAATCTGGAAGCCCCCTTTAACAAGGTGACCCCCAGATCCCGGCCCCCCCCCCTGTGTGAAATGGTAAGGGGGTACATAAGTACCCCTACCATTTCACGAAAAAAGTGTCAAAAATGTTAAAAATGACAAGAGACAGTTTTTGACAATTCCTTTATTTAAATGCTTCTTCTTTCTTCTATCTTGCTTCATCTTCTGGTTCTTCTGGCTCTTCTGGTTCTTCTGGTTCTTCCTCCGGCGTTCTCGTCCAGCATCTCCTCCGCGGCGTCTTCTGTCTTCTTCTCCTCGGGCCGCTCCGCACCCATGGCATGGGGGGGAGGCTCCCGCTCTTCTCTTCTTCTCTTCTTCTTTTCTTCTTTTCTTCTTTTCTTCTCTTCTTCTCTTCTTCTTCATTTTCTTCTCCGGGCCGCTCCGCAATCCATGCTGGCATGGAGGGAGGCTCCCGCTGTGTGACGGCGCTCCTCGTCTGACAGTTCTTAAATAACGGGGGGGGCGGGGCCACCCGGTGACCCCGCCCCCCTCTGACGCACGGTGACTTGACGGGACTTCCCTGTGACGTCACGGGGAATGACACAGGGAAGTCCCGTCAAGTCACCGTGCGTCAGAGGGGGGCGGGGTCACCGGGTGGCCCCGCCCCCCCCTTATTTAAGAACTGTCAGACGAGGAGCGCCGTCACACAGCGGGAGCCTCCCTCCATGTCAGCATGGATTGCGGAGCGGCCCGGAGAAGAAAATGAAGAAGAAGAGAAGAAGAGAAGAAAAGAAGAAAAGAAGAAAAGAAGAAGAGAAGAAGAGAAGAGCGGGAGCCTCCCCCCCATGCCATGGGTGCGGAGCGGCCCGAGGAGAAGAAGACAGAAGACGCCGCGGAGGAGATGCTGGACGAGAACGCCGGAGGAAGAACCAGAAGAACCAGAAGAGCCAGAAGAACCAGAAGATGAAGCAAGATAGAAGAAAGAAGAAGCATTTAAATAAAGGAATTGTCAAAAACTGTCTCTTGTCATTTTTAACATTTTTGACACTTTTTTCGTGAAATGGTAGGGGTACTTATGTACCCCCTTACCATTTCACACAGGGGGGGGGCCGGGATCTGGGGGTCACCTTGTTAAAGGGGGCTTCCAGATTCCGATAAGCCCCCCGCCCGCAGACCCCCACAACCACCGGCCAGGGTTGTGGGGATGAGGCCCTTGTCCTCATCAACATGGGGACAAGGTGTTTTGGGGGGCTACCCCAAAGCACCCTCCCAATGTTGAGGGCATGTGGCCTGGTACGGTTCAGGAGGGAGGGGGGGCCGCACTCTTGTCCCCCCCTCTTTTCCTGCGGCCTGCCAGGTTGCGTGCTCGGATAAGGGTCTGGTATGGATTTTTGGGGGGACCCCACGCCGTTTTTTTTTTTTTTTTTGGCGCGGGGTTCCCCTTAAAATCCATACCAGACCTGAAGGGTCTGGTATGGAATTTGGGGGGAACCCCACGTCATTTTTTTTTTTTAAATTTTGTCCGGGGTTCCCCTTAATATCCATACCAGACCTGAAGGGCCTGGTATGGAATTTAGGGGGACCCCCACGTCATTTTTTTTTTTTAATTTTGGTTCGGGGTTCCCCTTTGGGGAATTCCCATGCCGTTTTTATCAATGAACTTCTATGTGTATTGTCGGCAATGCAATAGCCGCGGGTAGTTTTAAATGAGTTTTTTCCTTCAAAATGTCATTTTGCTGTCAGACTGTTCTAAACACAGGAAACATGCGCCCCTTTACAGGCACACTATAGACACCCCCCAGGTACGAAATTTAAAGGGATATTACACTTTTATTGATTGACTTTAAGTATTATTAAAATCACTGCTCCTGAAAAAACGGCCGTTTTTAAAACTTTTTTTTGCATTGATCCATGTCCCCTGGGGCAGGACCCAGGTCCCCAAACACTTTTTATGACAATAACTTGCATATTAGCCTTTAAAATGAGCACTTTTGATTTCTCCCATAGACTTTTAAAGGGTGTTCCGCGGCATTCGAATTTGCCGCGAACACCCCAAATTGTTCGCTGTTCGGTGAACTTGCGAACAGCCAATGTTCGAGTCGAACATGAGTTTGACTCGAACTCGAAGCTCATCCCTACTGCCAAGTATTTGGACTTTGTTTTCTCTATGGACATTATGCTGCTAAAGCAAGCCAGTTACCTTTGTGTTCAGGGCTTTATTGGGTTGCTGTAAAAGCAGTGTTTATGTTTGTTTTTTCCAGCAAAGAAGAAAGGCCTTCACAATAGAGACTTTGTTTTTGTGACATACATATTGATGTCCTGCATCCCAGCTAATCCCCAAAATAACAAATGCTATATATTCTACTTTTTCATCTTATTTACTTTATTTTTTTTTCTAGTCCCCCCCCCCCCCCCCATGTCTTATTTCCTTGTCAAAAGAAGTTTATTGAGTATACAATGTTATAAAGATACATAAAGTAAGTTTACAAGGATCTATAAAGTAAGCTCATTGTTTTACAGTAGGGTTTATATAGGTAAATATCATGAAATTTCAAATATTAAACATTGGGTTCACGTAAACCTAAATTAAAGATATATATCATTTCCTTAGTTACTTTTGTAGGTATTTAAATGATTTATACCTACTATACATATTGTTTACAAGTAGAGTGTATATAGGTCAAATAAATTCTGATAATGAGCTTTAATCGTAAGGTGGAGAAAAGGAAAGAGAAAGAAGAAAAAGGGTTGAAAGGTAGAGGTATGGTCCACAAGGTTGTCCCGCTCGTCAGTTTATTATTCTTTTTAGTTCTCTTTGAAGCCTTAGAATGGGTGTCTCTGTAAGTCATTTAATCTGTTACCATGGCAATAGGACAGAGTCATTGAAGTTTGACAGGAACTGTTGTTTTATCCAAGGATGCCAAAGTTTTTCAAATTTTGGAATTTGATTTTGATCGATGGCTACCATCTTAGCATGGGACATTGTATTATTCATTCTGTGAATTGTTTCTGCTAGTACCAATGTAGGAGATTTCCATGCCTTGGCCACTGTTTGTTTTGCAGCCGTTATTAGTTGGATCATAAGTTTGAATTGAGAGAGTGTTAACCATTCCGGTTTTAGATTAAGTAAAGTTAAATATGGATCTGGTTGTATTATTTTTTTAAATATTAGAGATGCAATCACAAAGACTTCCTTCCAGAAGGTTTGGATTACTGGGCACGTCCACCATATGTGTAAATATGTGCCTATTTCTGGGCATCCTCGAAAACAAAGAGCTGAGGTATTAGGTGAATATTTTGCCACTCTAGCGGGTACAAGGTACCAGCGAGTTAGGACTTTATAATTTGTCTCCAGTGCTAAGATGTTGGGTGAAGATGACTTAGATGTGAGCCATATGTTAGACCAGTCCGTGTCTTCTAAAGTTCGTCCCAGGTCCTCCTCCCACCTCTGAACATAAGAGGGTCTATTAAGATTTGCTACTCCATATAATTGATTATAAAGTGATGAAATTGTACCTTTAGCAAATGGATCTTTTGTACAGATTGATTCAAAAATGGATAATTGGGATAATGGTGTATCCCCCTTTAGGAATGGTGTATAGAAATTTTTGATTTGGAGATATCTAAATATCTCAGAGTTTGGTAGATCATATTTTTCTCTAAGCGATGGGAATGAAAGGAATGATTTAGATGCTATGAAGTCATTTAGTGTCTGAATGCCTGATGTTGTCCAAGCTTTAAAAGAATTTGGGTAGATCCATGCCGGATAAAAGGCCGGATTTCTGATAAAAGAAAGGAGAGGATTGTGTGGAGATTGTAACTGATATTTGGTTTTTAGTTTATCCCAGAGAGATAAGAAGTGTTTAGTTATGGGATTATGAATTTTAAAGCGGTCTTTAGGATCAAGCCATAATAAATTTGATATTAATAGAGGGTCATTTTCTGAAGCCTCTATAAATACCCATAATGGGATTTCCTGTTTTGCATGGTATTTGGACAGACTGGCCAAATGTGCTGCTCTGTAGTAGTTAGTAAAATTAGGGTATCCCAGGCCTCCTTTATTTTTGGGAAGATGTAGTGTGTGTATAGGTATACGTGGTTTAGAAGAGCCCCATATAAACGAAGTTGCTCTTTTTTGTACTATTCTCAAAAAATAGGAAGGAATTGGAATAGGGAGGACTCTGAATAGATAAAGCAATTTGGGTAGAATAGTCATTTTGATTGCATTAATCTTCCCTATCCAGGATAAAGGAAGTTGCGACCATTGTTTTATAAGATTTGTGATCTGTCTTAATACAGGAGGATAATTGGTTGAGAATAAGTCAGAATGAGATGCTGTTAAATGAATTCCAAGATATGGGATTGATTTTTCTGCCCATGTGAATGGGAGTGCAGCCCTAGCCGGGATCAATTCCATGTTTGTGAGTGAAATATTAAGCACTAGGCATTTCTTAGGATTAATCATAAGGCCGGATAGGGCTGCAAACCCATCAAGAGCTGGTATTAAGATAGGACCAGAGACCTGTGGTGATGATAGAAAAAGTAATATATCGTCTGCAAATATACATAATTTGTGTGTAATACCTCCTACTTCAATGCCAGTTATAGTTTGGTTTGTTCTGATGTATTGGGCCATGGGTTCGAGTATAAGGGCAAATAATAAGGGAGATAATGGGCAACCCTGTCGGGTACCTCTTTCGATATTAAAGGCTTCAGATTTGTATCCAGCATATTTTATATAGGCTTTGGGTTTATTATATAATGCTTTGATCCATGTTAAAAAGTGGGGTCCAAAACCCCATTTTTGTAATGAATATTGCATATATTGCCAGGATACTGTGTCAAATGCCCTCTTAATATCGAGAGATAGAAAACATAAAGGGATTTTCCGTTTTTTAGCAATATGTGCCAATAACACTGCCCTGCGTATATTATCGCCTGCCTGTCTATTTGGCATGAAGCCTACTTGATCTCTATGTATTAATTTTCCTATAATGCTATTGAGGCGTTTTGCTATTATTTTTGCTAATAATTTAATATCGAGGTTTAACAGAGAGATAGGCTGATAATTCACACAGGAAGTATCATCAGAAAGGGGTTTTGGGATCATACAAACAATTGCCATTAGTGTTTCTTGCCGAAAAGAATGTCCATCTAGAAGTTTGTTAAAAGTTTCAGTGAGAATGGGAGAGAGTATTTCTGAGAATGTTTTATAGTATAAAGCCGAGTAGCCGTCTGGGCCTGGTCTTTTGTTAAGTTTTAGGTCTTTTATGGCGTTAGCAACTTCATCTATAGTTATAGGCTCATCCAAACTGCTTTTTTGATTCTGAGATAACTCAGGTAAGGTTATTTTTGAGAAGAAGGATTCAGCCTCTGTAGGATTAAATTCATTGTTTGTCTTGTATAAAGTTGCGAGATGTGAGTGAAATTTATGGACTATTTTAACTGGATTACAAGTGTAAACATTTTTTGATAATTTCAAACGTATTGGTTTGAAAGATTTGTTAGTTGAATTTAATGCCCGAGCCAAATATGTACCTGGTTTGTTTGTATTCATGTAGAAATTGTGTTTGGAGCGTTTGAGGGATTTATCAACTGACTCAGTGAGAAATAGATCGTATTCCAATCTAGATTTTTCCAGATGAGATTTTGTACTCTGAGATGGATTATCTTGAAATGATATGTAGGCTGCATTAAAATTGAGTTCTAGTTTTTTTGCTAGATTTTTGCGTTCCCGTTTAAATAGTGCCATTTGTCTTTGTATTGTACCACACAAGACAGGCTTATGAGCTTCCCACAGTGTTATTGGGGAGATGTCTGTTGTATTATTAATTGATATGTATTCCTTTAAAGCTTGTTCAATGGCCATCTGATGTAGTGGGTGTTTGAGCATTATGTCCGGTAAGTACCACGTTGGGTCATGCGCTTTTGGTATGGCTGAGGCTATAGTAGTGTATACTGCATTATGGTCAGACCACGGAATCGGAATTATATCTGATGCAATAATTTCTGGTATCATTCCTATTGTTAGAAAAATATGATCTATTCTGGTGAAGGTTTGATGAGGGTGTGAGAAATAAGTGAATTTCTTTTTCATTGGGTTACTTTCTCTCCATGAATCTACCAGATTGTATTTGGAAAGAAGTTGAGAAAAAGGTAATCTAGAGGTTATTTTGGATGGTGTAAAAGGTGATTTATCTAGAAATGGGAGGAGGACCTGGTTCGAATCCCCACACATTATCACTGTTCCTATTTTGTGTGTATTAATCACTTGTAATATATGTGAGAGGAATGGTGTAGGTTGTTTGTTAGGAGCGTAGTAGGAAATCACCGTGATTGCTGTATCCATTATATAACCCATGAGTATCAGGTATCTACCTTCTGGGTCTTTAATTTCTGATGATAAGGTGAATGGTGTGGATCGGTGAAATGCAATTAGAGTTCCCCTTTGCTTGGTACAGGCAGAAGCCGTGTAAATTTGTTGATAAAAAGGAGAAATATATTTTGGAGTAGAATCTTTGGTGAAGTGTGTTTCTTGGAGGCATACTATGTGAGCCTTCTTGTTATGGAAAGTACGGAAGGCTTTGGTCCTTTTTTGAGGGACATTTATTCCCTGAACATTCAGGGAAAGTATATTCAGTGGTGCCATGGCAATAGATCAAATAGTTTTGACTTACTTTTTGTTATGCAGAGCTGACTGCGCAGATCAACCTGTGTGGACTGAAGAGATGAATAGATAGAAAAGAAACCAGTGAATTCTGGAGTAAAGAGTAAACAAAAAACATATGAGATTAGATGATACATTGTATAAATTATTTTTTGCAAGTAATCACAATTTACCCGTGAAAGAGAATAAATATCTCTCTCAGGGGAATAAGTGCCTTCGTCACACTCCCACATAATATGGTTGGGAGAATGAGGAGGGCTAATGGGGGTACACGGATCTTCCGCTTACAGGAGAGAAGTGCTATGTCAAAAGACATCAAAATGATGTTTCCTTAATTGGAGTGCAGAATATAGTTTTTGTTGAAATTATTTATTCCAGGGTGGTTGTATATGGTTAGTCTTGCCCTAGGCTAAATAATTCAGTTATAAAGGTACTGTTAATAACTTTGGTATTGATGAAGATAGTTTGAATTATTTTGGGATTTTAACCCTTTTAGAGTAAACAATTACATATTTTATTCATACGTAACTGTTTAGATATGTTAACTCATAAAATTGAGGTTGTATTGCTTCAGATTAGAATAAACAAAAACATAATTCTAGGAACTAGTTAGGTAATAATATATTTGTTTTAAGAAAAGAAAGAAAAAGCTTCCATTACTTCTGGATTATTGAACATATTTGTCCTAAAAAGTAATAAATCTATTGTTATTACCTGATAATATATAACTGAACAAGAATTTCCTTATTTCACTTATATATTCTAAGGCTATATGAATCAGAAGTAATAAAAAATATAACTGGAATGTAACATGATCCCACACAGTGTGTGACTATCAGAATGCAGTTACATTCAGTTAAAAATTTGTTTTTTTATAGAAAACCATCTCTTAGTATAATAAATGAAGAGATATCAGGAATTAGGATGTCAGTCCATTGAATCTTCTTGGTCCATGGATGATGTGGCATAACAGCCTCTTTTGTGAGAATGATGATTCCCATTTTGTTCTGAAATTTTCTGGGTGCTGCCTGAAGGTGAAGATGATGCCATTCTTCTGCGTGTGGGAGTGTTGCTGCTTGTGGGTTCTGTCAGATTTAATTTTAAAAGGGTTTGTTGTAGTTCATCTGCTGATCTGCTTCTGTAAATTGTACCTTGGTAGTTAAATCTGACTGAAAAGGGGAAGCCCCATTGATACATAATGTTGTGGCGTTGCAGTTCCATTAGTTGGGGTTTCATGGATCGTCTTTTAGTAATAGTAAGTTGGGATAGGTCAGCAAAAATTTGATAATTGTGTCCTTGAAAATTAAGTTCCTTTTTTTCTCTTGCAGCAGTTAGTATTTGTTCTTTCGATCTGTAATAATGAAATTTTGTGATTATATCACGTGGGGGTCCATCTTTCTTTTTGGCTGTGAGGGCTCTGTGTACTCTGTCCAGTTCTAAACGTTCAATAGGGATATCTGGCTTTAGTTCTTGTAATAGAGCAGTAATAGTAGATTGCAGGTCTGTCACAGTTTCAGGTATTCCCCTTATGCGTAAGTTTGAATGTCTGGCTCTATTTTCGTAATCTTCGAGCTTAGTTTGAAGTATTAAATTCTCTTCTTTTAATTGTTTCAATTCTGTTATATTTTCTTGGGTTGTAATTTCAATTTCATCCATTTTTATTTCTAAGGCTGCGGTGCGGTTTCCCAGCTCTCTTATTTCTTTGGTTAGGCTTTTTGTTATTTGGTCTGAGGTTTGTTTTAAAGCCTTATGAAGCATCTTTTCAAATTGTAATAATATTACTGGGGATACTGAGGAGGCTTGTGGAGAAGTTTGTGAGAGGATTTGTTCTGTATCTGACTCAAATGGAGAGTCTTGCTGTGACATTTTCTGTCTGTGAGAGCGCCCTGATGCTATATCTTGTGAGGTGACTGGAGCTGCTTCAGCTGCAGTGAGTGCCTGTGAGCTCTTTGTGAGGTGATTTTTATTTCTGCCACGGTTTCCTCCCAGTACCATATTTCCTGCCCAAACTTTCACAGTTTGTTCCCTGGGGCAAAAAGGTTCAAATGGATACCTTTTGAGCCTGCAGGCTCCGCTTTGTCCTTCTCTTCTCTCCTCAGCGGTGTGGAGCTCTAACAATGCATGTCTGCTCCGCTAGGCTCCGCCTCCTGCCCTCCCCCCATGTCTTATTTCATTCAGTTCTTCTAGCATTGTTCCTTTAATTTCATAACACCAGCATTGGATTAGCCATACGAACAATAGTTATTTTTACCAATCCTATATAGGCTTATTTGAAAATTTTTATTTCATGTTGTGAGTTCTGCCTGCTGGTCATCTCTTTCCACAAGTTTCTGGACTCTTTGCATGCTTCACAAAACCGCCTTTGCCCACTTGTTTGCTATACTTTTGATTTGTAAGAACTACATATCCTATGGTACCTTGCTACTTGTGAGCCGTGATTCCTGTACTGACTCTGCCTCCTGAAACTCCTCTTGCTACCACCACCTCTGTAGTTCAGAAGGCAGGCTCTATGAAATGGGGACACAGCAGTGCCTACCCACTGTACTGTATTGCCCCGTACACACGGTCGGATTTTCCGATGGACAATGTCCAATCGGAGCGTGTTGTCGGAAATTCCGACCGTGTGTGGGCTCCATCGGACATTTTCCATCGGATTTTCCGACACACAAAGTTGGAGAGCAGGAGATAAAATTTTCCGACAACAAAATCTGTTGTCGGAAATTCCGATCGTGTGTACACAAATCCGACGGACAAAGTGCCACGCATGCTCAGAATAAATAAAGAGATGAAAGCTATTGGCCACTGCCCCGTTTATAGTCCCAACGTACGTGTTTTACGTCACCGCGTTTAGAACGATCGGATTTTCCGACAACTTTGTGCGACCGTGTGTAGACAAAACAAGTTTGAGCCAACATCCGTCGGAAAAAATCCTAGGATTTTGTTGTCGGAATGTCCGAACAAAGTCCGACCGTGTGTACGCCCTATAAGAGTTACACAATTCCATGAAGTAAATGTGTGGGAATCTTTACAAAGTAAGCTTTCAAGCTTCAAAATTGTTCAGATTATTGGGGTAGGCTAGAAATAATTGAAATGCAATGTGGAAATGAATATAAGATTTACATTTTGACCATAGATACTGTAAAGTTTGGGGGATAAAAGCTCCACGGGACCAAGTGCATAAACCGTTTAAACTTTAAACAAAAAGTCTTTTATTTGCAAGGAAATCAAAAATAAAGTCTCATTAAGCACACAGCACAAAAAATATATCGTCAGCATAAAATAAAGTCTGCTTATCTTCAGCACAAAGAAAATTAAAGAAAAGGCACGTACAGTTTGTGGCCGGGTCTTCACCCCAGAGTTTTAAGAGTCCTTGTTGAATCTTTAGCAGCTTCCAACAGATACACAGCTCATCGCAATAGGTGTAGTCACCTACTCCTCCTCACCACCACCTCTCACTACTTCCTGTCTTTTATGAGCTGTTTCCTGGAGGCCTTTAACCCCCTGTGTGCTGAATCCCTGTGATCAGGGGTGGAGGCTATTTCCCACCCGAATATCACTTCAGAGCCTCCCAAATTCCGGGTCCCAAATAACTCTCTATTAAGACAGAGAGGACTGCAAGTCAGTCCTCTCCTGATTGACTCTACTCCTGGGAATTCTTCACCCATTCTGGGTGACCCCCTGAACACTACCGCACTTCCCTTAAAGGGACCATACCCCAAATATCGTTGCTATATAGCACCCTTCCATGACCCAACCTTGGCATCCTGTACATATCCCCCCCCTCTGCCTCAACGCTGAGGTGTTGGAGGCACCATTCACCACCATACCATGGACTCGGGAGAGGGCATCGGCATTCTGATGTTGTCTCCCAGGTCTGTGCTGTTAATTCCAGGTTGTGAGGCAACAAAACACGAAAAATACCAAGGTGGGTGAATACTTTTGCAAGGCACTGGATGTCCAATAACCTATTTTCCATTGTACATATGTATTCACCCCCTTTGTTATGAAGCCCTTAAAAGGCTCTGGTGCAACCAATTACCTTCAGAATTCACATAATTAGTGAAATGATGTCCACCTGTGTGCAATCTAAGTGTCACATGATCTGTCATTACATATACACACCTTTTTGAAAGGCCCCAGAGGCTGCAACACCTAAGCAAGAGGCACCACTAACCAAACACTGCCATGAAGTAAGGGACAATGTTGTTGTGAAGTACAAGTCAGGGTTAGGTTATAAAAAAAATATCCACATTTTTGATGATCCCTAGGAGCACCATCAAATCTATCATAACCAAATGGAAAGAACATGGCACAACAGCAAACCTGCCAAGAGACGTCCGCACACCAAAACTCATGGACCTGACAGGGAGGGCATTAATCAGAGAGGCAGCACAGAAACCTATGGTAACCCTGGAGGAGCTGCAGAGTTCCACAGCAGAGACTGGAGTATCTGTACTTAGGACGACAATAAGCCATGCGCTTCATAGAGTTGGGTTTTATGGCAGAGTGGCCAGAAGAAAGCCATTACTTTCAGCAAAAAACATAATGGCATGTTTTGAGTTTGCAAAAAGGCATGTGGGAGACTCCCAAAATGTATGGAAGAAGGTGCTCTGGTCTGATGAGACTAAAATTGAACTTTTTGGCCATCAAAGAAAACGTTATGTCTGGCGCAAAGCCAACACATCACATCACCCAAAGAACACCATCCCCACAGTGAAACATGGTGGTGGCAGCATCATGCCTTGGGGATGTTTTTCAGCAGTCGGAACTGGGAAACTGGTCAGAGTTGAGGGAAAGATGGATGGTGCTAAATACAGGGATATTCTTGAGCAAAACCTGTACCACTCTGTGTGTGATTTGAGGCTAGGACAGAGGTTCACCTTCCAGCACGACAATGACCCAAACACACTGCTAAAGCAACACTTGAATGGTTTAAGGGGAAACATGTAAATGTGTTGGAATGGCCTAGTCAAAGCTCAGACCTCAATCCAATATAAAATCTGTGGTCAGACTTAAAGATTGTTGTTCACAAGTGCAAACCATCCAACTTGAAGGAGCGGGAGCAGTTTTACAAGGAGGAATGGGCAAAAATCCCAGTGGTAAGATGTGGCAAGCTCATAGAGACTTATCCAAAGTGACTTAGAGCTGTGATAGCCGCAAAAGGTGGCTCTACAAAGTATTGACTTTAGGGGGGTGAATAGTTATGCACATTGTCTTTTTCTGTTATTTTGTCCTATTTGTTGCTTGCTTCACAATAAAAAAAATCTTCAAAGTTGTGGGCATGTTCTGTAAATTAAATGATGCAAATCCTCAAATAATCCATGTTAATTCCAGGTTGTGAGGCAACAAAACACGAAAAATGCCAAGGGGGTGAATACTTTTGCAAGGCACTGTACATAGATAACCAATAACCTATTTTCCATATTTTTGAAAGCTTTGGCAATTTCAAACTAAAAACAGCTAATAAAACAGCTACACATGTACTGTACATTGTGCTGTGCGAATTTCTGTTGAATTGAAAAATTCTGTTTACTGTTGATAATGTTGTTCATCTGAAATTACTGAATAAAAACCTATTGAAATTACACACAAACATATTTTTTTTATGTTGCTGCCATAAAGGTATATAAGGATTAGGGATGAGCCCGATGTTTGAGTAAGCGAACATTGGGTGTTCGCTCTTTCGCTGAATACCAAACATTATGGGAGGTTCGCTGGAAATTCGAGCAGTATTCCAACATGATAACGACCCCAAACATACCTCCAAGACGACCACTGCCTTGCTAAAGAAGCTGAGGGTAAAGGTGATGGACTGGCCAAGCATGTATAGCACTATTTTTATCTCTCTCTCTGTGGTTACTGAGGTATGATGGCGCAACCTGTATAGTGTTTAGAAGCAGAGTCTTCTTAAGCAGTGTGATCAGGACAGGATCTTTAACAAGCACAGTGCCTCCACTCAATTGGGGCTTGTGAATAACAAGTGAAATCCCAATTGAGAAATATAGACAGTAATCCACACAGCATTGTATTTGAAAGTCCATGTATTGAAGAAATAACATTCAGTGAACCATCCAACATAAAGTATTTTCCAAACAGGAACATGAAATCATTAACAGCCTATGTATGTCTCAGTGAGATGAATCTGCAGCACTTACACATTCTGTGTTCTCTTAGCAGGAATTCACTCTTCTCTCTCCACATGTCTCTCTCCCCACCCACTTACCCACAAAACCCCTTGCTATCCTTTGCTCTTCTTGATGACCTCATCCTTGGTAAGAGAGAGAGCATAGCAACCATATTGGAAAAGGGCAAACACTGCATAACAAGAGGATACACTTGGTAAATGGGCAAAGAAATGATCACATCACTACACACCTCTCCAGACCTAAATCCTATTGAGCATCTGTGGGGCATCCTCAAAAGGAAGGTGGAGGAGAGCAAGGTCTTTAACATTCACCAGCTCTGTGATATTGTCATGGAGGAGTGGTAGAGGACTCCAGTGGCAGCCTGTGAAGCTATGGTGAACTCCATGCCCAAGAGGGTTAAGGCAGTGCTGGAAAAGAATGGTGGCCACACAAAGAGTTTTCACTCTGTACATTTGCACAAGAGTGATCTAAACTAAGTGGTTCTTTATGATCCCATGTGGATACACTATATTGTAACTTGTAAACCTGTGATACAAACTCTTTATGTAGCTATCTTTTAATTTGTATTATTAAATTTATTTAAATTTTATACATTTATTGTCTGCATATGTAACTCTTGGAGTTATTGCCTCTTGTTTTGCTATTTCTATGCTTCATTAGGGATGTGGACGATTTCTCCAACTCCCCACTAGAATTGAGCTATTCCATATATGGTATGGCTTTTGGGTGGACCCCAACGCCATTTGTTTAAAAAATTTGGAGGGCCTATTATGGATTTTTGGGGGACCCCATGCAGTTTTTTTTTTAACTTTGGTGCGGGGTTCCCCTGTATAATCATGCCAGACCCAAAGAGCCTGGTAATGGACTGGGGGGGAACCCATGCCGTTTTTTTCAATGATTTTATGTATATTGCTGGGATCCGGCAATACATTACAGCTGCAAGCAGTTTTAAATGACATTTCTAAAGGAAAAATTGTAATTTTGCTGTGGTACTGTTCTAAACATGGGAAAGATGTGCTACTTTACATGCATACTAAGGACACCCCCCCAGGCATGATATTTAAAGGAATATTTCATTTTTATTATTTCACTTTAAGCATTATTAACATCACTGCTCCTGAAAAGGGCACCCACCGTATATTACCTAATAAAAGGTTTAACCACCTGATCACCCGGAAGGTGATATCAGTTAGGTTTTAGCGTTAATTAGGGTCTGTGTCGCCCCAGGCAGCGTCAGATTAGTGCCAGTAGCGCTAACACCCACACACACACCATACACCTCCCTTAGTAGTATAGTCTCTGAACGGATCAATATCTGATCTGATCAGATCTATACTAGCGTCCCCAGTAGTTTAGGGTTACCAAAAATGAAGTGTTAGTGGGATCAGACCATATACCTGCTAGCACCTGCGTTTAGCCCCTCCGCCCAACCCAGCCCAGCCCAGCACACCCAAGTGCAGTATCAATGGATCCCTGTCACTTACAAAACACTAAACACTTAACTGCAGCATTTGCAGAGTCAGGCCTGATCCCTGCGAATGTTAACAATTTTTTTGGTAGCGTTGGAAGCAGCCGCTGACAGTCAGTGCTCTTTTTTACTGTGAGTCTCATTAGTGTACCAGTAAATTTAGAGGCCAACATGTCCAATCAAAGGTACACTAGTGAAGAGGCCTACACGTTTCTTAGCATGACAGATGAGAGTGAAGAGGAACTCGCCCATCTGTCAGATTCAGGCTCAGAATACGAACCCATAGACAGCAGCAGCACCTTGACAGATAGCTCTGACGACGGAGTAGTGGTCTCTGCCAAGGTCAGGCATACCCGACCCCGTTCTTCTGCTGTTGTTGAGGTGTAGCAGAGAGAGCCGGTACTAGTGCCGCCTATCCTTCTGGTGAACTGGCAAGCACCAGCGGCCTAGTACATCCTGGTCATACACCCAGCACGGCAGTATCATGTGGTGACGTGGCGAGTCCCATAAAGGCAGTTCAAGCTGGTGAGGTGGCTAGCACAACTAGCGCCCTGCAGCCACCAAGAAGACAAAGACAGGCCCGTCGAACCAATAATGCCCTTCCTGCTGCATTTGCCAATCCAAATTGGGCACCTACCACCTCTGCAGCACCCGTACTTCCCCCATTCACTGGTCAACCCGGAATTCAGGTGGAAACATTTGATTTTACGTCACTTGATTTTTATTCACTGTTTTTCACGGAAGATCTCTATAGATCTATTGTTCACCAAAGCAATTTGTATGCTGGTCAATTCATTGCCGCTAATCACCAGTTGACCCTTGCCAGAGATTGGAAACCTATTATGGTCTCCGAATTTAAGACCTTCCTGGGCCTCTCCCTCCTCATGGCCATAACTAAAAAAAGTGGGTTGTGGTCATATTGGTTCACTGACCCAATTCACCATATGCCTGTGTTCTCTGCCTCCATGACCAGGACATGATATGAGCAGATCTTGCGGTTCATGCATGTCAATGACAATGAACTCTGTCGTCCTCGGGGTGACCCTAAATACGATCGGCTCTACAAAATTCGGCCCCTCGTAAACCACTTCAACCAGCAGTTTGCAGCCTTGTTTACTCCCGATCAAGCAAGCATGCCAGATATGGGGTCAAGATGTATAAGCTCTATGACAGGGCAACAGGCTATACATATAGTTTTATGGTTTACAAGGGAAGAGATAGGTAGAGCCAGAGAAATGCCCAGACTACATAAAGAGCGCTGGTAAGATTGTGTGGGACTTGGTGTCACCCTTATTCGGAAAGGGGTACCACTTGTATGTGGACAAATATTACACAAGCCACTTTTTAGTCACTTGTTTGATCATGGAATTGGCACATGTGGCACCATGCAGTCTAATCAAATATAACACAAATATAACTATAATATGTGAGGGGTGGACCTCAACGACCAGTTGTTGGCGCCGTACCTAATTGCCGTAAGGCCAGACACTGGTATAAAAAAGTGTCTTTATACTTATTCCAATTGGCTCTGCTGAATGCTTATGTGCTGTACAAAGCTTCAGGATGAACTGGATGCTTCCTTAAATTCCAGGAAGAAATCATTACAGCCCTTCTGTTTCCAGATGGTGCTGTGGCCCAACTTCCCAATCCAAATACAGTGATCAGGCTGCATGGGAGGCATTTTCCGCATGTCCTCCCGTGTACCCCTACCCAAAGAAATCCCCAAAGAAGATGTTGTGTCTGTACAAAGCGCGGATATAGGCGTGACACTCGCTTTTATTGTCCCTCCTGTCCTGACCAACCTGGTCTTTGCATTGGTGACTCTTTCCAATGCTACCACTCACGAGTAGAGTATTAGCAAAGGGTACAGCATTGCACAGTCCTAGGCACACTTACATAGGGTCTCGAAAGATGGGATGGCCATCACATTTTGAGAGACCCTAATCTGGAATGTTTACAGTTTACAGTCTATATAAAAGTGCAAAAAAAAAAACGACACAAAAACACAAAAAAATAAAAAATAAAAAAGCCAAAAATAGTTGTGGTTTTATTTTTCTTCTCTCTCCTATTGTTCTATCTCTTATGTTCGCTCTCTATTGTCTGCTCTATTGTTGTCCTCTATTCTATATCTATTGTTCTTTCTCTATTGTTACTGTATTTTAGAAATGTAATGTTTTATTTTTACTATGTTTTACCTTATTTGCTTTGCAGGTATGGTGTGTTATACTGTAATGTTACTTTGTTTTATGGTTAACCATATTGTTAACCATCATTTGCTTAGCAGGTACGCCATTCAGCTGCAGCCCCATGCTTCGGCATATATTTTTTAGGCACAGATTGCGTTAAAAAATCAAGTTGTTTTATTGAGTTAATGTGTTATCGTTACCAGTGTTTGCTTTCCAGGTACGCCATTCAGCTGCAGCACTAATTTATTTATCTTGACAGCAGCAGCGTTTGCTCTCATGATATGTAGGAGGTGATTTCACAACCACAGTTAAAAAAAATGGTGCATGTATGCCCATCATTAGAATTGTGTGGATGAAGGGCGGTATTTTAATGGTGGGGATACCCACCAATCAATCTCTTTTTTTCATTCAGCCCACAGGCTGCAAATTACAATATATGCCCAACAAGGACCAGCAACGTACTGGTATGTTGCTGGACTTTGAGTGGTTGTACCAGAATGATGCCTGCAGGTATCATCTTGGAATCATTCTTTTCAGCCAGCGGTCGGCTTTCATGTAAAAGCAATCCTAGCGACTAATTAGCCTCTAGACTCTTTTACAAGCAGTGGGAGGGACTGTCCCCCCGCCCACCGCCTTCTATAGTTTTCCCAGACTCTCCTGTCCCAACAGGGAACCCAAGAATGCAGCCGGTGGTTCCACCAGTTGACCATAGAGCTGATCGGAGACCAGAATGGCTCCAATCATCTCTATGGCCTAAGAAACCGGAAGCTATGAGCATTTCATGACTTAGGTTTCGCCGGATATAAACAGCGCCATTGGGAAATTGGGAAAGCATTTTATCACACCGATCTTGGTGTGGTCAGATGCTTTGAGGGCAGAGGAGAGATCTAGGGTCCAATAGACCCCAATTTTTTCAAAAAAAGAGTACCTGTCACTAGCTATTGCTATCATAGGGGATATTTACATTCCCTGAGATAACAAAAAGAATGCTAAAAAAAAAAAAAAATGAAAGGAACAGTTTAAAAATAAAACAAAAAAGCAAAATAAATAATAAAAAAAAAACACCCCTGTCCCCCCGTGCTCACGCGCAAAGGCGAACGCAAGCGTCGGTCTGGTGTCATATATAAATGGCAATTGCACCATGCATGTGAGGTATCACTGCGAATGTCAGATCAAGGGCAGTAATTTTAGCAGTAGACTTCCTCTTTAAATCTAAAGTGGTAACCTGTAAAGGATTTTAAAAACTTTTAAATATGTATGTAGTTTGTCGCCGCTGCCCGTTTGTGTGCAATTTTAAAGCAAGTCGTGTTTGGTATCCATGTACTTGGCATAACATCAACTTTTTTATTTCATCAAACATTTGGGCAATATAGTGTGTTTTAGTGCATTAAAAAAAAAAAAGTGTTTTTTTTTCCCAAAAAATTGCATTTGAAAAATTGCTGTGTAAATACTGTGTGAAAAAAAAATGCAACATCCGCCATTTAATCTGTAGGGCCTTTTCTTTAAAAAATATATAATGTTTGGGGGTTCAAAGTAATTTTCTAGCAAAAAAATATATATTTTTCATGTAAACAAAAATGTCAGAAAGGGCTTTGTCGTTAAGTGGTTAGAAGAGTGGGTGATGTGTGACATAAGCTTCTAATGTTGTGTATAAAATGCCAGGACAGTTCAAAACCTCCCAATGAACCCTTTTTGGAAAGTAGACACCCCAAGCTAATAGCAGATAGGCATGTTGAGTCCATGGAATATTTTATATTTTGCCACAAAAAACGTGCGTGTAATCCCGGATGAAAGCGCTAGCCAGCGCTATCTGTAAACCTAAGGCAGCACTTTCTTGAGCTGCTTATCAACTATTGGACAGCTTGCCTTATTGGTCATTGTTACAGCGTTAATCGCTAGCTCAGACCGTGGTGGCGGATTACCCTCTTTCCCATGTGCGCCTACATAAACCAATTCCGGGTGTCATCATTTCTATGATGTGTGATTTCTTTTATGTTTTGTACATAAGCTTTATAACTTTATCCAATTAAAAATTTAAAAAACTTTTATTCTAACATGTGTGCCTATAAAGTCCATTTTTGTAACTTTTAGTCTTTCTCATATATATAACCTTGATATAACTACATGGAATCAAAAGGAAGATAGGAGCTTTCCACAGTAACAGAAGATCCCAGAGTTCGGTTATGATATTGTAAAGCGATATGTACTTGATTGTGCTCTACATGTTACACACCATGAGCTTCTTCAGGAGCATTTATGCTGACTATTAGATGAGGAAAAGAAAAACACATAAATAGAGTATACATTTTACACAATATAAAAAATAGGTAAACTATAGCATTCCGTTTCACATAAAACAAAGGTGGCTCAATCAAGGAATCCCCACATATGCAGAAGAGGGTAAACCATAGAACTATAGAGGTGTACATAACATGATGACAGTGTTGTAACAGAATATTGACGAAAAAAACTGTTTATCTATTCATTAAGATAGGCCATTTGTGTCTATAGTAGCACCAAATACCACATTAGAAAAAATCAGGTACTATTGGTTATCTTAATAGTAGAGATACCAAAGGCGGGGGGGGGGGGGGCAGGGAATATAAGGAGAGGAAGGGAAGAAAAAGGAAGAGGGAGTTGGGTGGGGGAAAGGAAAAGGAGGGCAGGGAGAGAGGGGGAGAGGGAGGGAGGAAAAGAAAGAGAAGGGGAGGGGGGAAAGGAAGGGAAGGGGAGGGGGGAAAGGGGAAGAGAAGGACGGGGAAGGGGGGAGGAGGGGAAGGGGCAATTGTAAAAGGGTCTATATATAGCATGGGTAATAGCCCAAATAAAATATGCGAGAAATACTCACTATGTAGTGGAAAACATAAACTTGTAGCTAAAAAAAAACTAAACTAAACAATTCCCCATTCCCCGTCCTTCCCTTCCCCTTCCCCCCCTCCTCTTCCCTTCCTTTCCCTCCCTCCCTCTCCCCCTCTTCTCTTTCCCCCTCTCAACCCCTCAACCTCGCCTTCCCTTTTCTTCCCTTCCTCTCCTTATATTCCCTGCCCCCCCCCCCTCCTGCCTCTAGTATCTCTACTATTAAGATAACCAATAGAACCAGATTTTTTCTAATGTGGTATTTGGTGCTACTATAGGCACAAATGGTCTATCTTAATGAATAGATAAACTTTTTTGCTTGTCAATATTCTGTTACAACACTGTCATCATGGTATGTACGCCCCCGTAGTTCTTTTTTGCAAATATGTGTTTTTAATAAACTTTTATATTTTTTTAAGCAAACAAATACAGAATTGTTGCATAATGTAAATTACATAGATATTGAAAATACAATGGTGTCAGAAAAGAACAAAAACAATGGAGTATAAGGAACAGACAAACAGAGTCCATGGGTGCAGAGCACAGGGGTGTTCTGAACATCAAGTCAAGAAAACACGAGTTAAACAGCTCGTAAGTAGGTAATTTAAGTTTCAGAATCAGAGAACAATCATATAGGGCGAGAAGAGACACAGGTTTCATGCAGGACATATGATATAAGGTAGAAGACTCAGTAAGGCATCTAATGACCTACATGAAGATAAGGGGGTGGGGAAATGCAACATGGGAACATGTAGCACAGTAGCAATATAATTTAAGATGTGATAGTTGGCATAGAGGTCCCGAATTCCGATCGATTCCAAGGTTCCCACAATTTATCAAATTGGGGGATAGCATCATGTACTGAGGCTGTTAGATATTCCATCCTCCGAATTTCAGCCACCAGATGCAGAAATTTGGACCAAGGAGGAGGCGTGTTGGAAAGCCAGCACATAGGGATAAGCCTTTTAGCAGCCAATAGAATATAAGAAAGAAGCCTATTGGCTTTTTTGGTTATGCCAGGGAAAGGGAGACCCACTAAATAGTTCAAGGGATCGAGCGGAAGGGACACATCCATCACTTTCTGTAATAGGAGCCAAACCTCATGCCAGAAGGGTTGGATCATTGAACATTGCCAGAAAATATGAAACAAGGAGCCTGTATCTGTCCCGCAACACCAACAACGTGGCGAGACTGAGGGATCATATTTGTGAATTACATCAGGGGTTTTATACCAAAACATGAGGATCTTCACAGACGTCTCCCTTTGGGTTACACATTTGGAGGATTTGGAGATAGAGGACCAAATCTTATCCCATACTTGGACCGAAATAGGTCTACCTATTAAATCAGACCACCTCTTCATATAGTGGTGTGTGGTCTCAGTAAGGGTTGTCGACTCATGGAGGATGCGATGAATGGAGGATATTAAATGCAATTGATGAGGTCCTTGAGCACAAAGGTATTCAAAGGAGGATGGTTTGTCAAGAGTTAAGGTTGGGGATTTGGAGTGGAAGAAATGTCTAACTTGCAGATATAAGTGGAAGAGTTGAGGGGGAATATCAAATTTCTCACGTAAGGTATCGAAGGTACAGTATATAGTTTTCGTGTGATAGGATGTACTAGATTTCGGAGTTGGAAAAGGGGGATATTGAG
This sequence comes from Aquarana catesbeiana, assembly GCF_042186555.1. Classification (NCBI taxonomy): domain Eukaryota; kingdom Metazoa; phylum Chordata; class Amphibia; order Anura; family Ranidae; genus Aquarana; species Aquarana catesbeiana. The sequence continues at coordinate 524,200,385 of NC_133327.1, read as the reverse complement.
CCATGGGAAAACCCTACTTAGGGACATACTATCTGGTATGAGTGGGTTGAACAATATATTTACCAGAGAAGAGCAAGGTGAAACAAGGTGGTAATCCTTGAGGCATTTACGACAAATGGATAAGGTGAAAATCATTGGAGCAGTACATTGACGTTTGAGAGTGGAATCTAAGGATTGGGGGGTGTCCCAAACCAGAGAATTCGGATGAACCGGGTACAGCACTCCCTTTTCAATGGCCGTCCACTGATTTGGTGCGAACAAAGAAGACCACGAGGCAATAACCCTCAAATGTGAAGCATAGTAGTATTTAATAATGTCCAGAGCTCCCAACCCCCCCCTGGATCTTGGGGCAAAAACCACAGATCTTGCTATGCGATGGGCCCTGCCCCCCCATATGTACTTAAGAAAACTTCTCTGGAGTGCTTTTAATTGAGATGAGGTTATAGCAATTGGTAATGTTTCAAAGTGATATAATTGTCTAGGTAGAATGGACATTTTTAAAACATTAATCCTGCCCAGCAGAGATAGGGGATATTTTGTCCATGTTGCTAGAGATTTATTGATGTCTGTAATTAGAGGCGGGAAGTTAGCTAAGTAGAGAGAAGAGTAGGAATGAGTAAGAAGAACACCTAAGTATTTGAGGGAGGATTTGCACCACCTATAAGGATATGATTCCTTGAGTTGTGATAATAAGGGTAATGGGATTTGTATGGGTAGGACTTCGGTTTTAGAAGTGTTAACCTTATAACCTGAGATGGCTCCAAAAGAAGTCAGAATTTAATGTAGCCAGGGGGGATATATCAATGGATTAGTTATAGTGAGCAAGATCATCTGCAAAAAGTGACAATTTATATTCCCCCGTCGCATCACCACCCCATGAATATCAGGGTGATTACGGATGGACTCGGCCAGGGACATAAAATAAAAAGTAATGGTGATAGAGGACATCCCTGTCGAGTTCCATTTGTCATGGGGAAGCTAGGCGAAAGGAAGGATGACATTTGCACTTGGGCTGTAACTGTTGAGTAAAGAGCTTCTATGGCTTTTAGAACCCCCCATAGTTCTATGGTTTGCCCTTTCTGCATATATGGGGTATTCCAAGATTGAGCCACCTTTGTTTTATGTGAAATGGAATGCTATAGTTTACCTACTATTTTTATATTGTTTAAACTGTATACTCTATTTATTTGTTTTTTCTTTTCCTCATCTAATAGTCACCATAAATGCTCCTGAAGAAGCGCATGGCGTGTAACATGTAGAGCACAATCAAGTACATATCGCTTTACTGTATCATAACCGAACTCTGGGATCTTCTGTTACTGTGGAAAGCTCCTATCTTCTTATCTTCCTTTTGATTCCATGTAGTTGTATCAAAGTTATATATAGTTGCAATAACTTATCTCTTGGTTGATATATCGATGTGGATCTTAATACATGTTTTCTTTGTATTTACCTATTATAAATAAAATTTATATTTTTTTATATGCTCTGGTTTGTTGTGCCTAAAAAGTCCAAGCTCTCACTACCCAAATTCTTCTCAAGTGCCAGGACGTGGCACTTTTTACTACATGGAGTACCCACTGTACCACTCTGTGATGATACAATACTCATCTAATCATTTCTTTTTTGACTTTCCCCTTTTTTTTATATTTATATTTATAATTATTATATACACATTGTATTATTAGTTTTAATTGACATCCAATCATAAATAAAATATATATTAGTATTGGTCTTGCCATGGTATAATTTTTGGACTTGCATTAAGTCCTTTGCCCACAAGATGGCAATATAGGAGGAATATGGATCCTCAGGGAACGCCATTTATTAATTTCATCAAGGCATAATCAATTTATTTAGGGTTTGCTGCTAGGTAGTAGTAGCGATAAGTTGTACTCCCTAATTGTCTTGTTATTGCACTTTATACAATATATGTTCGGGTGGAGGGGGGGGTCCTACTTTGTTATTTAGGACGAAGGTACGCACTATGACTTCCTACTTCTGAGGATGTCACACGATGATGAAACGTATTAAGCGGAACTCCCAGTGTGTCATTTCCAGTCCTAGTGGAACACGTGCAAATTGCTAGGTGGCTTCCCAAAAGACCAGGCAGATCGGGTATACATTACTCTGTATGTTTTTTGGAGTCAGTGTTTGTATGCAATTTTTTTTTTTTTTTACAAATAGATCAACGGTTTTACACACTGTGAGAGGATTCCTCTTCTCTCTTTTACATTTTTTGGTCCCTGCCATTTGAGTCAATGGAATATTGATCAGTTTGTCAAAGAGGAGAGGACACCCACCCCAGGCATTAATCCAGTGGTATGATCTGGTCCTTGAGTGACCACAAAGTGTAACTAACTTTGCTTGTTGTATAACAAGCGAAGTCAGTACTATCTGGTGAGTGTGGATTGATTTACATGATACAGCACGTCAAGGGGTGATTTCTGGTGTCAAGACACAGACTTCACTTCTTTATGGACTGTCAACTTTATTTATGGAATATTGTACACAGATATTACATTACAATGGATTGAGCACTTGATTGATATGAATTTATATTATTTGTGGTGGCATGCATTATATTCCCTAATTGTTTTATGTTGGAAGCGCTGTCTAGCACATGATTGGTGTTTATTTGTAATTTATTAGTTTTAAAGGTTTGTCTCAGCCCTCTAGCTGCCACTTTTACTGGACAGGTGATCTCTTAAAGGAAGACAGACTTACTGGCTGGACCAATAGGTGAAAATAAATGAAAAAAGGCCATAAAAAAGAAAGCAAATGCAGCCACCACATCTAAGATTTTGTATTGGGGTATAATACTATTTTCATTTAAACTAGCAAGCTGGTTTTACATACCTACTATTTCAGAATTAACATCTAGCTGTATCTGCCCTTTACTTTTTTTGACAATCTTCAGACAAGAAATAAAAAAAACAGAAAATGCATTTTTCATCTCTATGACAACCACATGGACAGGTAAGTGGTATACAGTACTGTTGTCATAGAAACTAATATTTGAGAACACGGACATGCTAAAATCTCAAATTAATTCACATAATTTATTTAATGAGGTCTGATTTTAGAACACACGCAAATGTTGACATTTAACACCCGTCATTTTTATGACTTTTCCAGCAATTTCTGGAGTTTCCAACTCTTCTGTGTAAATATCACTTTCATAAAAGTGGTTGACTGCACTTTTTAGAAGCATGAATAAAGCTGAAGTGTAAACCAGTGGTCCAGGATATAGCAAGATTACACAGCTTCTGAAGCATTCACATTTGTCTCTACATGTTAATGGACATTGACTGTAGGTTTACATTATACTGTCAGGGATTTTTGCAAAATAAAATGTGCTAATATATCTAATATGTAGCATGCTGTCATCTTTAACAACTGTCACATATCTGTCACATATCTGATGAAAACTGATGAAAGTGATCTCCCTTTCACCTCTTGTCTTGTTTGTCCCCTGAGATTGATGACAGTTGTAAGTCCCATCCAGTAGAAGAACAGAATCTTGCTATGATGTAGAAGCTAAAGAACGGGGCTTGCAAAAGCAGGAGACAGGAACGTGGTCAGATAGCCAGCAGGTGGCAAGGGGTGGGCAGCAGAAGTACAGATTTAAATAACAAGAACATAAACAGGCTCAGGTCAGTATCACATGGGCAGAAGATGAGCAGAATGGATAGAAAAGGTGCGGAGTCAAAAAGCAAGCCAAAGGTCAGGTACCTGAGAGATCGAGATCAGGCATAGTCATAGGGCAAACCGGGTATATCACAGGAACAAGCAGGGTCTGGTCAAGGGTCACAGGAGCAGACAATCATTCAGAAGTGATTTGAGTCTTGCAGAAATAGGCCACTGGACAACAAAGTCAATTCAATTTATGAGCAAGTTAATGCTCACACTCATGCTCACGGGCATGAACTCAGTTATCCTGACAGCAACTTGCTAACAACGTGCAAACAACAGATTATAATTGCACAATTTTTCTTTGCTGCTTAAAGTGTTGCTAGACCCAGAACCCTGCATTCACTATATCTGCTCTCCCACAGTACACAGAACATGGAAATGCAAATATTTTACTAAATATAAACTGCTAAATACCTTTTTTCATCAGCAGTATATAGCAGTCTTGTGACTTCTATCAGTGTCCAGCCGAGGACTGGTCAAAGCTTGTAGGAGGAGTTTTCATTATTCTATGACTGTCCCCTGTCTGAACAGTATTGATTGGCCCTGTGCTGATCACATGCTGATCACACCCTCCCAACAACAAGAAAAAAACCCTCTTGCAATACACACCAAACTGAGCATGTGCAGAGTGCTTCCAAGGCTCTGTACTATCAGCAGATGGATTGGGGACCGTAAAAGAAGAGGAGGATCAGAGAAGACAGGATCAAATGGCCTTTTTGCACAATACGGAGGATTAACCCCTTAGGTTTCATAGTGAGTACAACAAACATGCTTTACTGCATATACAGATGATTTTACTGTTTTGGGTTTAGTAACACTTTAATACAAGGTTTTAATGTCTAAATAGATGTACACATTAGAACAACTATACTGCAGTGAAATCAGTCACATCATATATAAACACATAAGGGTTGATTTACTAAAGGATTGGGGAATGTTCACTTTGCAAGGGTAATATTTTACTTGTTAGCTTAGTGAATGAGGTGAAGCTAAAGCTGGGTATACAGTGGGCTGAATGAAAAAAAAAAAAAAGAGCTCACCGATTCCTGCATAAACACAGGCGATGTGGATGCAGGGATCTCCCCTGTTGTGCTATTGTATTCTAACAGCAGGGACTCCCCCCCACTGTCAGAATACACTGATCAGCACTGCAGCCATTGGCTGCAGAGGCTGATTGAATGCTGGTTTTCCAGTAGGACAGTTCAAAAGAAGCTGATCTAATGGCCAGCTTCTGTTCAACAGAGTACATGCTGATGGCCGGGTGGAGGAGTGGCAAGCTGCTACATGCAACTATGAAGATACCCAAGCGGTGCATCTCCCACCTTAAAGAGGCCACCGGCCAGGCTGCACAAGCTATTAATTCCTCTGTTTTTAAACCAGTCTGTCTTAGCTGACAGGTAAAGTGTGTACTGGGGAATTTTTATGACAATTTTGTAATAATGAATGCCCCAAACCCCCAAAACTGGACTGCCTATGTCATTTTTAAATCGAGAGAGCTGAGGAAGCATGCTGACATTTTTTATCTGCTTGTAAACTTTTGACACTTAGGTTTCATTAGTTAGTTTCAAAAGACCTGCTTTATTGAAAAGTTTCAGTATAGTAATAAGGTGTCTATAGATGAGAGCTGTCACAGCACTCTATGCAATGCACACTCAAGTTGCTGTATAGAGGAATTTGGAAGCACACTGTCAGCACACTAATTAAAAAGTGCATTATGCCTATAATCAATGATACAGAGACTTTAAGTCAAATTGTTCATCCAGTTATCTTTTTTTTATTTTTTTTGTTTTAGATATTTATTGCCACATTAAGCAAGGCACACAGGGGAACTCTGAAGTTGGACTGCAGATATTTGTCTGCCATTCCATATTGTACACAGGGCCGGTGCTACCACTAGGCAAACTAGGCAGCCGTCTAGGGTGCACTTCTGCCTAGGGCGCACGGCCACTGGTGTTCCTACTCTCTTCCCTCTGCAGCAAGCAACTAAGTTTCAGCATCAGCAGGCAACCGCCACTCCGTTCACACATAGTGTCAGAGGTGCAGTGGTGGCAGAGAACTGTGTCTGTGTCCCGACTCCCGAATGAATGGAAGCAATCAAACATTCATTGATGGGCACCGGTAGGCTGCATTTGGTGGGCACTGGTGATGCTGCATTTAAAGGGCGCTGGTAGGCTGCATTGATGGACTGTTGTCTGTAGGTTGCAGTGGGTATGGCACTGGGTGTGGTAGATACCTTTATGAACAATTAGTTGCCTACATACCGTATATGGATTTGCATAATTAGAATACTAAGAGATGGATGGGCAAAGCTGATGGCCACAAGCCTGCACAATTACAGAACACCAGTTTTTTTTAATCACCATGCCATTTCACATGGTGGAATGGCATGGTGATTAAACTATTTAGCATTGCCAGAATAAAAAGTACTGGATGCACTTGACACTTGACTGTAATAGTAACGTTATTGATACAAATAATAATTACAATCCTGTTTTCAATCTTTAATTGTAAAACACTATATTATATTAACTACATATCAGCCACATTTCTATTCCGTGTATAGTGTACTGTGATAGAGTGGTACATTATACACAAAGGTGAAATAATAAGACTGATTTGGACAGAATATTTGACCTTACTGAATAGTATTAAGTAAACAGCCAAAGTACACTATATTTCAGTATTTATTCAGTTTTTATTGCTCTCTAAGCCACCATTAAGGATATTAACCTTCTCTGTTTGTCCTGTTTACCATTATCATTGAAATTGAAACTTTGTATCCAGAAAAGTAATAGAGGGGAAATCTTCCAATCGGGACACTAGTTCTGGTGACCTGGGGGCCCCCAAGGAATTCCCTTGATTTGCAGAGGTTTCACTTCCGCCTATAGTTCTACTTTAAAGTGGTTCTAAAGGTAACACATTTTTTACCTTAACCACTTACCCACTGGGCACTTAAACCCCCTTCCTAAGCAGACCAATTTTCAGCTTTCAGTGCTGTCACATTTTGAATGACAATTACTGTACCCAAATGAAATTTTTGTCCTTTTTTTCACACAAATGGAGCTTTTTTTTGGTGGTAATTTTTTTTTAACAAAAAATTTATTTTGGTGGTATTCAATTACCCCGGGATTTTTTATTTTTTGCGCCATTAATGAAAAAAGACTGAAAGACTGGAAAAAAATGCATTTTTTCTCTTTTCTGTTATAAAATTTTGCAAATTAGTAATTTTTCTTCATAAATTTTGGTTACTATTATCACACATACACACTTTGCGCAGATAGGGGAATATTGAGTTTATTCCCCCAATTTACTACAAAATTTATACTGCTACATATCTTTGGTAAAAATAACCCAAATCAGTGTATATTTTTTGATCTCTGTGAAAGTTATAGAGTCTACAAGCTATGGTGCTAATCACTAAAGATTGATCACATCTGATGTACTGACATCATATCACAATTCTTGAGACACTAACAAGCCAGGACAGTACAAATACCCCCCAAATGAACGCTTTTTGGAAAGTAGACATTCGAAAGTATTTAGTAAGAGGCATGGTGAGTTTTTTGAAGTTGTATTTTATTCCCACAATTATTTGCAAAATTAAGATTTATTTTTCTTTTTTTTCACACAATTGTCATGTTAACATGCTAATTCTCTCACATGGCATATGAATACTTGCAACTACACCCCAAAACACATTCTGCAACTCCTCCTGAGTAAGGCAATGCCATGTGTGAGAGACTTTTTCACAGCCTAGCCACATACAGAGGCCCAACATGCAGGGAGCACCATCAGGCGTTCTAGGAGCATAAATCACACATCTAATTTCTTGACTACCTCTTACACTTTTGAAGGCCCTGGAGCACCATGACAATAGAAATGCCAAAAAATGACCCCATTTTGGAAAGTAAACACTTCGATGTATTTTCTATGAGGCATAATGAGTCCTTTGAATATGTGATTTTTTTCACAAGTTTTTGGAAAATGTGTAAAGGAAATAAAACGCATTTTTGTTTTTACACAAAGTTGTCCATGTATAAGACATTTCTAACACATAGCATGTTTGACTACCTATTACACATTTGTGAGGCACTGTAGTGGCACTGATGGGCACTATAGTGGCACGGATGACCACTGATGTGGCAAGGATGTGGCATGGATGAGAACTGATGTGGCATGGATGAGCACTGATGTGGCATGGATGAACACTTATGTGGCATTGATGTGGCACAGATAAGTACTAATGTAGCACGGATGAGCAGTGATGTGGTGTGGATGATCACTGATGTGGCGTGGATGATCACTTATGTGACACGGATGAGCACTGATGTGGCATGGATGTGGCACGGATGATCATTGATGTGGCACGATTGAGCACTGATGTGGCATGAATGTGGCATGGATGAGCATGAATGAGGCATGGATGGGCATGGATGAGCATGAATGAGGCATGAATGAGCCATGGATGGGGATAGATGAGCCATGGATGAGCATGAATGAGGCATGGATGGGGATGGATGAGCCATGGATGAGCATGAATGGGGATGGATAAGCCATGGATGAGCTTGAATGAGCCATGGATGGGGATGGATGAGCCATGGATAAGCATGAATGGGGATGGATGAGCCATGGATGAGCATGAATGAGCCATGGATGGGGATGGATGAGCCATGGATAAGCATGAATGGGGATGGATGAGCCATGGGTGAGCATGAATGAGCCATGGATGGGGATAGATGAGCCATGGATGAGCATGAATGAGCCATGGATGTGGATGGATGAGCATGAATGAGCCATGGATGGGGATGGATGAGCCATGCATGGGGATGGATGAGCCATGGATGAGCATGAATGGGGATGGATGAGCCATGGATGAGCATGAATGAGCCATGGATGGGGATGGATGAGCCATGGATGAACATGAATGAGCCATGGATGTGGATGGATGAGCCATGGATAAGCATGAATGAGCCATGGATGAGGCTTGGGATGGATGAGCCAGAATGAGGATGAATGAGCCATGGATGGGGATGGATGAGCCAGAATGAGGATGGATGAGCTATGGATGGGCATTGATGAGCCATGGATGGGCACAGATCAGCGCTGTGGGCACTCCAGAGACAGCCCACAAGCGCTGCTGCACCCGCCCCCTCCTCTCCTAACACACAGTACCAATCGGTGCAAGGAGAGGGGAGGAACTGAACCAGACATGCGCCGGTATGTTTACAAGTGATTGCTCCGTCATTGAACGGAGTGATCACGTGGTAAAGGGCCGCTGTCATTGGCCCTTTTCCCCAATCGATGACACGTGTCCGGAAGACCCGACGGTCACGGACATTCCCAGATGTGCGTCCCGGGGGGTTAGTGGGTAGCGCAATTCTGGGAGGATGTCATAGTATGCCCTCCCAGAATTAGCCGACTACGCATAGCCATCATTCTGCTATGGCCCAGTCGGCAAGTTGATAATGCATTACCTGCATTATGCCCCTTTTACACGATAGTTATGATCAGGTCCGCCTGTCTATCAAATATTGTAAGGAAGGAGCAGTGGGGTGGGACCAAGGTTCACCATGTGTACTAGAATCCTGAGATGTTTCTTTAAAGTGTAAATCCAGCCATAACCTTTTTGTTTTTTGTTTTGGATAAAGTGGGGAAGGGTTAGAACCCCTCATGGGTTTCTGCTATCCAGAGCTCTGTTTTTTTATAAAGCAGGGGAAAGTAGATCCCTGTCAGAATTTACTGAAAATGTCAGATTTCAGTAAAACCTAACAGCTTCTAATCGGTCTACTCAACTAAAAACAAAACATAAAAAAGTTCAAGGTTCAAGGCTCAAGGTTTTTTACCTTAATACATTCTATGCATTAAGGAAAAAACCTTCTCTGCAGCATGATTGGCCAGCCCCCCCTTATCCTTACCTGAGCCTATTCTGATCCAGCAACGCACACGAGAGCAGCGGCTCTCGACACCATCTCCGTTCTTATTGGGCAGATTGATAGCAGCGAGAGCCATTGGCTCCCGCTTCTGTCAATCAAATCCAGTGATGAGGGCGCGGGGACGGGGCCGAGTTCTGCTGTCTGTGTCAATAGACACAGCAGCGGGGCTTGGGACCAAGGGAATTGGTCTCCTATTGGGGGAACCATCAAGGGAGGAGGAGACAGGAGCACCAGCGTGGGACCTGAGAAGAGGAGGATCGGGGCCAATCTGTGCAATTCTATTACACAGAGCAGGTAAATATAGACGCCTTTACAACCACTTTTAGTTGGAAATATTTTAAGTTGGATTCATTGTATAAGAAAACATGTATGACCTGTCCTGTACTTGAACCTGAGTAAGACCCCATACACACTATTAGATTCTCTGCAGATTTTTATCTTCAGATTTACCAAAACCATGTAGTGCAATGGCCTGCCTGATTGCATACAAATTGAAACTCTTAAGGTTTGACCTCATATTATATGGTTTTGGTAAATCTGAAGACAAAAATCTGCAGAAAATCTAATAGTGTGTATGGGACTTTAGGCCCCTTTTACAGATCGGGTCCACCTGTATTTTAGAGAGACCTGATTGGACTATCCATTGCCCTCTATGGAGCTGCGGATGTTAACGAACAAGTGTCTGTTGACACCCGCCGACATCCGACCTGATCCTCTCTGTTAAAAACAGGAGGATCCGTCTGGCAGATCGGATCGGATGACAGTTGGATTGAAATAGACAGGCGGTCTGTTTCCATCCGACTGCCCATAGAGGAAAGTGGGTTGTGGGTTGTGTCCGTGCCTGTTTTGCATAAGTGGAGCAGACACTTACCTGTCATCCACCTGCTCAGCAGGAATCAGTGGACGGAGTCCACCTGTCTGAAAGGGGCTTAATACTGACACACCTGGAACATCTTGTCTAATAAACAAACAAAGCCCTTAAATGAAAGTTGGAGTAAACAAATATGAGAGGAGATGTCAAATCATTACAGACATACAGTACAAGATTATAACATTCTCAGCTACTGGCATGGGCAATGTCAGACAGCAGCACAATAGAAAAAAGACTTGAACAGAGAGAAACATATATGTGCGTCTCAGTCTCTGGCTAAGCCACTGGCTAGTGAAGAAAGTCCTAGCAGCTTTGGGGCCCTTTCCCTCTCTTGGTAGTGAGTTTACCTCTCTCAGTGGTAAGTTCACTCTGTCAACAGAGAGCACTTGTAGCCCACAGAGTAAAATAATAGTCTCTTCTTGGCAGAATTCCTCTAGAAAGTAACAGAAAAAAACAGTGGCCAATTGGATATTCAGTAGTAGCCAATAGGCCTTTTATCAAAATTGAACTCTGATGGTGTCCCTCTGGGTGCAGATAGTTCCTTATCAGATGTTCCCATGGACAGGATTGAAAAGGATTTAAGCTAGCTTCTGGGTGAAACCACATGAGAGGTGGCCTGCTAGATCATGGGCCTCATTATAAAGCCTGTACTTCATTGGTGTTTTTCTTTTTTGTGGTTCTGCCATATATTGCTTAGTCTCTGAAGATCTCTGTGAACAGTCTCTCTGCAGCTTGGTTCTCAGTGCTGTAGCATTTGGCTCTTTAACAATAGAGGCAGCTCCCTTCACACAGCATGTCACATGGCCTTGGGCTCTCTAGCACAACACAGTCCTGGAGAGCTGCCTTTCAACCCCCTATGTGCAGCTCACCTCCACCATGTGGGCTTAGCCTACTTTTTGCAGATCTGAACCTGCACACAGCAGCTCCCTGCCCATCCTCCTCCTGGACTTTCTACTCTGCATTCTGAACACTTAAGGCTTCCCTGCTATTCTGCCCCAGTCCCCAGGCTCAAGGCAGCTGTAAGTCCAGTCTCTCATCAGCCAGGTGGTGGCCAAGCAAATCAGAATTTTCCTACCCCCTCCTACCCGCATTGCATCATCCCAAGGCTGCAATGGCAGCAAATCACAGTCCTCCTTAGGTGCCCTTACTCCCTGCACTGTTCATCATTGCAGGGAGCAATGATCTGTTGCTGAGGTGCAACATCCTATCTGGTAGCTTAAATAGGCAGCTGGCTCCACAGTTGCATTGTTGGACAAGTGTATATTTTTTATATTAAGTCATTACCTTGGATAAAACTAAAACTAGGAAATTAATTTAACAATATTAATTACTATAAATTAGACATTCTCAACTAGAGTTCCTGCAGAAGTAGCTAAGGATTCATTGAGCTCTGGCTTATTGACCTCTTATTAGATGGTGCTGCATAGTACTGAGGTCAGCTGCATTCAGACCACCACTAAAAGGGGGAATTTTTCCCTGTAGCCACCAATCAAAGGCATTTTTCCCAATGACTTCCAATGAATGAGTTTTATTATGGGTTCCCTGAGATCTGAAAACTTTTCAAGGGTTCCTCTAGGGTTAAAAAGCGTTGACGCTATTTCCGGGATTTCTGATGTCAGCTCCGGTCGTTTGGAACGCACGTTTGGAACGCACGCTTGAAACAGCCGTTTTATATGATCTGCTCCATGCTTGATGCTTGTTTTTATCCAATGTTTTGTAAGTACCCATCTTTTGTTTAAATAAACCCTTTTTTGATGGTACTTCACTATCAGTTCGTTCTTTTACTTTTACGCATCTGATGACCTGATCTCCTATCCATCATCCTAAAGACATCCATATTAAGCCTAAGTGACCCACCAGACTGAAAAGCTGGGGGTCATGTGGATCTGGTGAGTGGGGACACATAAGGGGGTGTTGTGCACCTGAATTTTTTGAAGCACCTTTCTTCTCTTCATTTTAGATTGGAGCACCTTGAGTCATTTGTTTTGGACTTTGTGTTGTTTTTTTATTATTTTTTATTCCATAATTATTTATTGTTTGCGAGCGCTATATTTATATCAACCTTTTCATGTTTTCCAAGTGATTAGCACTTTGTGTATAGCAGCTGCAATTCTATTTCACCAATTTTTGTTTCACCATTAGCGTGAGTATATATATTTAGCATATATTTTTCCATAAGGAGCACTGACACTTTATATTGCATCATAAGGAGTTTATATGGAGCACTGACACTATTGTATCATCATATTGGGACTGTAATATTAGGACTTTCAATACTGTATACTATTTCTTTTTCTTTTGAAATATTGAATCAGGGTTATACACCACAACTTGTATGTTTATGATATGTGCTTATTTAATTTTTTTTTAAGTATTTTGTGTCTTATGTAGACACATTCCAATTGCAGCAATCATTTTAAGATTTACCACTTGTATGCACTATTTCAAATATTTTTTTTTTAACAGAAAAGTATTTCAAATACTTTAAGCACTGTGCATACAAGGCGCAGAGCAATATTTTGTTTCATTTATGCTATTTTCTCTAGTCTGTCATTTGTTGTCCATTAAGTAATTGTTACGTTTATTTTTTATTCTTTTTATTGCGTGAATGTGTGTTATTTCACTGCTACTGTGTTGGAAGACCTGAATCATGTATATAATCCTAATAATTGGAGTCCCCAATAATATATTGGGTGGGGTTTTTATATGTAAATATTTAAATGGCATATGAAAGCCCCAATGATTGTGTTATTGCAAATGAACTTAGGATAAACAGTGCCAGACAATTGTGGATCGTTTCCCAATCTGATTAATATATTCTGAGAGGAAGCACCATAGTGTTACAATGCTTTCAGGGAGGTGGCCTTGTGTTGATTCAGTTGTAACAGAGTGGCCAGATTTGACTCTCTCGATGCTGCTGGTGAGGTAATAACTGATTAATGCAATTGTGGTGTTTTTTTACAGTTTATGTGGGTTACAGGCAGTGTGTTGCATGTGCAGGGTACATTTAAAGGGGTAAATTGTCATGAGGAAAATTGGTTGGAGATAGGGTTGTCCCGATACCACTTTTTTAGGACCGAGTACAAGTACCGATACTTTTTTTCAAGTACTCTCCAATACCGATTAACGATACTTTTTTTTTAATGTCACGCGACAGTGGTTTTTTTTTTTTAAGTGTTTTCTTTTTTTTTGGGGGGGGGGGGGGTGAACGGTGTATGTGTGTGTGTTTTTTTTTTTTTTACAATTTTTATTTTTTACAATAATATTTTTTTAATTCTTTATATATATATATATTTTTTTTTTTAATCAGCCCTGTTGGGGGGCTTTGGTGAGATATCAGGGGTCTTAACAGACCTCTGATATCTCCCCCTTGAGACAGAGAAAGAAACAGAGGATAGAGATTCCCCAGTCCCTTTCTCTGCAGCCTCAGCTGCACTGAGAATGAATGGAGAGAAGACAGCGGCTCCTCTCCATTCATAAACTGAGACATCGTAATCACAGGAGGTTACAATGTTTCAGTTATGTGAATGGACAGAGTCAGCTGACTCTGTCCATTCACACAGCGGAGAGAGACAGCAGAACGGAGGGGACAGAGAAGGAGAGGGGAACGGAGGGGGACAGCGGAGAGGCACAGGGAAGGAAAGAGGAACGGGGGGGACAGTGGAGAGACACAGGGAAGGAGAGAGGTACGGAGGGGGACAGCGGAGAGACACAGGGAAGGAGAGAGGAACGGAGGGGGACAGCGAAGAAACACAGGGAAGGAGAGAGGAACGGAGGGGGACAGCGGAGAGACACAGGGAAGGAGAGAGGAACGGAGGGGGACAGCGGAGAGACACAGCAGAACAGAGGGGACAGGGGAGGGGGACAAAAAAGGAGAGAGGAACGGAGGGGGGCAGCGGAGAGACACAGGGAAGGAGAGAGGAACGGAGGGGGACAGCTGAGGGGGACAGAGGAAAGGAGGGGGCATGGAGGAGGATGCAGTGACAGTCAGTTGTGACCGATCACCGCTGTATGTCACTAAAGCTGCTGAAAGCCGCTGGGGGAGAATCTTGTAACTCCCCCACGCGCCGATCACAGCTGACAGTCCAGGTATCGGGGGAAGCATCGGAGAGCATTTGCCTGAGTACAAGTACTTGGGCAAATGCTCGGTATCGGTGCCGATACCGATACTAGTATCGGTATCGGGACAACCCTAGTTGGAGATCAATATGCACTATTAGTAAACACAACACTGGGTGTTCAATATACCTGTGTGATGTCCCAAAATTTGCAGGCTCACCAATAATAATAAGTGCCGTCTCTGTGCCTAAAATACTTTAGAGAGAAAAAAGATTTTCAGGGGAAGACTCCCACTGAGAAGAGACACAGGCGGACCATGCTGCTTAATAAGGGATACATTTTATTATAAAAATATATTTAATACAAAAAGAACCAAGACCAGGTACCCACCACCAACACCAAGATCATATTAAAATTAGACAACGTTGTCTGTTTAAGAGCAGCTGCATCACGCTTTAATCATGCATGCACACACCTGTAATAAGGCTATTGTTAATAGGATTAAATAATATTTGTGGATCAGACTAATGGTTTCAGTGACATGCACCATACATGACAAAGTCCGTCCAGTCACTGTATTTAGATAGAAACCCTTTTAACAAAAGACCCCTGTTTGAAGGGTAGTTGATTGAGTCAAGTTGCTAGTCCCACAGAGACAGCCTTTGTTAGAATTGTAACAAGACATAGCTGTCAGTGTGGAGAGATGATTATAGTCCACATTAGTATCCAGTCCAAAGACACAGAAATACAGTTTCCCAAAATGGGATTGCATGTATTCACAGGGTCTAACTGTTGGAAAAACAATAGCTCAATGACGTTGTTTATGAAGTTGGCTAATACTGGCTGAGAAGTAACAAAAAGCAGGATGCAAAGTAAAAGGAGGCAGTTAAAGGACCTATGGTCCGCTCACCCGACCATTCATGGAGTGATATAATCACAGTCCTGTATTATCTTTCTCCGGTCCAGGGGGCTATATGTGCCGTCCTGTATGCTCCATTTGTTGAGCGGGGTGAGCAGTTTGCTGTCAGCACTATATAAGTGTCAAGTCCTCTGGGCCACCATCCGCTTGTATCAGCCAAAGTAGTCACTGCTGGCTTCAGGCAATCAACTGCACATGCACAGGCGTGATGAAATACGTCATCCACGATGCATAGAGCGTCTCTGTCATGATGCCAAGTCCAACATGTTTCACCAGGGACTCTGGTTTTTTCAAGGCTCTTTTTGTAAATTGTCATGAGCTTCTTCTTGAAAGTTTAATGTGTAAGAATTGCCCATGCTCAAGTTTAATGAGCTATCAACAGAAGAACATAAAGTGTGTTAAACCCCCCAGGGGACACAGCACTTGTTTTCTCCTAAATCCATGCATGGATTGCTGAGCTGTGGTGTTGAACAGCTAGCCCCAACCAAGGAGGGCTATTTATAGGGGTCTAGTTATAAACAGTCGTTGGATGAATGTCACACACATTTGTGCAAGCTGGACACATTTTCCCTGTTTTTATCTGTAAGATAAAGAGTAACACTCCACTCCCCCCGCCTACCTGCTGGGGGGGTGCCGTTAGTCTTGCCTAGGGCTACGCAGGTGACAGGATCAGAGAGCAGACTCACCAGACTGCAGCTACGTCTCTACCTCCTCTGCCTTCCCAGTTGTGCTTGCTGCCTCCTCCACCTCCCCAGCTGTGCCCACTTCCTCTGCAGAGTTCATGCCTGGGGCCTCCTCTGCCTCCCCAGCTGTGCCCACCTCCTCCGCTGACCTCTTGCCTCCCCTCCTCCAACTTGTGTTCCCCCTGTTCCCCGGCCAGGCTAACAGGGAAGTCAAGAAGCTGTGGCTGCTCCCCCTAGGCAGCAGTGCACCCTAAGTGGCTGCCTAGTTCACCTAGTGGGATTGCCAGCCCCCCGCCCATGATCTTCAGCTCCAACTAGAGACAAATTTTCAGTTTTGTTTTGTGAAATTCCTCAATGAGAGAATATACTGCATTTTGGCCACTAGATAGAGCTAACAATCATAGGAATTAATCAGTTAGTTATTACAATAATCTGGGTGAAAATTTGTCCAGCCATTTGTCCAATAAATGGTTTATAAATACATCCTTATGTGGTCTGGGAAATAATTAAATTAGTGGGTCTGGTTCTACTTTAAGATGAACAGTGCTGGGTAGCTGTAGATCTATTCAAGATCTGATCATTACATTCTGAAATCAAGCACCATAGCACTACAGTGCAGTGCATGAAAACATTTTTTGCTGCTCTACCTTCTCTTGACTGTAGTCAGTTAAATCACCTATAAATACACAAAATATACAGATATTATTTTTTTTATTTGGCAGGCTGTGAGAAATAATTATTAAACAGCCTTTCCACCTACTCATATTGACAGCTGTTATTCTTCTAACACACACATTTATCTTTCTTTTATACACGTTTATTCTATTGAATTTTTGTTTAGACACAAAGTGATCTTCTGCCAGGCAAAAAAAAAATCTAAATAGCACCCTGAAAGTGGAAAGTTTCATTCTCACTATCTGTAGTCCAGAAAGTTTTCCCAAACGAGAATGTATTTGGAAGGATGGCATTTTTCATTTTCCGCCCCATTAAATCCTGCACATGCTGAGTCAGAAGGAGACAAAGATAGGGAGGCTGACAGGTGATTTCATAGGACTGCATTCCTAAACAGTTTCCAAAAATGTAAGCATGGATGACAACCAAAAGGAAAAACATCTCATGCCTCTTCCATGTCTTGATGAGTCTTTCCAGAAAAAAAAAATATAAAGGTGCTGAATTTGGTATCCGCTATTTTTATCTGTCTCACACAAAGTGACAGATACTTGGATATATATCAGTGCAGAGCTGGTATAGTTCCTAGGTATGTATTGAGTAATGGTCTGTATTTATTATAGTTTGTGTTTATAAAGTAAAGAAAATCTCTAAGGGCTAAGTTCTTAGCTAAGCCTTATTTTTATGGGATGACATCCCAGAAGAAAGAAAAGATTCTCATTGGTCAGCATGATCATTTGGCCGTGATGACCAATGGCAGCATTGCATGCAATGTGATGGTACACAGCCTCTGCGACTTTGCGGTTAAACTTTGTGCAGACCACTATACTGGCTGGTGTGGGTAGCAGGGAGGGGAGGGTTGGCAGCCTAAGGCCTGGGGTGTCCAGGCAAGTGGCCCATTTAACCACCGAATTAGTTCACCATCCATGCCCACCTGATTTTTCAAAACAGCCTGATCAGCGCCCATCAATGCAGCCTCACCAATGCCCAACTACTCATTCTGATCAGTGCCTATCAGTGCAGCCTGATCAGTGCCCATCAACACAGCTCTATCAGTGCCCATCAATGCAGCCTGACCAGTGCCCATCAATGCAGCCTCACCAGTGCCCATCAATGCAGCCTCACCAGTGCCCATCAGTGCAGCCTCACCAGTGCCCATCCAATGCAGCCTCACTAGTGCCCATCAGTGCAGCCTGATCAGTGCCCATTCATGCAGCCTCACCAGTGTCCAACAACACAGCCTGGTCAGTGCCCAATATTGCAGCCTCACCAGTGCCTACCAATGCAGCCTGATCAGTGCCCATCAATGTAGCCTGATCAGTGTCCATCAATGCAGCCTCCCCAGTGCCCATCAATGCAACCTGATCAGTGCCCATCAGTGCAGCCTGACCAGTGTCCATCCAATGCAGCCTCACCAGTGCCCATCAATAAAGCCTCACCAGTGCCCAACTATTAATTCTGATCAGTGCCTATCAGTGCAGCCTGATCAGTGCTCATCCAATGCAGCCTCACCAGTGCCCATCAATGCAGCCTCACCAGTGCCCATCAGTGCAGCCTGATCAGTGCCCATCCAATGCAGCCTCACCAGTGCCCAACAGCTCATCCAGATCACTGCCCATCAGTGCAGCCTGATCAGTGCCCATATCAGGAGCCAGGGAGCGCCTCCGCTCGCCGGGCTCCGGTGCGCATGCGCACGGGACGAGCGCTTCGCTGCACACCCGTCCGCGGCCTGATGGTGCGGCGCGCGCGGGTGCACGGCGGTCCCCGTGTGCGCGCCGTAGCCCGTGCGGGTGCCCGGTAGCGCGTCACACTGACGCGCTCGCCGGGCAGGGAGGCTTTATCTGACGACTCCAGCACCCAGTCGGGTTGCTGGTTTGTCGTCAGCTCTCCCTGTTCCCTGAGCCTGTGTTCCCTGTGATATTGCCTGATCTGTGTACCGAACCTCTGCTAGCCTGTTTAACCACTACTCTCCCGGATTGCCCTGTACTGATTGCCTGATCTGTGTACCGAACCTCTGCTAGCCTGTTTAACCACTACTCTCCCGGATTGCCCTGTACTGATTGCCTGATCTGTGTACCGTACCTCTGCTAGCCTGTTAAACTACTACTCTCCCGGATTGCCCTGTACTGATTGCCTGATCTGTGTACCAAACCCCCTGGCTTGTTTAACTACTACTCTGCTGGACTATCCTGTTAATAACCTGCCTGACCTGTGTACCAAACCTCCGGCCTGTTTAACTACTACTCTGCTGGACTATCCTGTCAATAACCTGCCTGACCTGTGTACCAAATCCCTGGCCTGTTTAACCACTACTCTGCTGGACCGTCTTGATTATACCTGCCAAATCTGTGTACCGGACCCTGGCCTGCTTAACTACCGCTCTGCTGGATCTTGTGATACCCTGATTGCCACCTGTTGTTCTCTAACCTCTGCTTGTGTTCTCAGCCCTGTATCCTGCGGATCCCAAGACACCCGCTTCCAGCCTTTGGTACCAACCACCCTACCGGAAGCCCGTGCCTCCGCGTGCCTCCAGCCCTCTGTACCCATTTCGGGGGTCTGGGTGCGCGTGGTCGTAAGGGCGAGCCGCTCTCGGCATCTCGGCCTCGGTGAGTATTTGTCCTTGACAGTACAAACCAGCCAGATGTCCGAGGCCGACAGAGCGCGCTCTCCTCTGGAGATCCTGTGCCAGCAGGTATCTACCCTCGCTGACTCTGTACAGAAGTTACAAGAAGGTTATACGCAAATTGATAACCGTCTACAGCAGATCACCGGGTTACTACCTTCCGCAGCCGCAGCTCCTGCACCCAGCAGTGGGGGTTCACTTCCCCAAGCTCCGGCCAACCCCACGGTGGTCATGGCCCTTCCTGAACCCCGGGTCCCTACACCTGAACGGTTCTCGGGAGACCGCAAGAAGTTTAGGGCTTTTAAAAATGCATGTTCCCTCTACTTCGCTCTACAGCCAAGAACCTTCTCCTCAGAAAGCGTCAAGGTAGGGTTTGTGATTTCTCTGCTATCCGAAGAACCCCAGGCTTGGGCCCACAGCCTAATGGAACAAAGCAGTCCTGCCCTGAACACTATCGAGGCCTTCTTTGAGAGCATGACCCAGTTCTACGATGATCCGCAACGTATGGCTACAGCCGAAGCTATCCTGCACCATTTGTCCCAAGGAAGAAGACCTATTGAGGACTATACTGTGGAATTCCGTAAGTGGGCGGCCGACACAAATTGGAACGAGCCGGCCCTACCTTATCAATACCGTCAAGGCTTGTCTGAATTACTCAAAGATGAGTTAACTAGGATGGAGACTCCTGCTTCACTAGAGGAACTCATTCAAGCAGCTACGAAGCTCGACCGGCGTCTTCGGGAACGGCGCTCAGAACGGTTTCAGTTGCCTCGCCCTGCCTGGGTGTCGCCAAGGCCTCACTCCACAGTATCCTCAACCTCGCCTTCAGCTACCACTGCATCGGCTCCTGAGGTCGAACCAATGCAGCTCGGTTTGGTCCGAGGTCCGTTAACCTCCGAAGAGAAGCAGCGCAGGCGGCAGTCTAACCTATGCCTCTACTGCGGTGGGACCGGACACTTCCTACGCAGCTGTCCGATCAGGCCCAGTAAGTTCCCTCAGTCAAACGTATTGAACTTTCCAAACAATAACATTCCCAAGGCTTATGTGATGTTGTTTGTTTCTCTACAGCTTCCGGAAAGGGAGACTCGCCTGCAGGCCATCGTTGATTCCGGAGCCTGCAGTTGTTTCATAGATTCCGCCTTGGCACACAGGTTGAAGATCCCTTTACAAACCAAAGAACAGGATCTACAAATACATTTGGCCGATGGATCCCTTCCCTGCTCTGGTCCCATCACCCAGGAGACCCAACCTATTCCAGTAACCACAGACTCCGGCCACCGGGAGTTCTTACGGCTTGACCTAATTCGCTCACCAATCTTTCCTATCATACTTGGCCTACCATGGTTACAAGCTCACGATCCACTAATCCATTGGAGTACCAAGACAGTGTCCTTCTCTTCTCAGTATTGCTCTCAGCATTGCCTGCTTCCGGATTCCAAAGTTTGCGCCACAATGGTGGCACCACCAGGCAATCTCCAACACGTCCCCTCCGAGTACCTCGAGTTCCAAGAGGTTTTCAGTAAACAAATGGCTGACCGCCTACCACCTCACCGGGCCTACGACTGTCCAATTGACCTTCTTCCTGGATCCGAGATTCCATTTGGCCGGATATTTCCTCTTTCTGAAACCGAGCTGGAGGCTCTAAAGCAGTACATAGACGAAAACCTTGAGAAAGGTTTCATCCGCCCTTCATCCTCACCCGCCGGAGCGGGTATCTTTTTCGTTGGGAAGAAAGACGGTACCTTAAGACCCTGTGTAGACTATCGGCAACTTAACAACATCACAATTAAGAACCGGTACCCGTTACCACTCATTCCCGAGTTATTCCAGAGGTCCGCTAAGGTGTTCTCTAAACTTGATCTCCGAGGGGCCTACAATCTCGTCAGAATCAGGGCTGGAGACGAATGGAAGACGGCTTTTAGATCCAGATTCGGGCACTTCGAGTATTTAGTGATGCCATTCGGACTCTGCAACGCTCCAGCCACCTTCCAACATTTAGTGAATGACATATTCCGACAATATTTAGATGACTTCCTTGTGGTATATCTGGATGATATCCTTATCTTCTCCCCTACGCTGGAGACGCACAAGAGGCACGTTAAAACGGTTCTTGCCATTCTTCAACAACACAAGCTATACCTAAAAGCCGAAAAGTGCGAGTTTGAGAAATCAACTATACAATTCCTGGGATTCATACTTTCTACCAATGGGGTTGCAATGGACCCACAGAAGATTCAGGCAATTCAGGAGTGGCCGGCCCCATCTAATAAAAAGGGGGTACAGAGGTTTATTGGGTTCGCCAATTTCTATCGGAAATTTATTGTTGGATTCTCGGCCATCGTGGCACCCATTACCCAATTAACCCGGCAACATAGTTCGTTCCAGTGGTCCGCAGCTGCTCAAGAGGCTTTCCTTAAGCTAAAGGAATTGTTCAGTTCCGCTCCAATCCTCTGTCATCCTGACCCGACTCAACCCTTCGTACTGGAGGTGGACGCATCGGAAATCGCAACTGGAGCAATTCTCTCCCAGAGCCGGGGACCAAAGGCCATCCTACACCCAGTAGCTTTCGCTTCTCGGAGACTCAGTCCACCGGAACTCAATTACGACGTGGGTGACAGAGAGCTGCTGGCTATAAAGTTTGCTTTAGAGGAATGGAGGTATCTGCTGGAGGGGGCAGTCCATCCGGTAATGATCTTCACGGATCACAAGAATCTCGAGTATCTCAGAACAGCAAGACGGTTAAAGCCCCGCCAAGCCCGTTGGGCCCTCTTCTTTTCTCGCTTTAATTTCCATATAGCATACAGACCTGGGGCTAAGAACGGGAAGGCCGATGCCCTGACACGAATGTTTTCCGTAGACCCTCAAATACCAACACCCATGTCAGGAGCCAGGGAGCGTCTCCGCTCGCCGGGCTCCGGTGCGCATGCGCACGGGACGAGCGCTTCGCCGCACACCCGTCCGCGGCCTGATGGTGCGGCGCGCGCGGGTGCACGGCGGTCCCCGTGTGCGCGCCGTAGCCCGTGCGGGTGCCCGGTAGCGCGTCACACTGACGCGCTCGCCGGGCACGGGGGGCTATATCTGACGGCTCCAGCACCCAGTCGGGTTGCTGGTTTGTCGTCAGCTCTCCCCTGTTCCTTGAGCCTGTGTTCCCAAGTACTTTGCCTGATCTGTGTACCGAACCTCTTGCTGCCCGATTAACCACTACTCTCCTGGATTGTCCCTAAGTACTTTGCCTGATCTGTGTACCGAACCTCTTGCTGCCTGATTAACCACTACTCTCCTGGATTGTCCCTAAGTACTTTGCCTGATCTGTGTACCGAACCTCTTGCTGCCTGATTAACCACTACTCTCCTGGATTGTCCCTAAGTACTTTGCCTGATCTGTGTACCGAACCTCTTGCTGCCCGATTAACCACTACTCTCCTGGATTTGCCCTTGATATTCTGCCTGATCTGTGTACCGAACCCTGGCTTGTTTAACCACCACTCTGCTGGACAATCCTATCAGATACCTGCCTGATCTGTGTACCAAACCCCTGGCCTGTTTAACCACTTCTCTGCTGGACTATCCTGATTATACCTGCCTATTCCCTAACTTCTGCTTGTGTTTGCAGCCTTGCTCCCCCTGGATCCCGGGGCACCCGCTTCCAGCCTCTGAACCTGCTATCCGTCCGGAAGCCCGTGCCTCCGCGTGCCCCCAGCCTCCTGTACCCATTTCGGGGGTCTGGGTGCGCGTGGTCGTAAGGGCGAGCCGCTCTCGGCATCTCGGCCTCGGTAAGTACGTGTCCGTGACAGTACAAACCAGCCAGATGTCTGAGGCCGACAGAGCGCGCTCTCCTCTGGAGATCCTGTGCCAGCAAGTGTCTACCCTGGCGGACTCCGTACAGAAGCTACAAGAAGGTTATACACAAATTGATAACCGTCTGCAGCAGATCACCGGGTTACTACCCTCCGCAGCCGCAGCTCCTGCACCCAGCAGTGGGGGTTCGCTTCCCCAAGCTCCGGCCAACCCCACTGTGGTCATGGCCCTTCCTGAGCCCAGGGTCCCTACACCTGAACGGTTCTCGGGAGATCGCAAGAAGTTTAGGGCTTTTAAAAACGCATGTTCCCTCTACTTCGCCCTACAGCCAAGAACCTTCTCTTCAGAGATCGTCAAGGTGGGGTTTGTCATTTCCCTGCTTTCCGAGGAACCCCAGGCTTGGGCCCACAGCCTGATGGAACAGAGCAGCCCTGCCCTGAACACTATCGAGGCATTCTTTGAGAGCATGACCCAGCTCTACGATGATCCGCAACGCATGGCCACCGCCGAAGCTATCTTGCACCATTTGTCCCAAGGAAGAAGACCTATTGAGGACTATACAGTAGAGTTCCGTAAGTGGGCGGCCGACACCAACTGGAATGAGCCGGCCTTACGTTACCAGTACCGCCAAGGCCTATCTGAATTACTCAAAGATGAGTTAGCTAGGATGGAGACCCCTGCTTCCTTAGAGGAACTCATTCAAGCAGCTACAAAACTCGATCGGCGCCTTCGGGAGCGGCGCTCAGAACGGTTTCAGCAGCCTCGCCCTGCCTGGGCGTCACCACGACCTCACTCTACAGTACCCCAAACTTCACCTTCAGTTACCACTGCATCGGTCCCTGAAGTCGAACCAATGCAGCTCGGTTTGGTCCGAGGTCCATTGACCTCCGAGGAGAAGCAGCGCAGGCGGCAGTCTAACCTTTGCCTCTACTGCGGAGGAACCGGGCACTTCCTGCGCAGCTGTCCGATCAGGCCCAGTAAGTTCCCTCAGTCAAACATATTGAACTTTCCTAACCATAACATCCCCAAGGCTTATGTGATGTTGTTTGTTTCTCTGCAGCTTCCGGAAAAGGAGACTCGCCTGCAGGCCATCGTTGATTCCGGGGCCTGCAGCTGTTTCATTGACTCCGCCTTGGCACACAGATTGAAGATCCCTCTACAGACCAAAGAGCAGGATCTACAAATACACCTGGCCGACGGATCCCTTCCTTGCTCGGGTCCCATCACCCAGGAGACCCAACCTATTTCAGTCGTCACAGACTCCGGCCACCGGGAGTTCTTACGGCTTGACCTAATTCGCTCACCAATCTTCCCCATCATACTTGGCCTACCATGGTTGCAAGCCCACGATCCGCTAATCGAATGGAGCACCAAGTCAGTATCATTCTCTTCTCAGTATTGCTCCCAACACTGCCTGCTTCCGGATTCCAAAGTTTGTGCCACAATGGCGGTACCGCCAAACAACCTCCAACACGTCCCCTCTGAGTATCTCGAGTTTCAAGAGGTTTTCAGTAAACAAATGGCTGACCGCCTACCACCTCACAGGGCCTACGACTGTCCAATTGATCTTCTTCCTGGTTCCGAGATTCCATTTGGCCGGATATTTCCCCTTTCTGAAACCGAACTGGAAGCTCTAAAGCAGTACATAGATGAAAATCTTGAGAAAGGTTTCATCCGCCCTTCATCCTCACCCGCTGGAGCAGGTATCTTTTTCGTGGGAAAAAAGGATGGTACCCTAAGACCCTGCGTAGATTATCGACAACTCAACAACATCACAATTAAGAACCGGTACCCGTTGCCACTCATTCCTGAGCTATTCCAAAGGTTTCGATCGGCCAAGGTGTTCTCCAAACTTGACCTCCGGGGGGCCTACAACCTCGTCAGGATCAGGGCTGGAGACGAATGGAAGACGGCCTTTAGATCCAGATTCGGTCACTTCGAATATTTAGTGATGCCATTCGGCCTCTGCAATGCTCCAGCCACCTTCCAACATCTAGTGAATGACATCTTCCGACAATATCTAGATGACTTCCTGGTGGTGTATCTGGACGACATTCTCATCTTCTCCCCTACGCTAGAGATGCACAGGAGGCACGTTAAAACAGTTCTTGCTATTCTTCTGCAACACAAGCTATACCTAAAAGCCGAAAAGTGTGAGTTTGAGAGATCAACCATACAATTCTTGGGATTCATACTCTCCACCAATGGGGTTGCAATGGACCCCCAGAAGATTCAGGCAATTCAGGAGTGGCCAGCTCCATCAAATAAAAAAGCAGTACAGAGGTTCATAGGATTTGCCAATTTCTATCGGAAATTTATCGTGGGATTCTCTGCCATTGTGGCACCTATTACCCAACTGACTCGGCAGCATCATTCGTTCCAGTGGTCCGCAGCCGCTCAAGAGGCTTTCCTTAAGTTAAAAGAACTATTCAGTTCTGCTCCAATCCTTTGCCATCCTGACCCGACTCAACCCTTCGTACTGGAGGTAGATGCATCAGAAATCGCAACCGGAGCAATTCTTTCCCAGAGACAGGGACCAAAGGCCATCCTGCATCCAGTAGCTTTCGCTTCTCGGAAACTCAGCCCACCGGAACTCAATTACGACGTGGGTGACAGAGAGCTGTTGGCTATAAAGTTTGCTTTGGAGGAATGGAGGTATCTGCTGGAGGGGGCAGTTCATCCGGTGATGATCTTTACGGATCACAAAAACCTCGAGTACCTCAGAACAGCAAGACGGTTAAAACCCCGCCAAGCGCGTTGGGCCCTGTTCTTCTCTCGTTTTAATTTCCATATTGCATACAGACCTGGGGCAAAGAACGGGAAGGCTGATGCCCTTTCACGAATGTTTTCCGCAGACTCCCAAATACCCACACCCAGCACGATCCTCTCTCCTCAAAATTTTCTTGGACTAACTCAAGCAGACTTAATATCCTCCATCAAATCTTCATCAGGCACATGTACGGAACCAGCTGTGCATTCCCTGAAAAAATATGAAGACCTTTTCTGGATTAAAGGAAAAATATTTGTACCACAAGTGACTCGGTCCCTAGCCCTTCAGATGTGTCATGATCACAAGATGGCAGGACATTTCGGGAACAAGAAAACGGCTGAACTCCTTTCTCGTTCTTTTTGGTGGCCAGGATGGAGAAGGGACTGTAGGGAATATGTGGCGTCCTGTCCCCTATGCCAGAGAAACAAGGGCCAGAACACCAAATCCTGGGGTTTGCTCAGACCTTTGCCCATTCCGGAACGACCATGGGCTGACGTGTCCATGGACTTCATCGTTGACCTACCCAGCTCAGAGAGTTTCTCCACCATCCTAGTTGTTGTCGAC
The DNA here is from genome assembly GCF_042186555.1 of Aquarana catesbeiana. Classification (NCBI taxonomy): domain Eukaryota; kingdom Metazoa; phylum Chordata; class Amphibia; order Anura; family Ranidae; genus Aquarana; species Aquarana catesbeiana. Next base: position 524,173,801 of record NC_133327.1, on the reverse strand, counting down.
CGCCTTTCCAAAATGGCCCACTTTCTGCCCATGAGGGGTACTCCCTCTGCCGTAGACACGGCCAACATCTTTCTAAAGGAGATCGTTAGGCTCCATGGAATACCAAGGAGCATCGTGTCAGACAGAGGCGTTCAGTTCACGTCCAAGTTCTGGAGGGAACTATGCAAGGCTTTGGGTATCAACATTTGTCTTTCTTCAGCTTATCATCCTCAGAGCAATGGTCAGACAGAGAGGACCAACCAGACGCTAGAGCAGTACCTCCGATGCTTTTGCTCGGGTTCTCAGGATGATTGGGCGAGCCTCCTCTCCTACGCTGAATTTGCGTACAATAACTCTATCCATGCCTCCACCAACCAGACTCCTTTCTGGACCAATTGTGGGTTTCATCCCACATCCTTCGCTAACAACATTCCCGAAACGGCAGTTCCTGCAGTCCAGGATAGGATAATCTCGTTACAGTCCAATTTTCAAAGAATTCAAGATACATTACGCAAGACCCAGGAAGACTATAAGAAACAGTACGACCGGGGCAGAAAGGCAAACCCAAAATTTGACGTAGGAGACGAGGTCTGGCTGTCCACCATCAATCTGAAATTACCACTGCCATCTCGAAAGCTCGGGCCTAAGTTCATTGGGCCTTTTCAAGTCAGGAGGATTATCAACCCTGTGGCGGTGGAATTGACACTTCCCAAAACATACCGGATTCACCCCGTTTTTCATGTGTCACTATTGAAGCCTGTGGTGCCCAGCCCTTTTCCAGGAAGAAAAGAACCTCCTCCTCCGCCAGTCAGAATCGATGGCGAGAATGAATTCGAGGTGGAATCCATTCTTGGTTGCAGGAAGAGGGGCAGACAGTTACAGTACCTGATTCAATGGAAGGGGTACCCCCCCGAAGATAATTCCTGGGAGCCCGCCAGGAATCTACACGCTCCACAGTTAATTCGAGCATTTCATCAAGATCATCCAGAACTAATGGCCAGCCTTGGCGTCCAGTGTCCGCCCTTAGGAGGGGGGCACTGTCAGGAGCCAGGGAGCGTCTCCGCTCGCCGGGCTCCGGTGCGCATGCGCACGGGACGAGCGCTTCGCCGCACACCCGTCCGCGGCCTGATGGTGCGGCGCGCGCGGGTGCACGGCGGTCCCCGTGTGCGCGCCGTAGCCCGTGCGGGTGCCCGGTAGCGCGTCACACTGACGCGCTCGCCGGGCACGGGGGGCTATATCTGACGGCTCCAGCACCCAGTCGGGTTGCTGGTTTGTCGTCAGCTCTCCCCTGTTCCTTGAGCCTGTGTTCCCAAGTACTTTGCCTGATCTGTGTACCGAACCTCTTGCTGCCCGATTAACCACTACTCTCCTGGATTGTCCCTAAGTACTTTGCCTGATCTGTGTACCGAACCTCTTGCTGCCTGATTAACCACTACTCTCCTGGATTGTCCCTAAGTACTTTGCCTGATCTGTGTACCGAACCTCTTGCTGCCTGATTAACCACTACTCTCCTGGATTGTCCCTAAGTACTTTGCCTGATCTGTGTACCGAACCTCTTGCTGCCCGATTAACCACTACTCTCCTGGATTTGCCCTTGATATTCTGCCTGATCTGTGTACCGAACCCTGGCTTGTTTAACCACCACTCTGCTGGACAATCCTATCAGATACCTGCCTGATCTGTGTACCAAACCCCTGGCCTGTTTAACCACTTCTCTGCTGGACTATCCTGATTATACCTGCCTATTCCCTAACTTCTGCTTGTGTTTGCAGCCTTGCTCCCCCTGGATCCCGGGGCACCCGCTTCCAGCCTCTGAACCTGCTATCCGTCCGGAAGCCCGTGCCTCCGCGTGCCCCCAGCCTCCTGTACCCATTTCGGGGGTCTGGGTGCGCGTGGTCGTAAGGGCGAGCCGCTCTCGGCATCTCGGCCTCGGTAAGTACGTGTCCGTGACAACCCAGCACGATCCTCTCTCCTCAAAATTTCCTCGGGCTAACTCAGGCAGACTTAATATCATCCATCAAATCTTCGTCAGGCGCATGTACAGAACCAGCGGTGCATTCCCTGAAGAGATACGAAGATCTTTTCTGGATTAAAGGGAAAATATTTGTACCACAAGTGACTCGGCCCTTAGCCCTTCAGATGTGTCATGACCACAAGATGGCAGGACATTTTGGGAATAAGAAGACGGCTGAACTCCTTTCTCGCTCTTTTTGGTGGCCAGGATGGAGGAGGGATTGTAAAGATTATGTGGCGTCCTGTTCCCTTTGCCAGAGAAATAAGGGCCAAAACACCAAATCCTGGGGTCTGCTCAGACCTTTGCCCATTCCAGAACGACCATGGGTTGATGTGTCCATGGACTTCATCGTTGACCTACCTTGCTCAGAGAATTTTTCCACCATCCTTGTTGTTGTTGACCGCCTTTCCAAAATGGCCCACTTCTTGCCCATGAGGGGTACTCCCTCTGCCGTAGACACGGCCAACATCTTTCTAAAGGAGGTTGTTAGGCTCCATGGGATACCAAGGAGCATCGTGTCGGACAGAGGCGTCCAGTTCACGTCCAAATTCTGGAAGGAACTGTGCAAGGCTCTGGGTATCAACATTTGTCTCTCTTCAGCTTACCATCCCCAAAGTAATGGCCAGACGGAGAGGACCAACCAGACGCTAGAGCAATACCTCCGCTGCTTCTGCTCGGGTTCTCAGGATGATTGGGCGAGCCTCCTCTCCTACGCTGAATTTGCGTACAACAACTCAATCCATGCCTCTACCAACCAGACTCCTTTCTGGACCAATTGCGGGTTCCATCCCACGTCCTTCGCTAACAATATCCCCGAAACAGCAGTCCCAGCACACTACACAAAACCCAGGAGGACTACAAGAAACAGTACGACCGGGGCAGAAAGGCAAACCCAAGATTCGACGTAGGAGACGAGGTCTGGCTGTCCACCGTTAATCTGAGATTACCTCTGCCATCTCGAAAACTCGGGCCTAAATTCATTGGGCCTTTTCAAGTCAGGAGGATCATCAACCCTGTGGCTGTGGAGTTGACACTTCCCAAGACATACCGGATTCACCCCGTTTTTCATGTGTCACTATTGAAGCCTGTGGTGCCCAGCCCCTTTCCGGGAAGAAAAGAACCTCCTCCTCCGCCAGTCAGAATCGATGGCGAGAATGAATTCGAAGTGGAATCCATTCTTGGTTGTAGAAAGAGGGGCAGGCAGCTACAATACCTGATTCAATGGAAGGGGTATCCCCCCGAAGATAACTCCTGGGAGCCCGCCAGGAATCTGCACGCCCCACAGTTAATTCAAACGTTTCATCAAGATCATCCTGGATTGATGGCCAGCCTTGGCGTCCAGTGTCCGCCCTTAGGAGGGGGGCACTGTCAGGAGCCAGGGAGCGCCTCCGCTCGCCGGGCTCCGGTGCGCATGCGCACGGGACGAGCGCTTTGCCGCACACCCGTCCGCGGCCTGATGGTGCGGCGCGCGCGGGTGCACGGCGGTCCCCGTGTGCGCGCCGTAGCCCGTGTGGGTGCCCGGTAGCGCGTCACACTGACGCGCTCGCCGGGCAGGGAGGCTTTATCTGACGACTCCAGCACCCAGTCGGGTTGCTGGTTTGTCGTCAGCTCTCCCTGTTCCCTGAGCCTGTGTTCCCTGTGATATTGCCTGATCTGTGTACCGAACCTCTGCTAGCCTGTTTAACCACTACTCTCCCGGATTGCCCTGTACTGATTGCCTGATCTGTGTACCGAACCTCTGCTAGCCTGTTTAACCACTACTCTCCCGGATTGCCCTGTACTGATTGCCTGATCTGTGTACCGAACCTCTGCTAGCCTGTTAAACTACTACTCTCCCGGATTGCCCTGTACTGATTGCCTGATCTGTGTACCAAACCCCCTGGCTTGTTTAACTACTACTCTGCTGGACTATCCTGTTAATAACCTGCCTGACCTGTGTACCAAACCTCCGGCCTGTTTAACTACTACTCTGCTGGACTATCCTGTCAATAACCTGCCTGACCTGTGTACCAAATCCCTGGCCTGTTTAACCACTACTCTGCTGGACCGTCTTGATTATACCTGCCAAATCTGTGTACCGGACCCTGGCCTGCTTAACTACCACTCTGCTGGATCTTGTGATACCCTGATTGCCACCTGTTGTTCTCTAACCTCTGCTTGTGTTCTCAGCCCTGTATCCTGCGGATCCCAAGACACCCGCTTCCAGCCTTTGGTACCAACCACCCTACCGGAAGCCCGTGCCTCCGCGTGCCTCCAGCCCTCTGTACCCATTTCGGGGGTCTGGGTGCGCGTGGTCGTAAGGGCGAGCCGCTCTCGGCATCTCGGCCTCGGTGAGTATTTGTCCTTGACAGCCCATCCAATGCAGCCTCACCAGTGCCCAACAGCTCATCCAGATCACTGCCCATCAGTGCAGCCTGATCAGTGCCCATCCAATGCAGCCTCACCAGTGCCCAACTGCTCAGCCTGATAAGTGCCCAACAGTTCAGCCTGATCAGTGCCCATCAATGCAGCCTGATCAGTGCCCATCCAATGCAGCCTCACCAGTACACAACAACTCAGTCTGATCAGTGCCCACCAGTGCAGCCTGGTCAGCGCCCAGCAACGCAGCCTGATCAGTGCCCATCAACACATTTTCATCAGTGCCCATCAATGCAGCCTTATCAGTGCCCATCAGTGCAGCCTGATCAGAGCCCATCAATGCAGCCTCACCAGTGCCTGTCAATGCAGCCTGATCAGTGCCTATCAAGGCAGCCTGATCAGTGCCCATCCAATGCAGCCTCACCAGTGCCCAACAGCTCAGCCTGATCAGTTGCCATCAGTGCAGCCTGATCTGTGCCCATCAATGCAGCCTCACCAGTGCTCATCAATGCAACCTCACCAGTGCCCATCATTGCAGCCTAACCAGTGCCTATCAGTGCAGCCTAACCAGTGCCTATCAGTGCAACCTGATCAGTGTCCATCAATGCAGCCTTACCAGTGTCCACCAATGCAGCCTGATCAGTGCCCATCAGTGCAGCCTGAATAGTGCCCATCAATGCAGCCTGAATAGTGCCCATCAGTGTAGCCTGATCAGTGCCCATCAATGCAGCCTGAATAGTGCCCATCAGTGGAGCCTGATCAGTGCCCATCAGTGCAGCCTGATCACTGGGGCAGCGTAAATGGGGCGTATGGGTAGAATGGGATGTCGGGGTCAGGATCTCCCACCTGGAAGCTCAGCAGGTCCCTGCATGCCAGGGCCTCCTCAGGTAGACATACCTCCCAACTTTAGAACTTGATAATGAGGGACAGCTTGGGAAGGGGGAGTACTGCAGCGCAATGCGCCCCATGGCAAAAAGTGGGCGTGGCCAAACTGTTAACTTCACTCCACCCTGCCTTCACCTCCATCACAGCACCCCATCTTCACCTCTGTCACAGTACCTTCCTTCACCTCCATCACGCCACCCTGTCTTTACCTTCATGACAGAACCCCATTTTCACCTCTGTCACAGCACCTCCCTTCACCTCCATCACCACGCCCCCTTCACCTCCATCACAGCACCCCATCTTTACCTCCATCACAGCACCTCATCTTCACCTCCATCACCGCCCCCCCTTCACCTCCATCACCACACCCCCTTCACCTTCATCACAGCACCCCATCTTTACCTCCATCACAGCACCTCATCTTCACCTCCATCACAGCACCTCATCTTCACCTCCATCACCGCCCCCCCTTCACCTCCATCACAGCACCCTGTCTTCACCTCCATCACCACACCCCCTTCACCTCCATCACAGCACCCCATCTTTACCTCCATCACAGCACCTCATCTTCACGTCCATCACAGCACCTCATCTTCACCTCCATCACCGCCCCCCCTTCACCTCCATCACAGCACCCTGTCTTCACCTCCATCACATCACCCCATGTTATGCAGCATCCCCTTTTCAATTATGTGTTACTAAATAGAGCATTCACAAAGATATAAGCGCTGAACCTTCTCCCAAAAAGGCATCCTTTTCTCCAGTCATGAAGGAGTCAAAAATATGTAAGCCTGGAACATTGCCACTAATGAAATAACCTCCTGCATGAACTCAGGACGCCAGTCACGTGACCCTTGTTTACTTTCACCTCTGTACAGTAGGCGGGTGGAAGGAGAGCCAGTAGTAAAGATGAATGGATATGGTGGGCGGGTGCTCTGATGCTGGTGAGCTGATTGCCCCGGGTCACTGGCAGGAGGTGTCCCCCAAGGTGCTGGAGGAAGTTCTTAATGTCGGTGGCAGGGGGTGGCCTCCAAGGCGCTGTTGGTATGTGTAATTCCTCCTAGGCTCCTCCTCCTGTTAACCCATAAAACACGTCTCCTTGTCCTGGGGCCAAGCTGCAGCCAGCACCCAGCCCAGCAGCCCGAGCCAATCACACGTCCTGACTCCCTGGCGTGCCCTGCCTCTAAGACTTTCCGAGAGTTGCAGTTTCTTCTGTGCTGCTCTCACCACCGAGAGCTTCAGCGCGGACTACAACTCCTGGAATGCAATAGCGGGTGGCCAGCGGCCGCGGCCTTACCCCCGCCCCCCCAGTCTGACTTCCTAAAGTAGAAAAGTATGGCAGCAGACAGTGACCACCTGCTGTATTGAACATTAGTAAGGATAGCAGGGGGTGAAATTGCCACCCTGCCCCCCAGCCAAGTCCGCAGCTGGTAGCAGGAGAAGCTAATCATAACAGAGAAATGCGGCAAGGACTGGGGGTATATGGAGGCTGCTCTGAACGTTACCATTAAATCCTAAATTAATTTTAAGTTTACATCAGCTAAATACATTCTAGGTGCATTGAAACAAAAGGGCACAGGCAAACAAATTTTACAATACCAGATCCATTTTTCCAGCATTTAAAGTAGAACTAAAGGCAAAACCTTTTTTTTTTTGGTTAGAGTAAGGCCCAGTGGCGGCCTGTCCATAGGGGGTGCCCGGGCGCCGCCCCCCCTTCTGTGTAGTCACAAAAAAAAAAAAAAAAAAAAAAAAAGTCCTTTAACATAGTGCACTGTGTTAGAGCGCTGGACACAGTGCACTATGGGAAGCGCCACGTCAATGCAATCACGAGATTGCAGACGAGGCGCTTCATTTGCGGCCATTTGTCCCACCTTAGGGTGCTTTCTGAAGCACTGAGTAGCTTCCGCCCGGCACTATTACTATGGCCGGGCGGTTTGATTGACATCTGAGGTTTGATGTCACTTCCTGTTGTCTCTCTCCGGGGCGCAATGGGAAAGAGATAACAGGAAGTATGAAGAGCGGATCTCTCCATCGCTTCTGGAAGGAGACTCCGCCAGAGAGGAGAGGACAAGGAGGAGAGGAGATGACAACACAGTCAGCAAGGTAAGTGCCGCTGCTGTGCTGGGGGGATCTGTATTAACCTTTTTTAAACCTGCTGAAGGTTTTGTGGTGTTCTTGCTGTGAGATGTATTTTGGCATGGGGTTTTCTCTCTGAGAGCTTTGAGCCAGCCCCTGCCTGTGTTACAAAAGATCCGGAGCAAACATAGAGAACTCTTCTGGTCTGATCTGCACACTGGCTCTCCCTCCTGCACTAACTTTGGGATAACAAGATAACAGAAGAGCCGTGTCAGTGAGTACACTTCCTATCACACTGATCCAGCCTGTCTCTGACAAAACTCTAGTCCTGCAGCCGCAAAACAGATGCCTCTGATCCTTCCCACGCGCTCCCCCCTCCCCTCCCTGTGCTTGATAATGAAGTCCCCTCCAGCCAGCTACTATCTGTAATGTTAACCACTGCACGGTGCCTCTCTGATCCTCCCCCATGCTCTCCCCCTCCTCTACTTAGGCTTGATAACAGAGGTCACTGCAATGGCTCCTTTTCAGCCTCACAGACTGCACACCTCCCATCCCTGCTTTCTCTGCATGCCTGGTTGCTGTGAATCTCCCTGAGCTCCCTCAAACACCACAGTAGAAGAGAGGGCACATTTAGGGCCGGTTCACACTGCTGCGATGTCAGACATCACATGTGATTCGCACCGCACTGCTGTGCAAATCTCATGTGATGTCTGTGCAATGGCATCCCTGGGGGGGGCAGAGGGGGCCCTGACCCCCCCAACATTATGCTGTGCCCCCCCATGTGCCCCCCCCCCCCCCCCCCCCAATAAAAAAATTTTTTTTTTTTACAAAAAATCAATGTCTAAGAGGGAGAGAGTCCCCAGTCAGCTCCTGCGGGTGATTCCTCCCCCCTCCCTCTGCTTGCTGACACTGCATAATGCGAGCGCTCACACAACCACGGCCGCCCGATCTGCTCCTTCCCCTGCACCCTCATTGGCAGGGAGAAGTGCGAGTTGCAGGAAGGACTCCACCAGGACTCTCAGTTACTGAAAAACTAGACTGATTTCTCCCATCCTTAGGACAGGAGAACCAGCCTGTAAATTCCAAGAGATGCCAGACCAGAGCAGTCAATAGCAGAGGCAGGACAGCAAGAGGAGGCTGGGGAACCCCACAGTGGCAGAACATCAGGGCCCGGAGGCAAGACAACCTTTGCAACCCTGATAGTTCTCTCACTGCTTTGGATCCTTATATTTTCTTGGTATGCTGGTGACATATATCTCTTGTTTTCTGCCACCCTGGGGGACCCCAATACAGTAGGAAGGGAGCTCACTGCAGAACATGTGAAAGGGTCGTTATGGGGTCGTAGTAAAGGGGCCCAGGATATATATATATATATATATATATATATATATATATATATATATATATATATATATATATGCGTTTTATAGTTGCCCCCCTACTTTTGTCCCTGTCCCTCCATGTGCCCCCCCTAAATATGAAAGCTGGAGATGCCACTGTGTCTGTGTGATGCAAATTCAGCCATACAGATGGTATGGCTGAAATCGCATTTGGACCAAACTCACACAGGACCCATTTTTTGATCCGCACCAGAATCGGATCACATGGGTGTTCACACCCATGTGATCCGATTCCTGTCCAAATTCACAGTTCGCACTGCGATATGCAAACTTTACTGGAGGTGTCATTAACATTGTATTGACACCCCCAGCAGTTCGCAAAGAGCAGTGTAAACTGCCTGCGAGTTGTACGCGATGCAGGAACCCGTACTGGATTCGCAGGGTTCCCGCATCGCTGCAGTGTGAACTGAGCCTAAGAGTACCCGTCTTGCTCAGCAGTAGCCTGGCCTGTCATCACCAATTCTGGCCCTGCTACCTGCACTATTTGCGATTTCTGCGGGGAAGCAAACAGCGAGTACTTCTGGCAACCTTGCCAGCCTGGCCAACCACAACTCACAAATGGCTGTCAGTAAAACAGTTTGGGGGAAAAAAAAAGTCTGTTATTCTGAACTGTGCATGCGCAGTCTGAAGTCAGCCATTTAGAGAACTTCATTTGATGTGCACAGTGGCTGCGTTTTGATGTGCACAGTGAGGCTGCATTTGATGGGGTTTTTTTTCCGAATTTTTCAGTTTGTTTGCGCCCCCCAAAAAATTTTGAGCACCAGCCGCCACTGGTAAGGCCCCTTTCAAAATATAGAAACAAACAGAGTGTTTAAGGATAACCCAACAGTATTGTAATACTTTAAATATAACATTTTTATTAGCAAAGACATCAGTTGAAAACATTACATATCAATATAAAAATCAGAAGTATAATGGCAAGAATCCATTAGAATATGTCAACGCGTTTCACAGTCTTATGACGCTTCTTCAGGACAACAGAATTCTTCATAGAATAAAATGCCATATACTGGTGAGTTTCATCTATTAAATATATAATATATAATGAATACATTATATAACTGCAGTTATATAGGGTGATACAAATAGAACACTCAAAATATATATTTTTACAACATCAAAAAATAGCAGTCCATTTATCCCACAGGAGGAGGGGGCTGATAAACAAAATAATAGAACAAAACAAATAAACAACACAAAAACTTACACAAACATCCAAGGGTGGCCGTGAGACCACTGCCAAATTTAGCATTATACCTTGTGATTTTTATATTTTTAATTTTTTACTTTTTATTTGTTAATAATTTTTTTTTTATATTTAAAGTAAAAAGAACCTCATTGAAGTCTATGGGACCCGAACATGAAAAATCAAAAGTGCCCATTTTGAAGGCTTATATGCAAGTAATCGGGCGTACAATGGTTATGGGGGTCTGGGTACTGCCCTGGGGGACATGTATCAATGAAAATCACATTTTACCTGCAAGATTTCTTTATTTTGTAAGCAATGGCTTGGGGAGCCATTCTGTATGATGAGGCCACATTGTAGTGCACTGGGAACAAGATTAGAGATTTTTTGGACAAATTCTGGTGTCTCTACCACAGACTTTGGATAGAAGTAACGGGTGCAGAAAAATTGGTCTTTGGGTGTTGGTGGTGCCTTCAAACCATAACCCTATAGGGGTACTCGTGATGAAAGCAAGAATTGGCCTTGCTGTCAAAAATTGCAATGATATGCACCTGTAAAACAGGTGCGGAAAAATTGGTCTTTGGATGTCAGCAGCACCTTCCCACCGTAACCCTAAAGAGGTACTCATGATGAAAGCAAGAATTGGCCTAGCTGTCAAAAATTGCAATTATATGCACCTGTCAAACAGGTGCAGAAAAATTGGTCTTTAGGTGTTAATTGTGCTCATGAAACATACACCAAAAACATTCTTCCAGATGAAATCAACACCCACAAATCTAGGCAGCCTAGAAGTCCTGCAGAGATTCCACATCCCAAAAACACGCAATCGGCCACATCGGCATCAGGGGCTTCATAGCTGCTGGTAATCCAGGACTGATTCATTTTAATAAAAGCCAGATGGTCCACAGAGTCTGCGGACAGATGCATTCTATGATCAGTAACAAAACCTCCAGCAGCACTGAATGCCCGTTCAAAAGCACGCTGGATGCAGGGCAGCCCAGCAGCTCAATAGCATACTGGGCAAGTTCTGACCAGTGGTCTACTCTCATGAGCCAGTAAGCCAGTGGATCGTCGACTGGAAAGCTCTCTATCTCTGTTTTCACCCCTAGATAATCGTCCGTCATGTAATGCAGACACTGCCGATGGGATGTGGAAGCTGGCAGCCCTAGGTGGTGAGGACTAAATAAATTGAGAAATGCATCACTTAGGCGGCTGCCTTGTCCACCGCTCCTCTCTTGACCAACAGAAGCCACTAAACTACATTTCCACAACACTGTAACCTACCAGAGTCAGGAAAAGCGTTTGATAAACTCTTCTTTATGGTGTTCTTAAGAGATTTTATCTTTTGCACTCTCTGTGGGGACAGGATGAGTTCTGAAATTTCCCCCTTATAACGGTGGTCAAGAGGGTTGCCAACCAATAGTGATCTTTTAACTTTATGCCATGTATTCTTGGGTTCTTTCGCAGGCTTTGAAACATGAGGGAGCCAGACAGTAAATTTGCGGTATGAGAAGCATCCTCGGGGTCACTGAGGATTACAGTATCTGGAACTGCCTGCTCCCAGCCACGTACTTTTCCCAAGGGTTCTGCAGATGGAAAAGCATCTCTTACTGTTTGACGTATATGTCTTCCTCTGCTTCAATGGCTCCTAAACTGCCAGAATCTTCCTCCTCCTCTCTCTCCTCTTGTGTGTTCTGTGGCATAGGAACAATGGTGTCTGCATAAAGTGGGCCTTGAGAGGAAAGGGAGTCCCCCTCTGCCTTAAGTGCCCTGTCCATAAGGCCACGCAGAGTCTGCTCCAGCAGGAACACAACAGGGATTGTGTCACTGATGCATGCATTGTCAATGCACACCATCCCTGTGGCCTTCTCAAATAGTGACAGTACAGTACATGCATCCTTTATGAACAGCCATTGACATGGGGAAAAATAGCCGAGCCAGCCTGAGCCTGTCGTTGTGCCACACTCACACAGGTACTCATTGACAGCTCTCTGCTGCAGCATTGCCAAAGTTGAGTTTCACCTGGTGAGCATGTCACAAATCAGGCGGTTTATGGGCAGGTGGAATTCCTGTTTAATTTCAGCCAACCAAGCACTGGCTGTGTATGATCGCCTAAAATGGCTACAGACTCTTCTGGCCTGTTTTAGTAGATCTTCCAACCCTGGTTACCTATTTAGGAAATGCTACACCACCAAATTGAGGACATGTGCCAGGCATGGCATATGTGTCAACTTTCCCTGTCTAAGGGCGGACTGTCTAATTGTGCCATTATCACACACCACAATTCCTGGCTCCAGCTGGCCTGGTATGAACCACCTCTGGGCTTGTCCCTGCAGAGCTGCAAGAATCTCTGCTCCAGTGTGGTTCCTGTCCCATAGAAACATTAGCTGAAGCACTGCATGGCACCTTTTAGCCTGATTCATTGAATAGCCCTTTGAATGCTTAGGGGATACTTGAGGTTCATAGGACAAGTCAGCAGAGGAGGGCATGGAGGAGGAGGGGGAGGAGGAGGGGGTAGAACTGACAAATCTGGCATCATCACCAGCTGTATGGAGACATGGGGGCACAACAAGCTGCAGCATTGAGCCCTGTCCTGCATCCTTCCGAGATGTAAGCAGAGTTACCCAGTGCACTGTACACAAAATATATCATCACTTTGCAGCTGACTGCTTTGCCCAACAATGCCACAACATTGCCTTCCACGTGATGGTAGAGAGCTGGAATGGCCTTATGTGAAAAGAAATAGCATCTGGGAACCTGCCATTGTTGTACTGCACATTCTGCAAGTTCACGGAAGGGGGCACAATCCACCAGGCGGAAAGGCAGCAGTTGTAGAGCAGCAGCTTTGACAAGTTTGCATTTAGACGCTGGGCATGTGGGTGGCAGAGACTGTATTTTTTTTCCGCTGCAGCAGATGGGGCAGAGAAATTTGCCAGCTATAGTCTACAGCTGGTGGTGTGCTGCTGGCAGATGTGCTGCAAGGACCTTGGACAACCTACGCTATACCATCATCCCAGTCAGTGGAGGCTGCTGAGAGGTCATGAGGTATAGGATGGACAGACTGAGGTAAGGAGGAGGGACAGATTTGCGCCCCTTTCGTGTGGCTTTATGGTGCTCTTGCCAACGGTCAAGTGGTGGGAGGTTAAATGCTTGTCAAGCATGTGGTACCCAAATGGTGATTTTGCTGCGCAAATAACAACAGTGCGATCGGCTGCACATGTCCTTAAAAAGGCCCAGACAGCTGAGCTGTGGGAAGTGGGCCGGGAGATAACAGCTCCACAATATAATGGAATAGTGTGGCTGCTCTCTACTCTTCCATGATGGCTGCCTTGTTGGGGTTGTGCCTCACCCTCACTTTCCTCCTCTGCTCTATCTCGCACCCAAGTCAGTGACCTCCTCATCATCATCTCCTCCATCCTCATTACCACTGGAGACAACTTGGCAATACACTGCGGCTGGAGGAACTTGAAGGCCAGCTTGTGTACCAGTGTTCTCCCCTCTCTGTAGGCACATGTGTAAATGTACGTGGATACACTTTAATTAATGGAATCAATTAATCAATGGAAAGTGGTGTTTGGTCACTTTAATTTGAGCATTCACTACACAGACACACTCCACGGATATACTACAATATACTGCAATGTACTGCGTCAAACGTGCAGTAACGCACAGAACTATATGGCTTTATAAACTTGCAGTAACGCAATGAAATATATGGCAATAAATTTGAAGTAACGCATTGAAATATATGGCGTTAAACTTGCAGTAACGCAATGAAATATACGGCGTTAAACTTGCAGTAACGCAATGAAATATATATTTTTTTGGGTACAACCTTCGGTGGATCTGATCCGGTCTGTGAGTGAATTCTGTCCAGGACGTATCCGGAAGGGTTCCCCAAAGGCCCAGGCTGGGTTTATAGCCACCTGTTTTATTTGGCTTGCTATCTGGTAAGCATTTCATCTTACAGGAAGTGTGATACCTGAACATCTTTTATTGATCGTTGAAAACAACAATTTCTCACCATTCAATTTAATATTATATTGGTGTTGGACATTTTTCACATGGACTATTTTCACAAATTATTTGATTGATCATTTTTTAGAGCAGCTTTTTTGTACATTAGCTTTATTTGTGTAGTTCACTTATAGCTGCAGCTTCACGTTTTAGATTTCTAGCGCAGTTTTCTTCTTTTTAAATGAAATATACGGCGTTAAACTTGCAGTAATGCCCAGAGCTACATGGCATTAAACTTGCAGTAACGCAATGATATATACAGTGTTAAACTTGCAGTACTGCAATGTACTGAGTCAAACGTGCAGTAACGCACAGAACTATATGGTGTTAAACTTGAAATAATGCAATGAAATATATGGTGTTAAATTTGCAGTAAGGCATTGAAATATATCACATTAAACTTGGAGTAACGCAATGAAATATATGGCATCAAACTTGCAGTAACACACAGAACTATATGGCGTTAAACTTGCAGTAACACAATTAAATATATGGCGTTAAATGTGCAGTAATGCACAGAACTATATGGTGTTAAACTTGCAATAACGCAATGAAATATATGGCGTTAAATTTGCAGTAATGCCTTGAAATATATGGCGTTAAACTTGCAGTAACGCAATGAAATATATTTAATTAAATTAGCAGTAACGCATTGAAATATATGGCGTTAAACTTGCAGTAATGCAATGAAATATATGTCATTAAATTTGCAGTAATGCATTGAAAAATATGATGTTAAACTTGCAGTAACGCAAAGAAATATACGGCGTTAAACTCGCAGTACCACAATAAAATATATGGTGTTAAATATGCAGTAACGCACAGAACTATATGGCGTTAAACTTGCAGTAACACAATGAAATATATGGCGTTTAATGTGCAGTAACGCACAGAACTATATGGTGTTAAACTTGCAATAACGCAATGAAATATATGGCGTTAAATTTGCAGTAAAGCATTGAAATATATGGCGTTAAACTTGCAGTAACACAATGAAATATACGGCGTTAAACTTGCAGTAACGCCCAGAACTACATGGCATTAAACTTGCAGTAACGCAATGAAATATATGGTGTTAAATATGCAGTAACCCACAGAACTATATGGCGTTAAACTTGCAGTAACACAATGAAATATATGGCGTTAAATGTGCAGTAACGCACAGAACTATATGGTGTTAAACTTGCAATAATGCAATGAAATATATGGCATTAAATTTGCAGTAAAGCTTTGAAATATATGGCGTTAAACTTGCAGTAACACAATGAAATATACGGCGTTAAACTTGCAGTAATGCCCAGAACTACATGGCATTAAACTTGCAGTAACACAAAGAAATATATGGTGTTAAATGTGCAGTATCGCACAGAACTATATGGCATTAAACTTGCAGTAATGCAATGAAATATATGGCGTTCAACTTGCAATAAAGCAATTAAATATACGGCGTTAAACTTGCAGTAGCGCAATGAAATATATGGTCCCTAAACTTGCAGTAGCGCAATGAAATATATGGTCCCTAAACTTGCAGTAACGCAATGAAATATACAGCGTTAAACATGTAGTAACGCACAGAACTATGTGGCGTTAAACTTGCAGCAATGTAATGAAATATACAACGTTAAACTTGCAGTAACCCAAAGAACTATATGGAGTTAAACTTGCAGTAACGCAATGAAATATACGGCATTAAACTTGCAGTAATGCAATGAAATATACAGCGTTAAACATGTAGTAATGCACAGAACTATGTGGCGTTAAACTTGCAGCAATGTAATGAAATATACAACGTTAAACTTGCAGTAACCCAAAGAACTATATGGAGTTAAACTTGCAGTAATGCAATGAAATATATGGCGTTCAACTTGCAGTAACGCAATTAAATATACAACGTTAAACTTGCAGTAATATATATGTGACAGAGTCTTGCGAGCTACCCCAAAAAACAAATCTAATTACATATGTATTAGAAACACAGTGTGTGTGTATGAAAGGTATTAAAAGGACCAGCTGCTATCACTGATCACATCCCCGTATGCATGTGCACAAAAATCAATATGTAAAAGTGCAGCGCTGAATCAAGAAATATAAACAAATATCAAAAGCACTGAATCAAACAACATATAACGTGCATAATTAAAGGTCCATACAATAAAGTGCAAAAAGTTCCATATTAAAACAGTGAAAATTCCACAAATGGATGTTGATTGATGAACAACTAAATGTAATAGTGAAATCCTATGTAAAACTTCCAGACCACCAATGCCCTGTTTGTTTCTATATATTGGTTCTATTGCCTTGTTGTGGGTAGATGACTGGCAAGTATTTAGGCTGGTAAAACATTAAAGGGTTGTTATCCTTTCTCCTCCACACACTTATACATGTATATATATATATATATATATATATATATATATATATATATATATATATTTATATATTTTTTTTTTTTTTGTAAACTAAGGCCCCTGTCACACGACCATTCCCATCAGGTCCGCCTGTCAGTTTTCCAGGTGGACCTGATCAAGTGGTCCATTCACCCCTATTTACTAGTGGGTGCAAAGGGACATGTGTCTGTTTACAACCACCTATCTCAGTTCCGATCTGGTCCCCTAAAAACAAATGGAAAGGGTTCTGTTCTCCACCATAGGCAGATAGGAGGCAGTCATAAATGGACAGCGGAGTCTGTGTATACCCATCCGCCCATAGAGCAGAGCAGGCTCTGTCATTCATCTGCTCTGGTCTGATCAATAGGGCATCAGTGGACAGATCCCCTGTTGATCAAAATAGAAGATACCCGTGTAAAGGGGCCTAAGAGAGTGTCATAACCCTTGTCTTTTTTGTTGCCATCTGTGTCCCATTGGAGAGATTTCCCTTTACTTCTTGTCATATAGCCAAAACAGGAAGTGAGAGGAAATCCCTCCAAAGTGAGAGAATCCCAGGGTGTCACCAGAGTCACCAAAACTATTGTCCCCACTGCAAGATTCTGTTGTGGTTCTGGCGTCAACCCAACATTTGGGATTTTCTTTTACTTTTGCTTTCAATGATAATGGTAAACAGGAAAAATAGAGGAGGTAAATCTCCCATACGGGGTAACAGACAGCGAAAACAACCTAAATTGCAAACAATTTAGATGTGCTATTGCCTTTCTATAACATGAAAATAAAGTGATATATGGGATAAGAAATAAATACACTGACATTCAATAAATGCATACAAAGTGCATATGTAAAGACTGATGTGAAGATTCAAGTGCTGAAAATAACCACAGTGCAGGCACGAGAGACTTAAAGTATAACTTTTTTGGAGATGGATTAGAACATCTGTCAGTTTTTATTGCCGTCTGTGTCCCCCTTAAGAAGATTTACCTGAAGATTTAACTGTTTACCATTATCATTGAAAATGAAAGTAAAAGAAATTAACCAAATTTTGGGTTGTCCCCAGAAAAGTAATAGAGGGGAAATGTTCCAATGGGTACACCAGTTCTGGTGAGATTTCACTTTCTCACTTTCTGTTTGGCTATGGGACAGGAAGTGAAGGGAAATCTCCCTAATGGGACACAGATGGCGAAAAAATCTGATAGGGGTTATAACCCTCCCTTGCTCTATCCAAAAATGAAAAAAAGTTTTGCCTTTAGTTCTACTTTAAGTGCACCAACACCATTAAAAGAACACTGTCAAACATGCTCATGTGTGGAACCATACCTGTATGGCCACCCACTCCAAGTTGAGAATCACCAACTTCCAATAATCCCAATAAAGTGGTTTCAAACCCTATGATGAAAAAAACGCCCCCACTCTCTCCTCATTGGCTCTCTGACTGTGATTGACAGCAGTGGGAGCCAATGGCTGCTGTTGCCATCTCAGTCAATGAGGAGAGGGAGTCCAGGGAC
This sequence comes from Aquarana catesbeiana, assembly GCF_042186555.1. Classification (NCBI taxonomy): domain Eukaryota; kingdom Metazoa; phylum Chordata; class Amphibia; order Anura; family Ranidae; genus Aquarana; species Aquarana catesbeiana. The sequence goes on along the minus strand of NC_133327.1, from coordinate 524,155,994 downwards.
AGCTGAGGCTCTTGTGCACATCAATGGATCGAGAGAGGGCTCAGGTGAGTATTGGGGGGGCTGTGGGGGGAGCTGCACTCAAAAAGTGTTACTTTCATATATGGCATGCATGAAGGTAAAAAAACCTTACAACTACTTTAAACACAATGTAGTGCTCAGTCCTGAAGGAGCCGCTGCATTGTTCAGGTTCTTCTGTTCTGCTTCAGTGATGACCTGCCCAAAACTGATCCCAGAACTCACTGACACATAGACGCACGTGGTTAAGTAGCAATACAGTATAATAACACAACAGATAATACTATGAATTAAAGGCAATAACACAGTACTATCACAGTTATGCAGAAAGACCATAAAAGTCTCTAACTACCCTCCTGGCCAGTAATATTATGCCCAGTCCTGCTGGCATAGCGGTGCTTAATCTTTGGGATGGAGCACTCTTTACCAGAGTATTTTGTAAGCCTAATTAAAATTATGTTGTACACAAAGAAATGGTTCAAGGAAACTCTGAAAGGGACAGCACTATCTCACTGAACAGACAAAGAGGGAAAGTCTTAGCTGAAGAGCCTTTTAACCACTGTAATTGGTTGCTAAGTCGCCAGAAGTCCAATGGAGGCCTCTCTCTCTCTCTCTCTCTCTCTCTCTCTCTCTCTCTGTCCCACTCTGCAGCTCTGTTGGGCACGTTCCCAAATTTGTCCCCAAGTTCACTCTCAGATTTTCTTGTACCCACATTGGAGAACACTTATGCCGCGTACACACGGTCGGACTTTCCGGCATACTTGGTCCGGCGGACCAGAGTGTGCCGGACAATCCGCCCGTGTGTGGGCGCCGGCGGACTTTTCCGGCGGACTTTTTCCCAAAAGCCCGCCGGACCTAGATTTGAAGAAAGTTTTAAATCTTTCCGCCAGACTCAGTTTCGGGCGGAGAGTCCGCTCGTGTGTGTGCCGGTCCGACGGAAAGCCCGCTCGTGTGTATGCTGGTCCGACGGACCAGATACGACACGAGGGCAGGGTATTGCATCTCGCGCTCGCTGCAATAGGAAAAACAAATTTTCCTATTGCAGGGAGCGCGGGGCATACCAGGCCCTTAGGTCTGGTATGGATTATAAAGGGAACCCCCTACGCCGAAAAAACGGCGTGGGGTCCCCCCTAAAATCCATACCAGACCCCGATCCGAGCACGCAGCCTGGCCGGTCAGGAAAGGGGGTGGGGGCGAGCGCCCCCCCCCTCCTGAACCGTACCAGGCCACATGCCCTCAACATGGGGGGGTGGGTGCTTTGGGGGAGGGGGGCCGCCCTGCGTGCCCCCCCACCCCAAAGCACCTTGTCCCCATGTTGATGAGGACAAGGGCCTCTTCCCGACAACCCTGGCCGTTGGTTGTCGGGGTCTGCGGGCGGGGGCTTATCGGAATCTGGGAGCCCCCTTTAATAAGGGGGCCCCCAGATCCCGGCCCCCCACCCTATGTGAATGAGTATGGGGTACATGGTACCCCTACCCATTCACCTAGGGAAAAAGTGTAAGTAATAAAACACACTACACAGGTTTTTAAAATATTTTATTAAACAGCTCCGGGGGGGGATCTTCCTCCGGCTTCGGGGGTCTTCTTCCGGCTTCGGGGGTCCCTCCGCTTCATCTTCTCCCGGCGTCCGGTTGGTTCTTCTCCGCAAAGTCCGGGCGTGTGTGGGCAAGTCCGTCTGTTTTAAAGTCCGGCGCACCTGGCGGACAAAGTCCGTCGGAAAGTGTGCCGGACCAAGTAGGATAGAAAGTCCGACCGTGTGTACGCGGCATTAGTCTGACCTAAAAGGCCCTTTGCATTCTACTCACAGTCCATATCAGACTGTAACCAGAGTCAGGGCAACTACAGCTGGTCTTCTGGGTGTTAAACTACCTCACCCAAATTTCAGCCCTGTCAAGGGCCCCTGGCAGCAGCTGGCTATGTCCACATGGCTCTGGGGTGTTTGGCTCCCATGTTCCGCCTCACAAGGGTCCTCCAATCCTGGCATTTATATGGGCACTAACCCCGCCCATTGCATCACTACAGAAAGGCTTTGTCTAAAAGGGAACCTAACACCGACTTACAAAATTCCTTATTACCACACTATTTTGGGACAGAGCCACCAAGTGGTGAGAATAATAATGTGAAAAGTATGTATTAAGAAATAAAGAGGTTTCTCTCAGTTGCTTTAGAATGATACTATAGGTAGTAACACCAGGGACTGTTGATCCAGCAATATCCAATTTCCTCTTGGGGGTCAGGAAGAAAATATTTTTTTTCCCTAGCTGGGAGCAAATCGGATCATGCTTTACTGTTTACTGTTTTTGCCTTCCTCTGTGTCAACTGTGGGTATAGGATTGTATATATAGAGATTTCCTATTTATTTAATTTTTCTATTGGTTGAACCAGATGAACTTGTGTGTTTCTTAATCTGACTAACTATGTAACTGTAATGAATATAAAAATGATGTCTAAAATGTAAAAGCATTGTGTTACAATGTGCTGTTTTACAGGAATCTTATGTAGTGCAGTGCTGCACCTGAGGTTGGTACTGGGGTTAGTACTGGACCATTGCTGTTGATAGCCTGTGGTTCCATCTTTACTCACTGGGACCCACCATAGCTACTCAGACTGAGTACCATTTTAACCGCTTGCCGACCGCTGCACAACGATTTACGTTGGCAGAATGGCACGGCTGCACAAATAGGTGTCCCCTTATGCCCCTCCATCATTGTAGGCTATCAGGTGCGCACACCCACCACATGCCGCGGGAGCGTGCCCAGGGGTCCCTCGGACTCGATTTCCGCCTGTGTCCCGCGATCGTGGCATGGAGAGGCAGAATGGGGAGATGCCTATGTAAACAAGGCATTTCCCTGTTCTGCCTAGTGACATGACAGGGATCTACTGCTCCCAGTGATCTGGAGCAGTGATCTCTGTCATGTCCTAGTGAGCCCATCATGATAAAAATCGCAGATCCGACATTACTAATAAAAAAAAAAAATAATAAAAATGCCATAAATCTATCCCCTATTTTGTAGACGCTATAACTTTTGCGCAAACCAATCAATATATACTGATTGTGATTTTTTATCAAAAATATGTAGAAGAATACATATCGACTTAAACGGAGGAAGAAATTCATTTTTTTATATATTTTTTGGGGATATTTAATATAGCAAAAAGTAAAAAATATTGTTTTTTTTTCAAAATTGTCGGTCTTTATTTGTTTATAGCGCAAAAAATAAAAACAGCAGAGGTGATCAAATACCACCAAAAGAAAGCTCTATTTGTGGGAAAAAAGGATGTCAATTTTGTATGGGTGCAACGTCGCATGACCGCACAATTGTCAGTTAAAGCGACGCAGTGCCGTATTGCAAAAAATGCTCTGGTCATTAAGGGGATAAATTCTTCCAGGGCTGAAGTGGTTAACAACAAATTGAGAAGAACAAATGTAATCTCAGAACCATTTTAAAATGGCACTTTGGATTTAATTGTATAGCAACAGAAATCTCAGTTTCATATAGTTGGAAATATGTGAAAGCTTCACTTAGTTTCAAGGTTGCATCTTTATCATGCAACCCTACTCTGATTTTTGAGCACACCAACAGTGGGAATATAATACTATATAAAATAACAGCAAGCCTACCTGAAATCTGTCCTAGTCATCCTTATTGTGCATAAGCATGAAAAATCCAAATTTACTAAACTCTTCCAGTTCTGACTAGTGCCACTTTTAAAGCAATCAGTCTTATGCCCCGTACACACGATCGGACATTCCGACAACAAAATCCATGGATTTTTTCCGACGGATGTTGGCTCAAACTTGTCTTGCATACACACAGTCACACAAATCTTGTCGGAAATTCCGAACGTCAAGAATGCGGTGATGTACAACACGTACAGTGAAAAAATTAAGTTCCATAGCCAGTGCGGCTCTTCTGCTTGATTCTGAGCATGCATGGAACTTTGTGCATCGGAATTGTGTACACACGATCGAAATTTCCGAAAATGGATTTTGTTGTCGGAAAATTTGAGATCCAGATCTCAAATTTTGTATGACGGAAATTCCGATGGAAAATGTCCGATGGAGCCCACACACGGTCGGAATTTACAACAACAAGCTCCCATTGAACATTTTCCATCGGAAAATCCGTGTGTACAGGGCATTACAGTAGACTAAACTAATAAAAGTACTAATTGTTACACTTATGTTTTATTACTGGTATACTATTTGGTGATATTAAATAAAAGGAGCAAATGGCGGGACTTTATATAAGCACACGGGAGCAGAAGTAAAAAAAAATGTTTTTAGCTTTTAATGAATTCAGATTATCATAAAGTTTTTATATTCAAATAATTCAATGCATTTTGCTATATATAACCATTTGTATAACTTTACAATTCATTGAAGCCAGAAAAATATACATAAATACATAGTCCAACAAGGAATCAATACATGATATGAAATGTTAAAAAATATTTAGGACATGATTATATGATTAGATTGATAAATATGCAAAATCAAAAATAAAATTTATAAAAAAGGAAAAACACTTGTATTGGAACGGCCTGAACAGATGCATCGTTGTATACACTAGGTTGTTGTTGGCTCTACGTGTTTCAAGGTCTTTGTGCCTATCATCAGGAGCAATAAACCATAGTGATAATCTAAAAATAAGAAACATGGGAAATATATTAAAAAAAAAAAAAACAAAAAAAACAAAAAAAAACCTCCCCTTGGACCCAGCCTGCCCATACACTTACATAGTGGTCCTCGCAGTGATGGTGCGGCCATGAAATCCCCAGACCAAACCAGAAAGGTCCCGCACGGGAGCTGAGGGGACATGCTGCGGTGGACAAAAGACAAGAATGAACAGCGCCCCGCATGGATGACAATGTGAGAAAAAGCCATAGGTCACTAGAAAAAATCTGGAGTGAAAAAAAGGGGGTTGCTGTAAAAATTGACAAGGGCAAAAAGTGAATAAAAGTGAGTATGAAAAAATGAGGAAAAATAGTGTACTGGGAAGAGAAGAGTAGAGATGAGAGCAAAGGAAGGAACAGAGGGGGAAATAGACTAGAAATGAGATACAAAGTAATAGTGCTAGGAAGATGTGTGTACCTGAATCAGGATAACCACAGACAAGGTTGCTAAGTGCATAATGCTAGGCAAATAGAGGTGTGTTGAGTGCGAAGTGTGAAATCTATGTGGGGAAGGAGCCCATAATGGCCATGCCCCCGCAAACATATCCCCAATGTCACACATTGGTCCACAGATGGGGAGAGGAGGGAAGAACGCCAATAGCTCAGGAACCAGTCCCTCAATGGTTCCACAGCCGGCGGCGCCAACCATATCATCCCCCAATGGGCCAGCAGATAGCAAACACTCGGTCGGCAACGCTGCGTTTAAGAAATTTTTTTTTTCATTTTACTACTGCTCCCGTGTGCTTATATAAAGTCCTGCCATTTGCTCCTTTTATTTAATATTATCTAATTGGGATGGAGGGGGGGACCTGAGCGGCCCCCCTATACCTCACTCAAAGTCCCACCATTGCTCTCTCTTTATACATACTAACTATTTGGTGATGTATATTTTTAGTACAATACTACAAACAATTGTAAAGAAAAACAAATGCAACTTAAAAAATGTTATCATAATAAACAGTAAAAAAATTATTAAATAAATCCATAATAAAAAAATTAAAAAAAACTAGTTAAAGAAAGAAGGCAAAGGATGAAGTAGGATAATTTAGGAGTTGCATAGAAAAGAATCTTTAATTAAATGAGTTTGTTACATTGAGACACAAAAGGTGGCAAACACCATTTGTTACATTGACTTGTAACTGTACACAGACAGACTAATCTTATTAGTGAATTGCTGACTTTCCAAGCTCTCTTTTCTTGGAATAGATGGAGAAGGGGGGCAGGAGGCGGAGCCTAGCAGAGCAGACATGCATTGTTAGAGCTCCACACCGCTGAGGAGAGAAGAGAAGGACAAAGTGGAGCCTGCAGGCTCAAAAGGTATCCATTTGAACCTTTTTGCCCCAGGGAACAAACTGTGAAAGTTTGGGCAGGAAATATGGTACTGGGAGGAAGCCGTGGCAGAAATAAAAATCACCTCACAAAGAGCTCACAGGCACTCACTGCAGCTGAAGCAGCTCCAGTCACCTCACAAGATACAGCATCAGGGCGCTCTCACAGACAGAAAATGTCACAGCAAGACTCTCCATTTGAGTCAGATACAGAACAAATCCTCTCACAAACTTCTCCACAAGCCTCCTCAGCATCCCCAGTAATATTATTACAATTTGAAAAGATGCTTCATAAGGCTTTAAAACAAACCTCAGACCAAATAACAAAAAGCCTAACCAAAGAAATAAGAGAGCTGGGAAACCGCACCGCAGCCTTAGAAATAAAAATGGATGAAATTGAAATTACAACCCAAGAAAATATAACAGAATTGGAACAATTAAAAAAAGAGAATTTAATACTTCAAACTAAGCTCGAAGATTACGAAAATAGAGCCAGACGTTCAAACTTGCGCATAAGGGGAATACCTGAAACTGTGACAGACCTGCAATCTACTATTACTGCTCTATTACAAGAACTAAAGCCAGATATCCCTATTGAACGTTTAGAACTGGACAGAGTACACAGAGCCCTCACAGCCAAAAAGAAAGATGGACCCCCACGTGATATAATCACAAAATGTCATTATTACAGAACGAAAAAACAAATACTAATTGCTGCAAGAGAAAAAAAGGAACTTAATTTTCAAGGACACAATTATCAAATTTTTGCTGACCTATCCCAACTTACTATTACTAAAAGACGATCCATGAAACCCCAACTAATGGAACTGCAACGCCACAACATTATGTATCAATGGGGCTTCCCCTTTTCAGTCAGATTTAACTACCAAGGTACAATTTACAGAAGCAGATCAGCAGATGAACTACAACAAACCCTTTTAAAATTAAATATGACAGAACCCACAAGCAGCAACACTCCCACACGCAGAAGATTGGCATCATCTTCACCTTCAGGCAGCACCCAGAAAATTTCAGAACAAAATGGGAATCATCATTCTCACAAAAGAGGCCGTTATGCCACATCATCCATGGACCAAGAAGATTCAATGGACTGACATCCTAATTCCTGATATCTCTTTATTTATTATACTAAGAGATGGTTCTCTATAAAAAACCTATATTTATAACTGAATGTAACTGCATTCTGATAGTCACACACTGTGTGGTATCATGTTACATTCCAGTTATATTTCTTATTACTTCTGATTCATATAGCCTTAGAATATATAAGTGAAATAAGGAAATTCTTGTTCAGTTATATATTATCAAGTAATAACAATAGATTTATTACTTTTTAGGACAAATATATTCAATAATCCAGAAGTAATGGAAGCTTTTTCTTTCTTTTCTTAAAACAAATATATTATTACCTAACTAGTTCCTAGAATTATGTTTTTGTTTATTCTAATCTGAAGCAATACAACCTCTATTTTATGAGTTAACATATCTAAACAGTTACATATGAATAAAATATGTAATTGTTTACTCTAAAAGGGTTAAAATCCCAAAATAATTCAAACTATCTTCATCAATACCAAAGTTATTAACAGTACCTTTCTAACTGAATTATTTAGCCTAGGGCAAGACTAACCATATACAACCACCCTGGAATAAATAATTTCAACAAAAACTATATTCTGCACTCCAATTAATGAAACATCATTTTGATGTCTTTTGACATAGCACTTCTCTCCTGTAAGCGGAAGATCCGTGTACCCCCATTAGCCCTCCTCATTCTCCCAACCATATTATGTGGGAGTGTGACGAAGGCACTTATTCCCCTGAGAGAGATATTTATTCTCTTTCACGGGTAAATTGTGATTACTTGCAAAAAATAATTTATACAATGTATCATCTAATCTCATATGTTTTTTGTTTACTCTTTACTCCAGAATTCACTGGTTTCTTTTCTATCTATTCATCTCTTCAGTCCACACAGGTTGATCTGCGCCGTCAGCTCTGCATAACAAAAAGTAAGTCAAAACTATTTGATCTATTGCCATGGCACCACTGAATATACTTTCCCTGAATGTTCAGGGAATAAATGTCCCTCAAAAAAGGACCAAAGCCTTCCGTACTTTCCATAACAAGAAGGCTCACATAGTATGCCTCCAAGAAACACACTTCACCAAAGATTCTACTCCAAAATATATTTCTCCTTTTTATCAACAAATTTACACGGCTTCTGCCTGTACCAAGCAAAGGGGAACTCTAATTGCATTTCACCGATCCACACCATTCACCTTATCATCAGAAATTAAAGACCCAGAAGGTAGATACCTGATACTCATGGGTTATATAATGGATACAGCAATCACGGTGATTTCCTACTACGCTCCTAACAAACAACCTACACCATTCCTCTCACATATATTACAAGTGATTAATACACACAAAATAGGAACAGTGATAATGTGTGGGGATTCGAACCAGGTCCTCCTCCCATTTCTAGATAAATCACCTTTTACACCATCCAAAATAACCTCTAGATTACCTTTTTCTCAACTTCTTTCCAAATACAATCTGGTAGATTCATGGAGAGAAAGTAACCCAATGAAAAAGAAATTCACTTATTTCTCGCACCCTCATCAAACCTTCACCAGAATAGATCATATTTTTCTAACAATAGGAATGATACCAGAAATTATTGCATCAGATATAATTCCGATTCCGTGGTCTGACCATAATGCAGTATACACTACTATAGCCTCAGCCATACCAAAAGCGCATGACCCAACGTGGTACTTACCGGACATAATGCTCAAACACCCACTACATCAGATGGCCATTGAACAAGCTTTAAAGGAATACATATCAATTAATAATACAACAGACATTTCCCCAATAACACTGTGGGAAGCTCATAAGCCTGTCTTGCGTGGTACAATACAAAGACAAATGGCACTATTTAAACGGGAACGCAAAAATCTAGCAAAAAAACTAGAACTCAATTTTAATGCAGCCTACATATCATTTCAAGATAATCCATCTCAGAGTACAAAATCTCATCTGGAAAAATCTAGATTGGAATACGATCTATTTCTCACTGAGTCAGTTGATAAATCCCTCAAACGCTCCAAACACAATTTCTACATGAATACAAACAAACCAGGTACATATTTGGCTCAGGCATTAAATTCAACTAACAAATCTTTCAAACCAATACGTTTGAAATTATCAAAAAATGTTTACACTTGTAATCCAGTTAAAATAGTCCAACAATTTCACTCACATCTCGCAACTTTGTACAAGACAAACAATGAATTTAATCCTACAGAGGCTGAATCCTTCTTCTCAAAAATAACCTTACCTGAGTTATCTCAGAAGCAGTTTGGATGAGCCTATAACTATAGATGAAGTTGCTAACGCCATAAAAGACCTAAAACTTAACAAAAGACCAGGCCCAGACGGCTACTCGGCTTTATACTATAAAACATTCTCAGAAATACTCTCTCCCATTCTCACTGAAACTTTTAACAAACTTCTAGATGGACATTCTTTTCGGCAAGAAACACTAATGGCAATTGTTTGTATGATCCCAAAACCCCTTTCTGATGATACTTCCTGTGTGAATTATCGGCCTATCTCTCTGTTAAACCTCGATATTAAATTATTAGCAAAAATAATAGCAAAACGCCTCAATAGCATTATAGGAAAATTAATACATAGAGATCAAGTAGGCTTCATGCCAAATAGACAGGCAGGCGATAATATACGCAGGGCAGTGTTATTGGCACATATTGCTAAAAAACGGAAAATCCCTTTATGTTTTCTATCTCTCGATATTAAGAGGGCATTTGACACAGTATCCTGGCAATATATGCAATATTCATTACAAAAATGGGGTTTTGGACCCCACTTTTTAACATGGATCAAAGCATTATATAATAAACCCAAAGCCTATATAAAATATGCTGGATACAAATCTGAAGCCTTTAATATCGAAAGAGGTACCCGACAGGGTTGCCCATTATCTCCCTTATTATTTGCCCTTATACTCGAACCCATGGCCCAATACATCAGAACAAACCAAACTATAACTGGCATAGAAATAGGAGGTATTACACACAAATTATGTATATTTGCAGACGATATATTACTTTTTCTATCATCACCACAGGTCTCTGGTCCTAACTTAATACCAGCTCTTGATGGATTTGCAGCCCTATCCGGCCTTATGATTAATCCTAAGAAATGCCTAGTGCTTAATATTTCACTCACAAACATGGATCCCGGCTAGGGCTGCACTCCCATTCACATGGGCAGAAAAATCAATCCCATATCTTGGAATTCATTTAACAGCATCTCATTCTGACTTATTCTCAACCAATTATCCTCCTGTATTAAGACAGATCACAAATCTAATAAAACAATGGTCGCAACTTCCTTTATCCTGGATAGGGAAGATTAATGCAATCAAAATGACTATTCTACCCAAATTGCTTTATCTATTCAGAGTCCTCCCTATTCCAATTCCTTCCTATTTTTTGAGAATAGTACAAAAAAGAGCAACTTCGTTTATATGGGGCTCTTCTAAACCACGTATACCTATACACACACTACATCTTCCCAAAAATAAAGGAGGCCTGGGATACCCTAATTTTACTAACTACTACAGAGCAGCACATTTGGCCAGTCTGTCCAAATACCATGCAAAACAGGAAATCCCATTATGGGTATTTATAGAGGCTTCAGAAAATGACCCTCTATTAATATCAAATTTATTATGGCTTGATCCTAAAGACCGCTTTAAAATTCATAATCCCATAACTAAACACTTCTTATCTCTCTGGGATAAACTAAAAACCAAATATCAGTTACAATCTCCACACAATCCTCTCCTTTCTTTTATCAGAAATCCGGCCTTTTATCCGGCATGGATCTACCCAAATTCTTTTAAAGCTTGGACAACATCAGGCATTCAGACACTAAATGACTTCATAGCATCTAAATCATTCCTTTCATTCCCATCGCTTAGAGAAAAATATGATCTACCAAACTCTGAGATATTCAGATATCTCCAAATCAAAAATTTCTATACACCATTCCTAAAGGGGGATACACCATTATCCCAATTATCCATTTTTGAATCAATCTGTACAAAAGATCCATTTGCTAAAGGTACAATTTCATCACTTTATAATCAATTATATGGAGTAGCAAATCTTAATAGACCCTCTTACGTTCAGAGGTGGGAGGAGGACCTGGGACGAACTTTAGAAGACACGGACTGGTCTAACATATGGCTCACATCTAAGTCATCCTCACCCAACATCTTAGCACTGGAGACAAATTATAAAGTCCTAACTCGCTGGTACCTTGTACCCGCTAGAGTGGCAAAATATTCACCTAATACCTCAGCTCTTTGTTTTCGAGGATGCCCAGAAATAGGCACATATTTACACATATGGTGGACATGCCCAGTAATCCAAACCTTCTGGAAGGAAGTCTTCGTGATTGCATCTAAAATATTTAAAAAAATAATACAACCAGATCCATATTTAACTTTACTTAATCTAAAACCGGAATGGTTAACACTCTCTCAATTCAAACTTATGATCCAACTAATAACGACTGCAAAACAAACAGTGGCCAAGGCATGGAAATCTCCTACATTGGTACTAGCAGAAACAATTCATAGAATGAATAATACAATGTCCCATGCTAAGATGGTAGCCATCGATCAAAATCAAATTCCAAAATTTGAAAAACTTTGGCATCCTTGGATAAAACAACAGTTTCTGTCAAACTTCAATGACTCTGTCCTGTTGCCATGGTAACAGATTAAATGACTTACAGAGACACCCATTCTAAGGCTTCAAAGAGAACTAAAAAGAATAATAAACTGACGAGCGGGACAACCTTGTGGACCATACCTCTACCTTTCAACCCTTTTTCTTCTTTCTCTTTCCTTTTCTCCACCTTACGATTAAAGCTCATTATCAGAATTTATTTGACCTATATACACTCTACTTGTAAACAATATGTATAGTAGGTATAAATCATTTAAATACCTACAAAAGTAACTAAGGAAATGATATATATATCTTTAATTTAGGTTTACGTGAACCCAATGTTTAATATTTGAAATTTCATGATATTTACCTATATAAACCCTACTGTAAAACAATGAGCTTACTTTATAGATCCTTGTAAACTTACTTTATGTATCTTTATAACATTGTATACTCAATAAACTTCTTTTGACAAGGGAATAGATGGAGAAAAGCAAAGAGCAATGAGCATGTGAAGTGTGGCAATTCACAGAAAACAGATCTCACTTTTCTTAATAAGCCTGTATATCTAATGTAATATATATATATATATATATATATACATACTAACATCAGCAAACCCCAACATATTTTACTTCCAGAAGACTTTATTATAATCTGTACTTAAGAATTGTATTTCTGGGTATAATTTTATGTTTGGCTGCCTGTTCTCCAAGCTTCAAAAAAATGTATGTTTGCTAATTTGCTTGACAAAAGAAAATATGTTATTATAAGTAAAGGCCATTGAGGTACATACACTGTTGGGTGCAAAGACCAAGTAATTTTTTTTTAACTTCCATAGATTGAAATAAAATGTTAATGCCAGCATATTTAAAGGGAATGTACAGCTGTGTGGGACTGAATTTCTTTCTTCCTTTATTATGGTTAGTACTAAATAAAGTATTTGTTTTTGTCAGCTAAAAAATAAATGCCACGTATTCATGTTATGCAGTCTTCTATAAAGCCAGTAGGTGTAACACCAGTGGCTTGCACCAGTGTTTCTTAACCTTTTACGGCGAAGTACCCCTACAAGTCTAAAGAAAATTCCTAAGTACCCCTGTCTTTAGAAAGTGATGGGCACTGATAGGTGACGCTGATAGGAGGCACTGATAGGAGGAGCTGATGAGGCGGCACTGATATGAGGCATTGATGAGGCAACACTGATATGAGGCACTGATGAGGCTGCATTGATAGGAGGCACTGATAAGGCAGCACTGATAGGAGGCACTGATGAGGCGGCACTGATAGGAGGCACTGACGAGGCTGCACTGATAGGAGGCACTGATGAGGCGGCACTGATAGGAGGCACTGATGAGGCGGCACTGATAGGAGGCACTGATGAGGCTGCACTGATAGGAGGCGCTGATGAGGCGGCATTGATAGGAGGTACTGATGAGGCTGCACTGATAGGAGGCACCGATAGCCTGCACTGATAGGGACATTGATAGGGGGCACTGATAGGAGGCACTGATAGGCTGCACTGATAGGAGGCACTGATGGCTCCACTGATAGGAGGCACTGATAGGAGGCACTAATAGGAGGCACTGATGGCTGCACTGATAGGGGGCACTGATAGCTGCACTGATAGGAGGCACTGATAGGAGGCACCGATAGGCTGCACTGATAGGGGCACTGATGGCTGCACTGATAAGCTGCACTGATAGGAGGCACTGATAGGCTGCACTGATAGGGGCACTGATAGGCTGCACTGATAAGCTGCACTGATAGGAGGCACTGATAGGCTGCACTGATGGCTGCACTGATATGAGACACTGATAGGCTGCACTGATAGGAGGCACTGATGGCTGCACTGATAAGAGGCACTGATAGGAGGCACTGATAGAGGGCACTGATGAAGGCACTGATAGGGGCACTGATGGCTGCACTGATAGGCTGCACTGATGGCTGAACTGATAGGGGGCAATGATAGGCTGCACTGATAGGAGGCACTGATATGCTGCACTGATAGGAGGCACCGATAGGCTGCACTGATAGGAGGCACTGATAGGCAGCACTGATAGGGGGCACTGATGGCTGCACTGATAGGCAGCACTGATGGCTGCACTGATAGGAGGCACTGGTAGAAGGCACTGATGGCTGCACTGATAGGAGGCACTGGTAGGAGGCACTGATAGCTGCACTGATATGAGGCACTGATATGAAGCACTGCTGGCTGCACTGATAGGAGGCACTGATAGGAGGCACTGCTGGCTGCACTGATAGGAGGCACTGATAGGAGGCACTGATGGAGGCACTGATATGAGGCATTGCTATGCAGCACTGATGGCTTCACTGATATGAGGCACTGATGGATGCACTGATAGGAGGCACTGATGGATGCACTGATAGGAGGCACTGATGGTGGTACTGATGGCGGCACTGATAGGAGGCATGGATAGGAGGCACCGATGGCTGCACTGATAGGAGGCACTGATGGCTGCACTGATATGAGGCACTGATGGAGACATTGCTATGAGGCACTGATGGCTGCACTAATATGAGGCACTGATGGCTGCACTGATATGAGGCACTGATTTGAGGCACTGATATGAGGCACTGATGGTTGCACTGATATGAGGCACTGATGGCTGCACTGATGGCTGCACTGATATGAGGCACTTATGGCTGCACTGATATGAGGCACTGATGGGGGTACTGATATGAGGCGCTGATGGTGGCACTGATGACGGCACTGATATGAGACACTGATTGAGGCACTGATATGAGGCACTGATGGTGGCACTGATATGAGGCACTGATGATGGCACTGATATGAGGCACTGATGGCGGCACTGATATAAGGCACTGATGGAGGTACTGATATGCGGCACTGATGGTGGCACTGATATGAGGCACTGATGATGGCACTGATATGAGGCACTGATGGCGGCACTGATATAAGGCACTGATGGAGGTACTGATATGAGGCACTTATGGCGGCACTGATGGAGGCACTGATATGAGGCACTGATGGTGGCACTGATATGAGGCACTGATGATGGCACTGATATAAGGCACTGATGGAGGTACTGATATGTGGCACTGATGGCGGCACTGATATGAGGCACTTATGGCGGCACTGATGGAGGTACTGATATGAGGCAGTGATGGCGGCACTGATATAAGGCACTGATGGAGGTACTGATATGCGGCACTGATGGTGGCACTGATATGAGGCACTGATGATGGCACTGATATGAGGCACTGATGGCGGCACTGATATAAGGCACTGATGGAGGTACTGATATGAGGCACTTATGGCGGCACTGATGGAGGCACTGATATGAGGCACTGATGGTGGCACTGATATGAGGCACTGATGATGGCACTGATATAAGGCAAAAAATGGGGGGTAAAAGGTCCTTGAAATTCTGAAGAAGTACGCGGAGGCGTACGAAACGTCAACGCAGCCCCTGCAGGGCTTGTCAGCAGGCCTTCAACATGCTTCCTTTTCCAGCAATGTAAAGGGGTTTCCCTGTGATTTGCATACAGCACCATACTTCACAAGCTAATTCCGCATCAGCAATTGAATGCAAAGTTCCTGGTTCCTGGTCTCTTCCTAACCATGTGACCGGTCATGTGATTACACAGTCTGCAGTGTCTACTATTGAGGAGAATGGTGTGCTGTGACTACACACTGAATGTTGCTCTGAACTGACTGTGAGCCGCTCCATGCCAAACAGCAAGACAGCAGATTCTGAGGACATCCCTAGTACTTGAAAGAGGTGAGAGCCCAATGGGCAGTTTCTCTTTCCCTCCTTACCTGCTTATCAATAGTCTTTGCATCTGTTTGCCATTCACCCTCCTGCATGGATTGACACACTTGAAACTGATGAACTGTGAAAATATCATCCTGGTCTAGATTGGAAAAGAGACTAAGCCCTTTCTTTGGAGTGGTTTGTCCTTTGCTCCTTTTATGCTACATTGAGGAAATAGTGTTTGTGCACTGGACATACCTAGTAACAGGAACGCTGGTCTTTCCATTTCTAAAACAACTGGTGTAAACACACATTTAGTGCACTGAGGTTGGAAGCTGCTTGTGGAGGATTTCCTTCTAACAGAGGTTTTTTTTAAAAAAACCCCACCTAATTCAGCTATGTAAGGTCCTGTCTATGTGGATATATGTGGGTTTTTTTTTTTTTTTTCTCAGTACTGCTCAACCTGATGCACAGTTAATACTAGACCACATAAGACTTGATATCCCATCAGTAGCTTACTCCATGTAATGTTTGGTGCAATACTTTTTTCTTTGGATTCAAATGGACACTGCATGCGTTTTTGGCCTGCAGGCACGCTCTGCAGTTTTATTCATCAATGTTGCAGCATGGTTTTTAATTTTGGTTTAGTGTAGTGAGACGGACTGTGTTATTTAGATACATTGTTTATCTTACATATATTTGGAATTTTTTGTATATGTAAATACCCCCACCCCCCCTACCCTTAATAAAGCCTTTTTGCATTTTTGTACCATAAGCCGTAGTTGACCATTCCCCTTTTTTGCTTTCTGGGGACTCCCTTGTCTCCTCTTTCTGTTGTTGATGCACTGATATAAGGCACTGATGGAGGTACTGATATGTGGCACTGATGGCGGCACTGATATGAGGCACTTATGGCGGCACTGATGGAGGTACTGATATGAGGCAGTGATGGCTGCACTGATATAAGGCACTGATGGCAAGTGTAGCTCCTGAACAGGTAGGACTCACCTTTTTTTCAGGGAGCCGCAGCAGGCATCTTCACACATGGCAGGCACTTCCAGGACATCTGAGGAGCGCTGGAGAAGGGGAGGAGCCGGGAGATGGGAGGACATGGGGCCCCCCTGGTCAGTCAGCCCTTGCTGGGGAAACATCTTCTGGGCTGTGTGATGGGGGCCATTCCATTGACAGGACCCCAGGCAGCTGTCACCAGCCTGTCACCCCTCCGGACACGGAGCAGATTACTTCCCCCACTGGTAGTACAGTCCCATGCAACACGGCTACAGCAAGCCACTGGGGACTGTATGTGTGCGGGAGGCAGGGCTCAAGAGACACATCACTGGGCATACCCGCTCCCTGCCCATGGTGCAGGTACCCCCAGGGGTACGCGTACCATGGGTTGGGAAACCTGTGCTTACACAACTCTAGGAGTCATCACAGCAGTGACCCTATCCCTTACCAGATGGCTTAGTCCAAATCTGTTTCTGTTGTGGTGAGTCTTTAGCTAACTCATAGTTCTCTGGGAATCATTGTCATGTGTTAAATAGTTTATTTGTAAAACAAAGTTTTCTTTGTATGCGTGTGTACACAAAAGTTTTATAATATGGGAATTTAAAAAATATATATATATATATTTAAAATTATTATAGTCTAACTTGAAGCTGGATGTGGTTTTGTATACAGCTGTTAATGGTAAGAATAAACAATTTTAGAGTGTATGTCTGGCAAATTGGAAAGTGTTAGAACTGTATATTCTGCTAAGACAAAATGATGATAGCTAACACTCAGAGTTCTGGCTACCATTATTTTTGTTCTGTCTAGTACCACCATAAGCTGAGCATCCATTGACTTACTTTGCCATAAAAGGAGTCAGTGTGGCATGGACTGAAGACAGACATTTTTTTTCTGCTATCTGAGGCTCATTTGCAGCCCCACTTTTTCTCGTGCTGACAATGTTTTATTAGTCAGGAAGTGAGGGGAAATCACCAACAACAACACTAGCAGACAAAACTGCTTTTCTTTAGTAAAGCAGTGGAAGTACGCCCTGCTTTGTGACACTGTTGACAGGATAGGAGGAGAAGGTAAATCTCTGTAATGGAGCCACTGAAAAAAAAACCTACTGGAAATCCAATCCTTTCCCATTCTGTTCAAAAACTAGAAAAATATTTCTGGCTAAACGCGCACTTTAACTTTGTATCCCCCTAGTCAGCACAATGGACAGTGTTTTTTGCACTGATAATGTGGTACTGAGTGCTAAAATTGCTAACACACACTTCTCATATTTGATCTTTTAGTTTGTAAGCTCGAATGAGCAGGGCCCTCTGATTTCACTTGTATTGAATTGTATTGTAACTGTACTGTCTGCTTTCATTCTTGTAAACTGTTGGTGCTATATACTGTAAATTCTGTATAATACATAATATAATACTCTGGTTATAATGTGCATGTTTAGTAGGTATTAAAATACAAAGCCAGGTAAAATATGTGTTTATATATGTTCTTTTTTATACCCTGTCCTTTTATGGAATTGTATTAAAGGATAAGTTCACCTTGTTTTAAAAAATATATTAAATGTACATCTTTTGAAGGTAAAACAAATATGCATTCATTATTTTTTTTTCCCTACGAACCTGCAAAGCATTGCATCCACAATCAGCAGATCACTGGTGCAATGCAGGGCTCTTGGAGGGTTGTCAGTTAAGCTGTCTGCTCGTACCTTGGATGGACAGGCTGTTACAAAATGACAGGAAGCATCAATGAACTACCTAGAGTGCTCAACACCGCCCTGGTAGTTAATTGAGAACTGCAAGCTGACAGCCGCAAAGGCTATTGGTCATTGTAGTTCTCCCATTCACAGAACTCTGCAACTTAATGATGCAGTGTGGGAGAAGCCCTGCACAGCTGCGGTTTTTTATAGTGCATTTGCAACAACGGGTGCGTGGAGAAGAGCTCCCACTTGCTGTCACAGCATTGTTATCCATACGTTATCTTTTGAGATTTAATATATCTCAGATATGATTTGGGTTAATAAGAGTTCTTTGACCATGAGTGAAAGCTTTAACACAACAACAAAATGTATTGGTAAGTAGTAGGAAGGTCTAAACTAATACACAGCAATCTAACTACATGTACAGAAAAAGGGAAAAAATCATAGTTTTAAATGAAGGAATACAGAATATAATACTCAAAACATTAATATACAAACAGCAAGACAGACAATAAATAGGACAAGCATGTATATATATAACTGCTAGGAGATGCCCTGATATTTACCAGTGATTTAGCATGAGGGCCCCGATCAGATGAATGTCTCCTTCTGATATCTCTGTTTAAGACTTAAACTAATATAGACCCATCTCTCATTGACTTGCATAGGGCCATCCTGGTGGAACTAAATTACGCCTCTCCTACATCCGGGCATATCTCATCCAGGACTGGACAATTTCCCCATCCCCTAGATTTAGCATAACTCAGCCCCTCACTAGCACCTCCTCAGGGAGAAAATTAATTATGCCAGGTCATAACCTTCTCTTGAATTCTTGAATGGTACATTAGTTATGCAAAGTCATATCCTGGGCAAATTGTCCATTCCTGTACATATTCTTTGCATAGCAAGGAGCGCATCCTTTGAAGTGGATATAGTGTTAGTTGACAAAGGGGGTTCAAAAGGCCTGGTCTAGATAATTACACTGGCCCAAATTGGCTGTGATAAGGACTTTAATTTAGGTGTTATCCTTTCTCGCGTATAAGTTTACGACGGGTAAATAGCAGAGCATCACCCTTAGGCACATACCAGTGGCGCCCCATCCATTAGGGGCACAGGGTGCTGCCCCCCGTCCCTGCATCCGGCCCCCTGATCTACATACAGGGCACCAGACTAGTGATTCCAATGGGGGGGGGGGTGTTTTTTGAAGCATGTGATTAAAGCCAGAGGCTCTAATAGACTTCAAAAAAGGGTGGGCTCGTGTGCAGAGCCAACCAGCCATCCAGCACTCCCCGGCTCAAGGAGGGGATGGGCAGGACAGAGGTAAGAAGGCAGTCCATCTCCCGTGGCCGCAGCGGGGGGTTTGTATATGGTGTTCCTGGTGTTCGTCTCCTGCGGGGGGGGGGGGTGCAAGATGTTCCTGGTGTTCGTGTCTCCCGCCAGGAGAGGTGGCATTGGCTTGACACCCCCCCTCTGAATTATCACCAGTCTCCACTGGCACACAAACACACAGCCCAACCTACCATTCCTGCACTTCAAAAGGAACTGGTAAATCAATTATTTTCTTATACTAAAGCCTGCACACTCTGTTCCCTTAGATGTGTACATATAACTATGTCAAACCATTAGTAAAAACAAAGCCCAATATCTCATATCACTAAAATATATATACAGTTGCTAACAGAGATTACACATAAACTCCTCATAAGGCAACAAGTGGATTGGAGGGGTGCGGGGGCTGCTGCAACAGTACCATGTTACATGGTAGAACCTGAATACAGATGTAACATGTTACAAAAGAAGAACTTATTCCTTAACTATATACTGGAACATGCAGTTCCACAAAATATACAAAAGATTTTTAAAGGAAAATTGTACCAGCCAGCACATGCATAAAAGGCAGCTTGATTGCTGGTAATTAAACATTAAACAAATCTTCATAGTACATTATACAGGGCACAAAAGAGATGAGTTAGCAGACCTTAAAATATATATATATATATATATATATATATATATATATATATATATATATATATATATATATATATATATATATATATATATATATATATATATATATATATATATATATATATATATATATATATATTTTTTTTTTTTTTTTTTTATTATTTCTGCCACTATCCAGTCTCACTGCTATCTCTCTTTACTTACCCTACAATCTAGTCTCACCTATTCACCTAATTTCTCCTACTACTCTACAATTTAGTCTCCTTCTGCACAATCCCATTTTCTAGCCTCTTCTCCTCGCTCTTTAAAATCCAGTCTTGCTCCTCTCTCCCCATTCACTTCTACAATTCAAAATCTTTCAACTTTTCCCCACCACAGTCTGGTCTTCCTCCTTCCCTGGCACCTCCGCAACCTATTCTCACCACCTCTTTCCCCCTTCTTCCAAACCACATTTTACAGCCTCCTCTAACAACCCTCTACAATCCAGTCTTCTTGCTTTTCATCTCTTTTCCACATTCTGGTTTTACTAATTCCTGTCCCTCCACAATCCAGCTGCACTGCTTTTCTCCCTGACTTCCACAATCCAACACATTTGTTAGAATTATCTTGTGCAATGTGGGTATAAAAAAAATATGACAGGGTGATATAGCCACAAACACAAAGTCAGACATCAGGGATTATAGACAACAGCCTGAATTCAGGCTGTTTTCTTAATGTATTATGCTGTGGTAAAAATATTATTATTAATGTTATCATAGACATGGCATGCAACAAGCATTCTTTGTTTCATTGCATTGGTTTCTTAATTTAAAAAATATATAAATAATTTACACATTAAAAAAATAAATATAAAGAGTCCCCAGTTATATTTATATATTTTGAAAGCACTCATGTTAGTCTTATTTAGAAATATACTATTGTTTTACAAATTACTTCAATAAGGGCTACCCCTTTGTCATAGCCACAAAAGGTACAGAGGTGAGGGGAAAATGGACTTATGCTATCAGATAAAAATGTGTTAACTTCTATATTCTATTCTAACTGTTTTACAGAATTCCTGCAGTGGGAACATGCCCCTGAGGGTTCATTAGTGTCTAACGAATGGTTAAGGCTATGATGACACTGTTTATATCTATATGAAAAATGTATTGTTAAGTACCAAACTTTGGTCAAACAAGATGGGATATTTTCCTCTCATTAAATGTCCCTTTGATACATTGTCACACCTCAAGCAGGGTGTCAATGCAACAGGTAGTAAGGGCAAATCTCCCTAGATGGGACATAGGAATACTAATCTGACAGGTGCTAAACCTTTTCTGCTCCATGAAAAAGTGTGTTTTTAGTCCTAGTTTGCTTCCATTTAAAATAATTCCCCCAATAACAAATACCCTCCCCCTTCTAGTTGAGGCTAGTTGCAAAGGGCATGAAAATGAGGCAAAGCAGCATTTTTATATAGAAAATAGAAGGAATAGAAAAAAAGGAATAGAATTTACAATTTTTTCATGTATTTATTTGGATAAACGTGTTCCTTAATATTTATCCAATGACACTGAAAAGATAGTAAAATTGGATATTTTAAACATTTACAGTTCAATTTCAGAATAATTTGGTCATAAAGTAATGAGCTAGTTTAAGAAAATACACTCTCCATCAGGGCTAAAGCACATCAGTTTTAACTATATGAAAAAATAAATAGGTCAAAATGAAAGATGTATCCTCAAAACTTCTAGTCAAACCAAAGGCCTGCAAAAAAGATTAAATCAAGGTGTGATTCAATTAGCTCCAATAAGGGAAACTGGAATTATATACTACTCTGCATTACTTACACATAGAAAGGTAGCCTGATTTTCACCGGTTTCGATAATTTCTCTCCATCTGGCTACCAACTCACTTTGCAACTGGGTCATCTAAGATACTGAGCCTCCTCATACGTGGGGACTTGCATATTACAATGGCAGGCCTGTGCTCAGTTGGGCCTTGAGTAACTCATTGAGGGACACCTGACTAACTTTTCATAGATTAACTTACAGAACCTTCAGAATCTAATAATTTCTTTCTTAGTCCCTGAGGGCAAGGGGTCCTAAGGGCCTGGTTCCAGCTCATCATCCTGCAGGCAATAGCTCGCAGGCAAAGAAGCCTTCGGACTTGTTCAGCATTTCTGTTAAAGCTTGGTCAAACAAACTCTCCAGAGATTGGCCAGATCGCACCAGAACCTGCGAACGGACCGAAAGTTCACGCAAACTTTAGAACCCCATTAAAGTCTATGGGACTCGAACGGTCGAAATCAAAAGTGCTTATTTTAAAGCCTAATATGCAAGTTATTGGCCTAAAAAGGGTTTGGGGACCCGGGTCCTGCCCCAAGGGACATGTATCAATGCAAAAAAAGCAGTGATTTTAATGATGATTAAAGTGAAAAAATAAAACTGAAATATTCCTTTAAATATCCGTACCTGGGGGGGTGTCTATAGTATGCCTGTAAAGTGGCGCGTGTTTCCCATGCTTAGAACAGTCCCTGCACAAAATTACATTTTTAAAGGAATAAAAGTCATTTAAAACTGCAATGCAATGTCAGGTCCCGGCAATATGGATGAAAATCAGTGAGACAAATGGCATGGGTACCCCCCCCCAGTCCATTACCAGGCCCTTTGGGTCTTGTATGGATATTAAGGGGAACCCCGCACCCAAATTAAAAAAAGGAAGGGCGTGGGGCCCCCAGGCCCTATATACTCTGAACAGCAGTATACAGGCAGTGCAAACAAAACAGGGACTGTAGGTTTGTTGTTAAGTAGAATCTGTTTGTAATTTTGAACTGGTACATTTTTAAAGTGTAGCTCCAGCCAAAAAATAAATTTTTAAGCTTTTTGGAAAACATAGGGAAGGGTTATCACCCCTGTAACATTTTGTTTTGCTGTCTGTGCACCTCTTCAGAAGATTTCACCTCACTTTCTGTCCCAATGACAAATGTTTTTTGAAAATTTGGGGTTTTCAATGAAACAAGGATTGGTGATAAAGCATCAGTGAAGAGGAGACACGTTTTTACCATATTAACTCTTACAGGAGAGAATTTCCCTTCCTAGGGGTAGATTTCATCTCACTTCCTGTTGTCTCCTTCCGTTTGCAAGTAGAAGTCGTTTGTAAGTTGGATGTTTGAAAGTAGGGGCCTGCCCTATATACTCTGCAGAAATTGGGGCCTTAGGTGTTGGTGAGGGCCTTAGCCCTCACAGTCACTCTTGGTGGGTGAAGGAACGGGCCCTGCTGTGAAATATTAGATCTAGAATTGTAATTACATGCCATTGTTGAACAGGGGCAGAAAAATTGGGCCTTTGGTGATGCTGGTGCCACAACACTGTAAGTCCTCACAGTTACTCTTGGTGGGCGCTGGAATGGGCCCTGCTGTGAAATATATCAAGAATTGTAATTACATGCACCTGTTAAACAGAGGCAGAAAAATTGGGCCTTAGGCATTGGTGCCACAACACTGCAACCCCTCACAGATACTATAGCGCAGGAATGAGCCCTGCTGCAAAGTATTGCATCAAAAATTTTAATTATATGCCCCTGTTAAACAGGGGCTGAAAAATTGGGCCTTGGGCCTTGGGCACTGGTGCTGGTGCCACAACACTGCAACCCCTCACAGATACTCTAGTTGGAGCGTAGGAATGAGCCCTGCTGCAAAGTATTACATCAAAAATTGTAATTACATGCCCTTGTTAAACAGGGGCTGAAAAATTGGGCCTTGGGCACTGGTGCCACAACACTGCAACCCCTCACAGATATTCTAGTTGGAGCGCAGGAATGAGCCCTGCTGCAAAGTATTGCATCAAAAATTGTAATTACACACCCCTGTTAAACAGGGGCTGAAAAATTGGGCCTTGGGCACTGGTGCTGGTGCCACAACACTGCAACCCCTCACAGATACTCTAGTTGGAGCGCAGGAATGAGCCCTGCTGCAAAGTATTGCATCAAAAATTGTAATTACACGCCCCTGTTAAACAAGGGCAGAAAAATTGGGCCTTGGCCACTGGTGGTGGTGTCCAGAACCAAAAATGTTCTTACAAGCTATCAATATGAAAATTGAGGAGGAAGAGGATTGTCACTCAGCATAACAGGATAGTCACTCAGCATCAGCATAGGCAGTCTTGAAGGGATCTCACATTAAAAAAAAATCAATTGGTTACATCAGCATCAGGTGCTTGGTAGCTGGTGATCCAAGACTGATTCATTTTTATGAAGGTCAGCTGATCAACCGATTCGGTGGCCAGGTGCACCCTGTGATCAGTTACAAGGCCTCCAGCAGCACTGAATGTGCGTTCCGAAAGAACGCTGGATGCAGGATAGGCCAGTAGCTCAATTGCATACTGTGCAAGCTTGGGCCAGTGATCCATCCTCAAGACCCAGTAACTCAGAGGATTTTCGGTGGGAAAGGTGTCCAAGTCTGATCTTGCCCCTAGGTAATCCTGCACCATGTGAATCAGACGCTGGCAATGGTTGCTGGAACCGATCAGACCTTGGGGCTGCAGACTAAAAAATTGTCTGAACGCATCGGTCAGACGGCCACCTTCTCCACCGCTCCACCGTTGTCCAAGAGGACCAGGAAATTGTAACCTCCCAGGCTCTGGAAACGCGTTGCACAAACCTTTCTGCAAGGCCTCCCAAAGATGTTTCATCCTCTGCTCCCTCTGTGACAGCAAGATAAGGTCCGCAACCTTGCCCTTGTAATGTGGATCAAGGAGGGTTGCCAGCCAGTAATCATCCCTCCCCTTGATACCATGAATACGAGGATCCTTCCGCAGGCTTTGCAGGATCAGGGAGGCCATGCAGCGTAGGTTTGCTGAGGCATTTGGTCCAGAGTCCTCTGGGTCACTAAGGACAACATGATCCGCAGCCACCTCCTCCCAGCCACGTACAAGTCCATGGGTTTCTTCGGACTGTAAATGATCCCTTGACGACTGCTGCTGATGCTGAGTGCCAGGCTCCACTTCCATGCTGACACAATCCTCCTCCTCGTCCTCTTCCTGTGTGATCGGCAGGCACGCAGGAAAACTGTTTGGATAAAGGGGGGCCTTGAGAGGTAAGGAAGTCCTCCTCTTCCTCCCTCTGTTCTGCCTCAAGTGCCCTGTCCATTATTCCACACAGCATGTGCTCCAACAGGTGGACAAGAGGGACAGTGTCACTGATGCATGCACTGTCACTGCTCACCATCCTCCTGGCCTCCTCAAATGGTGATAGGACAGTGCATGCATCCCTGATCATAGCCCACTGGCGTGGGGAAAAAAAACAAGGTCCCCTGACCCTGTCATGGTGCCATAGTCGCATAGGTACTCATTGAAGTCCCTCTGCTGCGTGTGCAGCCGCTGCAGCATGGTCAACATTGAGTTCCCCCTGGTGGGCATGTCACAGATAAGGCGGTTCTTGGGCAGGTTAAATTCCTTTTGGAGGTCAGCCAGCCGAGCACTGGCATTATATGCACACGGAAATGCATACAGACTTTCCTGGCCTGCCAAAGGACATCCTGTAAGCCCGGGTACCTGCCCAAGAACTGCTGCACCACCAAGTTAAGGACATGAGCCAAACAGGGCACATTGGTCAGTCATCCCTGTCGGAGGGCGGAGAGGAGGTTGGTGCCATTGTCGCAAACCACCATACCTGCCTTAAGCTGGCATCGCGTCAACCACCTCTGAACCTGCCCCTGCAGAGCTGACAGAATCTCTGCCCCAGTGAGGCTCCTGTCCCCCAAGGATACCAGCTCAAGCACCGCATGGCATCTTTTTGCCTGCGTGCTTGTGTAGCCCCTTGAATGCCAACAGAGCACCGCTGGTTCCGAGGACAAATCAGCACAGGAAGAGGCCATGGAGGAAGAAGAAGAGGAGGGGGTGGAGGAGAGAGGTGTGGCAGAATCACCACTAGTAGAATTTTGGAGGCGTGGTGGCGGAACAGCCTCCAACACTACTGCACCCTGTCCTGCATCCTTCCCAGCTGCCAGAAGAGTCACAAAGATAGGTAACGTCCCTGTCCATGCCTGCTGGACCATGTGTCAGCGGTAATATGCACCTTACCACTGACCGCTCTGTCCAGGGAGGCCAAGACATTGCCTTCCACATGCCAGTAGAGAGCTGGAATCGCCTTCCGTGAGAAAAAGTGGCGTTTGGGAACCTGCCACTGAGGAACCGCACATGCCACAAACTCACGGAAGGGGGCAGAGTCTACCAACTGAAAAGGCATCAGTTGAAGTGTTAGCAATTTAGCCAAGCTAGCATTCAACCGCTGGTCATGTGGATAGCTGGGAGCAAACTTCTTTTGGCGGTGCAGCAGCTGGGGCAGGGAAATTTGCCTGGTACAATCTGACGTCGGTGTGCTGATAGCAGATTGCCCACAAGTACTTGGCTGTGACACACCTAATTCTACACCTTCATTCCTCTCAGTGCAGGTTTCAGAGAGGACTGAATGTATAATGGGGTTGGCGATCCCAGCTGATGAGGTCCGCTTTGTTCTTTGGTGTGAGTCTTTTAGACTTGCCAACGAACTGCATGGCAGGTCAACATATGCCTGGTCAAGCATGTGGTGCCCAAGCGGGTGATGTTTTGGCCACGCAAGATACGCTTGAGACATATGTTGCAAATAGCAGCGGTGGGATCTGATGCACTCGTCTCAAAAAAGGCCCACACCAAAGAACTTTTGGAATAATGTGCAGAGACAGCAGTGCCCTGCACATGCGGAGCTCTGCGGTGTGATGCAGTCAGTGTGCTGCCCTTAAGCTGGCCCCTGGAGGGCATCCTGCCTCGTTGGAGATGTGCCTCCTCCTCCTCCTATCAGGCACCCACGTGGAGTCAGTGACCTCATTATCCCCTCCCTCCTCATCACTGGAGCAAACCTGGCAGTATGCTGCAGCTGGGGGAACATGACTGCCAGATTGCTGTCCTTCTTGGGCACCCCCTCTCTCTGGGCTCACGCCTTCCTCTAGCTGGGTACCATCATCAGAGCCTTCACAACACTGGGCATCCTCCTGGAGCATGTACCCAACACTGATCAAACAATTCGGGGGACTTCTCAGAAGGACATGGTGGGGCTAGGGAAGGAGTGACTGATGCCATTTAGCTGGGGGAAGAGGCCGTGTTGGAAGCTGCTTTGCCAGACAAAGTACCCTGAGCCTGGGTGAGAGGAGGATGAGGATGGCTTGGTCATCCACTCTACCAAGTCTTCAGCATGTTGCGGCTCAACGCGGCCAGCTGCTGAAAAAAAGGACAAGCGTGTCCCACGGCCACGTGCTGATGAGGATGCACCGTCTCCACGACCAGCACTGTTGCCTCTAGACACAGAGCCTGCTTGCCCTCTTTTATTGGCTTGTGACTGTCTGCCTCTCCTTGTTGGCCTTCCAGTCATACTAATGGCCTGCAGTGAGATGTAGCTGCACAAAGCTGGGATGTATATATATACTGATACTGCAGCTAGCAGAATCAACTGCCTGCCTGTAGTATTATTAGTATGAGAACACCAGCATTTGTCTTCAGGTAGCTTTAGGTGCACACTGTGCAGAGGACACAGTACACTAACTGTAAATACTGCAGCTGCCTGCCTGTGGTATTAATAGGATCAGAACAACATCAATTGTCTTCAGGTAGCTTTAGGTGCACACTGTGCAGAGGACACAGTACACTAACTGTAAATACTGTAGCTGCCTGCCTGTGGTACTAATAGGATCAGAAGAACACCAGCAATTTTCTTCAGGTAGCTGTAAATACTGTAAAAACAGATCTAGCTAAACTGAATACAGTGTATGTATATATATATAAAACCTAGGATGCATATATATATATATATATATATATATATATATATATATATATATATATATATATATATATATATATATATACACACAATACACTGTAAGTGCAGCTAACTGACTCTCCTGCCTACTCTATCTAACTTAAATCAAATGACACTGTCTCTCTGTCTATCTCTCATCTGCCGCAACACACTACACAAGGCCGCCACGCAGGTAGCCTTATATGGTGTGGGGCATGTACTAAACCCCCTGAGCCATAATTGGCCAAAGCCACCCTAGTGGCTGCTTGGCCAATCATGAGCCAGCAATGCACTGCGATGCCGCAGTGAATTATGGGCCGTGATGCGCCACTCAAATTTGGCGTGAACGGCCCATAACATTCGCATTTCGACGAACGGTTGAACATGCAATGTTCGAGTCGAAAATGGGTTCGACTCGAACTCGAAGCTCATCCCTAGTGAAGAACCCTACATGTTTGCAGAAATTGCATTTATTTCTCTTACAGTTGCAAAAAGTATCCTTGTGTCCTTTACACTGACCTTAAAGTGAACAACTTTCCACTGAATTTTCTATATAGACCATTTATATATTTATACAAGGTGATCATATCATATATATCATGTCATATCATATATATATGTCTTTAATAATCTCATTTTCAATTCTAGGACATCTTTGTAAACTGGTACCCAAAACTGAACACCAAATTATGGATGCTTTGTAGAGGGGTAATACGCTCCATTCTCTATATCAAATAATTCTTTTAATGCAAGAAAATATCTTGCTTGCTTTAGAAGTTGTAGATTGGCACAGTATACAGTTATACTGCATCCAAGTTCATACAAGTCTTTGGTCCACAGGAATGCTCTGATCTTTCACCATGACCAATTTGTCTAATTCCCCCCTCTTTCCTTAGGTTGTATGTTACCTGCTTGTTAGAATGTGTTGCTTGCTTATACGTTTAAATTTATTCACATTAAATCTTCCTTGGCAAATATATTATATCCACAGGCACACATCCAAATTTTTTGCTTACCTCTTCACAAAAAAGCTGTAATTTTTTATTACAAAATCTTTTTTTTACAAATCCAGGTTAGCTGTTACTAATAATATTTTTTTCTATCACATACTCTTGTGAACCTCTAGCAACCCCTTCAGGGTAGATTCACACCAGATGCAGTGGGACTGCCTTGGGTAGCTATTCCGACGCAGTCCCACCGCATGGACAAAGCAAAATGTCTTGTCTCCTATGTGCCTGGTTCTCCCCACTGCATTGCGGTGGTGTGCAGGCATGGTGCGCTAAAAAAAAAGTACTGCATGCAGTACGTTTTATCAGTGCAGCACAGTGTGAGGCAATACACTGCCTCGCACCACATGACCAGTAATTGAACTATATCTAATGTCTGTGTGACATCTCATTAAAGTTAATTTAAGAAAAAAAAGAAAGGAAACAGTGTGATCCACCAAACTCAGTGCATCATCATTGCACCGTCCCTGTCGTGCAGTGACTGGTGTGAACCAGCCCACTGTATTTTTCCTACTATAGATTTGTTAAACAGCCAGTTCTCTAGTTGTTGGGTGAAGACCTTCATCCCTTTTTAAAAACAGGTACCACATTTTCTTTACTAAAATCCTTTGAAACCATTGCTAGTCATTAATGAGTATCTAAAAGTTAATAATTAAACTTGTCTCTTTGAGGACTTGGGTATGCAAACAATTGGGTGCAAATCATTTAATTCCAATTATTTTGTCTAATTGTTTTGGGAGCCTTTCAAAATGTGAGCTACTGTGCCACATTTGAAATTGTGTGAATATCATCCTCTTTTTGTACATTCATCATGTTTCCAGTGAGGGACTCATTTTTCATATTGAACGTTGTTGTTTTCCAGTCTGACAGGTCTTTGTTTGTAAAACATAAAAGTGTATCTCTGGATTTATATTTTAAATACCATTTTTCCCTTTTTTTTTACCTACAACAATTTTGGCAAATAGATCCTGGCATACTTAACATCAGTAGCCACCTAATCATGAAATTTTAGACTGGCCCAGTCCAACAGTTGAAGTCTAAACCAAAAGTGGTTAAAGTATTGTTTCGCTAGGTGTTACAAATTGAGAGGTGTACAGTACTGTGGAGGGGTTTATGTGTCAAGGATTTTTTCTTTTTTTATATATGGCCTGGCATTGGACAGACTCTTAACAGTGTAATTCTTTTTACTGTACATTCCACAATCAAGTAGTCCCATAGATAAGCTGGGTTTTCTTTAGTTCCCTATAAACAGTTACACAGATTTTTGCTAAAGTTAAACCTGGATTACCAGTGCATAACTAGTGACGAATAAGTCATCATAATCCTGTAATCTGGATATTAATGCACAAACAAGAGAAGAAAGCAGGTCAAAGTCTTCACCTTTCTTGAATCCTATTACTGTCTGAGGTAATTACTGGACTACTCTTCCTTTGCATGCTTTGACCCTGTTATACCATGAGTAGGAGAATTTCATATTATTGAAAGAAAACCTGTGAAAATGCAATTTATTAAAGCTGTCCTTGCTGTCATACTGATGCTGTCTTTGCTACCTAGTGACTAATTGAAAAGAAAAATGAATGCAGTCAGTGATGTGAGAAACTCAGAATGTACTGCATGCTTGTTTCAGACTGGGTTCACATGGTCTTCGAATGTGGCTCACAGCAGGGGTCCGGTGCATTTTTGCCTGAATTCGGACCTAAAACTGAGCCAAAGACACACAGGACCTCTGTGCAATCCGCTCTGAAACCGCCACGGAGCTGTATGAACCAGCTCCATTGAGAGCCGATCACACTCTCCTGTCATGCGAATAGGATGCAGGGAAACCTGCATCCAATTTTCATCAGCCTCAGGATAGTGACTAGGTATTTCCACCCAGTGGTGTACCTACAGCTATAACAGGCCAAACTGCTATGGAGCCTGGGGGTGGGAGGAAGGCTTCACCAGGAAGGTTTTTGAGATAAATTAAATATAGGAAATCTGTGTGCATGTGAAGATAACACATATCCAGAACTGTATCATTAAAACTGAATTCCAAGTGTGGCTTTCTTTGCATAGTTACACTGATCCACGTTGGACCCAAGTAAGCATATGCCATTCCTGTGGGATCCCTGTGGATGTTACAATCACTGTAGTAGTCTCTGCTACTACAGTGATTGCCTCGATTTCCTGGTACCAGTGCCAAGTGGGTGCCAAGTGGGTGTCCTGCTGTGCAGTGAACATAAGGGGAAGGGGGTGGCACTCACTTGGCATGTTGGCTATTCACAGAATGCCATGCATTTTTTTTGACGAATACAAAAGATTCTCTGATTGAACAAAGTGGCATGGTGATGCCACAAACTCCAGCTTGTCTAATCAGAGGACGCTTTGCATTCATTAAGAAAAACGGAAGGCGTTCTGTGAATGGTGTCAGCAAATTACCCACTCTGAGGATGCGGTGCAAAGAAACACTGGGCCACATTTTTGTGCTGAGACCTGAGTGATTCTGGGGTAATACGTCACAGGGGATGTTTGCTGATCTCCTGTCCTCTTCATCCTGATATATGCCATGATGGTCCCTGGAGACACAGTTAAGGCAGAGACATATGTTGTTGGGGGGGGGGGGGGGGGTCGTTTACTGTTCTTGTACAGTACTTTGTACTTTTTTTTGGTATAGCATGAAGGAGATTGTTTTAATAAAAATCTTTTAAGGAAGATTGATGTGGATTCCATAGCAAAAGGTATTGTATCCAGATTACTTTGTTGTAGCAATCACATAGAGGCCAAACAGATAAAAGCTCATGAACATTTCTGATTGCCAGAGCAGGCATTACTTCCTTCCCTGAAAAAGATGAAGAGGTCAAAGAGAATTCACATGTTGGCTTTGCTTACACAATGCTATGCATGTGATGTCACCACCCCTCCTTTCAACTTCATCCTATCAGAGAATGCCTTGTTTAAAACAAAGTAAGACATTCTGTAAATGGTGTCGATGCTGAACATGTGACCCCCATGTGCAGAGGGGAATTACTTGGCACAGGCCCTGGAAGAATGCAGATATAACTGTAGTAGCACAAACTCATAAAGTGATTGTCAGCTTCTTTGGTGGTCCTTCAATTATGAAATATGAATACTGTTAGTAATTCTGTATATAGCCCTACAGAACAGACAGGCAGTGCACAGTCCACATGGGCTTTGCTGCTTAACTGCAGACAGGAAACAGGAAGTTTATTCAGTGAAAAGACATAGAACATACCATAGATGCAGCTACAAACTTATAAACACTGCCATCTATTGGTTGACAAATATATCTCTTCTAAATACTGATTAGTATTTAGTAGTTGTAGTGGTTGTTACACAAAATACAATTCTGTATTTCCAACACATACATACATTGGTCCAAGCTTGACCAATGTAATTATGCAATAATGTGTCTGGAGTTCAACTTAAACAGATGGTGACGCTGATATAAAAGTCCTTTTTTGGGCACTTTGTTATGGGATAACAAAGCTCAGCCTATCTTCCTAATCTCCTAAAGAAAAAAAAGTCCAAGAATACAACACAAGCAAAAGGCCTATAAAAAAGTGCAGCAAGGAACAATTAGGAAATATGCCTGTGAAAAAATACATACAGTTGGTTGGCAGTAAAGTGCATGGACTTAGGTACAGGCTGTGAAAAAAAATTTCAGCCAGCAAAATAGGAAATATGCCTTTTTAAAAAGTGAGGGTATAATAATGCGCAAACCAAATAAGTGTGGATCAATGAGTGGCTGCCAACATGAATAAGTGTCCCCACACAGTGACAATGTAAAAGTAAGTAAAAAATGTGGCGCTTACTCAATAAGGATCAGTATAAATATTATCAACTTCCAAAGTGCTAATGCAATAAAAAAGTACAAGTAACATACAATATAATAACAAACAATAAAATATATTAAAAAAAATGAAACGTTTATAAAGTGCTTGCGCAAAAAACTCAGTGCAAAAAAATAGTTCATAAAGTGATATTACCATCCATAGTGCAAAAAATTATTTTTCAGTTTTTTAAAGTGATAAACTTTCACCATCCATGGCAATAGTGTGCCCCAGCCTCTCATCTCAAGTAAAGACCCCTATACAAGTCTAGTCGCGCTTCTATTATAGATCTCTTAGATGTCCAAGGTAGTAGAATATTTTTCCTTGAAGTGTCCAACCAGATCAGATCAATCTCAAATATGGAAAAGAATACTCCACTGGGCATGTGATTCTCATCAATCTCCTCCACTCTCCTTCATTACAAGCTCACATGCAATAGAAAAAGATCTCCATTGGAAAAAAAAAAAAGAAAAGAAAAAGATCGCCATGTGCAGTAATCCAGTAATTTTTTTTATTAAAAACAGCAGCACACTTACATCTAAAACTGAAGTGTTCAACTTCACATAAATCAAGGACTTATGTGAAGTTGAACACTTGACACAACACATCGGCTCCTCCCGACGTGTTGCATCACAGATCATGTGACTTTATCAAGGGTTTTGATAAAGTCAAAATTTTGATATGCGATGTAACGCGTCGGGAGGGGGCGGGTGATGTCTCTTCTAGTTGTGGAAGTCCTTAATTTATGTGATAAAATTAATAGTAATAATAAATAATAATAGTAATAATAAATAGTAATAGTAATAATAAAAAGTTTTACTGGATTACTGCACATGGAGATCTTTTTATATTGCATATGAGCTTGTAATGAAGGTGAGTGGAGGAGATTGATGAGAATCACATGCCCAGTGGAGTTTTCTTTTCCATATTTGAGATTGATCTGATCTGGCTGGATGCTTCAAGGAAAAAGCTTCTGCTACCTTGGACATCTATAATAAAAGCGCGACTAGAGACTGTAGGGCTCTTTACTTGAGGTGAGAGGCTGGGGCACACTGTTGCCATGGATGGTGAAAGTTTATCGCTTTAAAGAACTGAAAAATTTTTTTTGCACTATGGATTGTGATATCACTTTATGAACTTTATGGGAGTGAAGATGGCTGAAGAGGATTTTAAACTAGGCG
The DNA here is from genome assembly GCF_042186555.1 of Aquarana catesbeiana. Lineage (NCBI taxonomy): Eukaryota > Metazoa > Chordata > Amphibia > Anura > Ranidae > Aquarana > Aquarana catesbeiana. The sequence continues at coordinate 524,121,943 of NC_133327.1, read as the reverse complement.
ACGGGGGGGCAGAGGTAGAGATAGTCAGCGCGGAACATATTCCAGAGGGTAGCATTAGTGGTATGTTGACTAAAGCACATAAAACCAAGGTAAGTATAGTAACAAGTCCTAGTTGCAATCTCGGAACACCCAATAAGAGGATAGTATGCGACCGGTCTAAACTACGTGGCATGCTCACCAATGCCAGGAGCCTGGCGGACAATATGGGTGAACTAGAGATACTGTTGTAAGAGGAGGATTTGGATTTTGTGGGAATTTCAGAGACCTAGTTCAACAGCTCTCATGATTGTCTGGCAACCATTCAAGGGTATACCCTTTATCACAGGGATAGAGAGGGTAAAAAAGAGGGAGGGGTATATCAAGAATAATGTACAAGTGAATGTGAGAGATTAGATCACTAAGGGAGCTAGGGAGGAGGTGGAATCCTTATGGGTAGAGCTCCAGAGGCATGAAGCTAAAGGGAAAATAATACTGGGAGTATGCTATGGGCCCTCTAACCTAAGGGAGGAGGGGGAGATGGATCTCCTATCACAAGTTGGATTAGCATAAGAATGGGAAGTGTTATCATAATGGGGGATTTTAATTATCCAGACATTGACTGGGTGCAGGGAACCATGCATTCGTCTAAGGCTCGTCAGTTCCGAAATGTCTTGCAGGACAATTTCATGGTTCAAATGGTAGACGCACCAACTAGAAATAAAGCGTTACTGGATCTACTGATTACCAACTTTACAGACCTGATGTGGAAATAAGGGGCAATTTAGGAAACAGCAATCACAGGTCAGTTAGCTTCAGTATAAATCACACAAATAGAGCATAAGTGGAATACAAAGACACTGAATTTCAAAAGAGCCAACTTCCCTAAACTACGAACCTTGCTAGAAGGCATGAATTGGGATAAAATGTTAGGAACAAAGAACACGGAAGAGAGATGGGTTTGCTTTAAGAACATATTAAAACGGGGGCATTAGCCAATGCATCCCATTGGGTAATACATTTAACCACTTGCTTACTGGGTACTTAAACCCCCCTCCTGCCCAGACCAATTTTTAGCTTTCAGCGCTGTCGCACTTTGAACGACAATTGCGCGGTCATACAACACTGTACCCAAATGACATTTTTAGCATTTTTTTCCCACAAATAGAGCTTTCTTTTGGTGGTATTTAATCACAGCTGGGATTTTTATTTTTTGCTATTTTTTGCTAAACAAACAAAAAAGATGGAAAATTTTGAAAAAAAAAAAAGTTTCATAGTTTGTTATAAAATTTTGCAAACAGGTAACTTTTCTCCTTCATTGATAGGCGCTGATGAGGTGGCACTTGTGGGCACTAATAGGCTGCACTGATGGGCACGGATAGGCACATTTAAGGCGGCACTGATAGGCACAGTTAAGGCGGCACTGATGGGGACAGATAAGGCGGGACTGATGGGCACAGATAAGGTGGCACTGATGCCCACTAATGGGTGGTACGGATGGGTGGCACAGATGGGTGGCACTGATGGGCACTGATAGGTACCACTGATAGGTGGCACTGATGGGTGGCACTGATGGGCACTGGTAGGTGACACTGATGGGCACTCATAGGTGGCACTGATGTGCAGCACTGATGGGCACTGGTAGGTGACACTGTGGGAACTGTTGGGGGGCACTGTGGGCACTGATGGGTGGCGCTGGTGGGCACTGGTAGGCGGCACTGCTGCCTATTGCTAGGTGGCACTGGCAGGGGGCACAGGTGATCTGGCAGCAGATCTCCGTGATCGGGACTGATGTCCCTCTCACGGCCGCCGGTGATTGTCTTTTTTCTCCTCCTCACGCTGTCAGCGCGAGGAAAAAAATAGCCGATTACTGGCTCTGTTGATGTCACATGATCAGCTGTCATTGGCTGACAGCTGATCATGTGGTAAGGGGTCGGAATCGACCCCTTACTCTGATCTGTGATCAGGCGAGTCTCATAGACTGATCACAGAGCACGCCGCGTGCATCCTGCAGGGGGCGCGCAGGCCGCTCGTGCACGGGACGACGTCGATAGACGTAGTCCCGGCAAAGCAGGTCCACGCTGTAGCTGTCATTCGGCTATAGCGCGGATCTCTAGTGGTTAAAAGAGCGAACAAGTCCTGGGTGGCTTAACTCCAATGTAAAAATGCATTTAAAAGCAAAGGAGAAGTCCTTCAAAAAATACAAGGTTGAGGTATCATCATCAGCATTCAGACTTTATAAAGAATGCAACAAGAAATGTAAGGGTGCAATTAGGGTGGCTAAGATATAACACGAATGACACATAGCGGAGGAGAGCAAAAAAAATCCCAAGAAATTTTTTAGGTATGTAAACAGTAAAAAAGGGAGGACACACCATATTGGCCCCATAAAGAATGAGGAAGGACATCTGGTTACAAAGGATGGGGAAATGGCGAAGGTATTAAATTTATTCCTCTCAGTCTTCACGAGGGAATCAGGGGGCTTCAGTAACCAAAACTGCAGTGATTTTCCTCATGACACATCACAGGAAGCACTTCCATGGTTAACAGAGGACAGAATTAAAATTAGACTTGGGAGACTTAACTTTAATAAATCAGCAGGACCAGATGGCTTGCATCCGAGAGTACTTAGGGAACTCAGTCAAATAATTGCCAGACCATTGTTCCTAATTTTTACTGACAGTCTACTGACTGGAATGGTACCAGCTGATTTGGGAAAAGCCAATGCAGCACCAATATTTAAAAAGGGCCCAAAATACATCCTTGGGAATTACAGACCAGTTAGCCTAACATCAAAAGTATGCAAGCTCTTGGAGGGGATGATAAGGGACTATATACAAGATTTTAGTAATGAGAACGGTATCATTAGCAGTAATCAGCATGGATTCATGAAAATCCTTCCTGCCAAACTAATCTATTAACCTTCTATGAGGAGGTGAGTTGTCATCTATATAAAGGAAGGCCCGTAGACGTGGTGTATCTGGATTTTATAAAAGCATTTGACACAGTTCCCCATAAACGTTTACTGTACAAAATAAGGTCCATTGGCATGGACCATAGGGTGAGTACATGGATTGAAAACTGGCTACAAAGATGAGTTTAGAAGGTGGTGATAAATGGGGAGTACTCGGAATGGTCAGGGGTGGGTAGTGGGGTCCCCCAGGGTTCTGTGCTGGGATCAATCCTATTTAATTTGTTCATAAACGACCTGGAGGATGGGGTAAACAGTTCAATCTCTGTATTTGCGGATGATACTAAGCTAAGCAGGGCAATAACTTCTCCACAGGATGTGGAAACCTTGCAAAAAGATCTGAACAAATTAATGTGGTTTACATGATAAATGAGATTTAATGTAGAAAAATGTAAAATAATGCATTTGGATGACAAAAATATGAATGCAATCTATACACTGGGGGGAGAACCTCTGGGGGAATCTAGGATGGAAAAGGACCTGGGGGTCCTAGTAGATGATAGGCTCAACAATGGCATGCAAGCTGCTGCTAACAAAGCAAACAGAATATTGGCATGCATTAAAAAGGGGACCAACTCCAGAGACAAAACGATAATTCTCCTGCTCTACAAGACTCTGGTCCGGCCACACCTAGGGTATGCTGTCCAGTTCTGGGCACCAGTCCTCAGAAGGGCAACAAAGCGAATAAAGGGTCTGGGTGATATTAGTTATGAGGAAAGGTTGCGGGCACTGAACTTATTCTTTCTGGAGAAGAGACGCTAGAGAGGGGATATGAATTAAATTTACAAATACCATACTGGTGACCCCACAATAGACAATAGGGATAAAACTAAGGGAGTTTTTTTTTATAATTACTTTTTTTCTTTATTAAGACAAATTCCAACATACAACATGAAGGTCCACATTGCACAAGGTATCTAAATAAATACTACACCCCCCCCCCCCCCCCCGAGAAAACACACCGGATCCCTGATCATATCATCTTCAGGAAGAAAAAAAATAAATAAATACATATAAATAATGATCCCACACCCATTTATCTATTCATAACCAAAACTCATTTCGTGCAACACATTATTCAAAATATAATTTAGGAAGGAGGCTTTACAGCACCCTATTACAATCTACAAAAAACAAACAGACACAAACTAAAACAAAAACACAAAAAAAATGTGTATAGTTCATATTACTATTATCGTGTTCTATTATATTTAGTGTTATTATTCAATATGATCTCCCCCTACTACTTCATATACCTCTCCCCTTTTCATTTCAATATTCCAATCCACCATTCTTTGTGTGGTTTTTCACGTGTTACCTATCCCGTGCCTAATTTATCATTATAAGTTATCCTCTTCCTTTAATGACATCAATCATCTCACTGTGCCTCCCAGTGGGGAGAGAGTAGGAGGAAAAAAAACCCCACCCTCTCCCAATTTCCCCTTTATCAGATGCATCCCATCGACTATCCAATCCAAAACACAGCACTATCCCCCATATTTCTGAGGAGTAGTAAAGCCATCCTACCCATGTGTCTTTAAATTTATTGTGTTGGTCCTTAACCATATGTATCCATTTCTCTGCTTCCATTATTTTTTCCACCTCTCTATTCCAGTCCATTATAGTGGAACATCTAGACCAGTGTTTCTCAACTCCAGTCCTCAAGGCGCACCAACAGGTCATGTTTTCAGGATTCCCATTATTTTGCACAGGTGATTTGATCAGTTTCACTGCCTTAGTAATTCCCAAAGCCGTTTCAGATGAGGGAAATCCTGAAAACATGACCTGTTGGGGCGCCTTGAGGACTGGAGTTGAGAAACACTGATCTAGACTGTTTACAAAATCTAGGTATCAATATTTTACCTGCATTTAGCAAGTGTTTACCTGCATTTAGCAACGCTTCTCTTACAAAAACCCTGCAGATGATGGCATTCCATGAAAGAGAAAATGTTATGGGGAGGGTTCTATAGGTCTAAGTGTCATTTTTTTAATCCAAGGAGCTATCGCCTTCCAGAATACTTTAATCTTTGGGCAATGCTACCATAAATTAAGAAATTAACCCCTTTGATTACATCCCCTCCAGCAATTAACATCCGCCGATGGGTATTCTGAGCCAGTGTACGATACCATCTCCTCAAGAACTTATACGACATCTCCTGTATATGGGAACTTATTGAGGTTTGGTGTGTTGCCCCTATCACCCTTTTAATTTGTTTGGATGTCCCTTTCAAATTCTCGGATAAAATAGGGAGTTGTCATATTTTGGGCACTCAGAACCAGCTTATACATTCGGCTCTGATAGGTTGACACACCCTTCCTCAAAAATAGTAAGGGGGTTCACTGGCCTAACCTGATGCTTCCGCTTATTAAACAGATCCGTCAATTGACAATATTTCCATACGGCCATTGGTATTTCCCCCATCTCAAAACTAATTCCACCAATGGTAGCAATTTACCCTGTGGGGCCACGCCAGCACAATTGCCATTCCCATCCATCCCCCAACGGTCTAAACTCCCTTTCTCTTCCCCCTGGGGGAAACCAGGGGAATCCTTCCAGTGGTGTCATGGGGGATATTGGGGGGGGGGGGGACTTTCCCATACTATTCATTCTGTCCCTAATAGATACTGTTGTTTTCATCAGTGGTGAAGCATATTCCTATAACCCCCTATATGAAACTTGAATCAAAGGGGCTCCGGCCAGGTTCCTACCTGTTAGTGTTTTCTCCAGAAGCACCCAAAGTTTACCAACAGAGTCATGGCACCAGTTCATAATACGAACCTGGGCCATGGCTCTGTAATAAGTCACTATGTCTGGAAGTCCCACCCCACCCTCCTGTTTTGGTCTCCTCAGAATCTCATATGCCAACCTATGTTTGTCTCCCCACATAAAGGTCGTAAAATCCCTTCGTATTTGTTTAAAGAATGTCTGTGGGAGTGTTATAGGTACGGGATGTAAAACATAAATAAGTCTAGAGATTATACTCATTTTAAGTGCATTTACCCTGCCGAACCACGTCAGAGTATGACTTCTCCAATTCTGCAAGTCTTTTAATATAGATACCACTAAGGGTCCATAATTTAAATCATATAGGCGCTTTACATCTGAAGAGATATAAATCCCCAAATAGAATATAGAATTGAGGCCCCAAACAAAAGGAAAAGATTGTTGCAGAGTATTCCTCATCCTCACAGGCACATGGCTCGGCATCAACACTGATTTCTCAATATTTATTTTAAAACTGAATATAAGGCCAAACCTGTCTATTTCCAACATCAGTTCCTTCCAAGACTCTTGGGGAGAGGAAAGATACAACAGTAGGTCATTTGCGTAAGCTGAGATCTTATGTTTCGTTGATGCAATTCAAATCCCCTTAATCCTCCTATTTACCCTAATCATTCGTAGAAAGGGCTCCAGCACCATAGCAAATAACAATGGAGACAATGGGCATCCCTGCCTAGTCCCATTCTGTATCTCAAAATAATCAGATAGTCTACCAATGACCTTAACCCTTGCTCAAGGATCTGCATACAATGCCGTCACCCACCCCATCATCCGTTCTCTCAGAGCCATCTCCTTCAAAACTCCAACCATAAACTCCCACCCCAACCTATCAAATGCTTTTTCAGCGTCCATTGGAATTACTACACTCTGGGTCTGGTTCGGTCCATTTTTCATCCAATGCAATACATGCAGGGCCCGAATAGTATTATCTCTGTTGTTTCTTTAATTGTCTAGCCAATAGTCTCCTACCCTTGTTCCCTTGTTCAGAGAAACAGTGGGCAAAATATCTGTGTTTTGAACTGTTTGATCAAGAAGCTGTTTTAAATCTAGCCGCAATTTCTCTATTCCCTGCGTGTCCCCAGGTTTTAAATGGGCCTTGTGTCTAATTTCAAGCTTACGTATTTCCTCTGGAAGCTCAACCATTTCTTTTTGTCTCTCTTTTTTAATGCGCAACCCCATTGAAATTAACTCCACTCTGATGACCACCACTTGGTCAGACACCTCCTCTGATGTATTGGTCTCAAAATATAATGCTAATGTGCGGGACAGGGATTCCACCCTCTGTTTATCATCCAAAATAGATTCAATTACCAATCAATGCCGGACATATCGTTAAGCTTATTGGGGCATGGTCTGATATGGTGATTGACTCAATAGTTACTGAATTTACACAATTCAAATAATACTGATCGACCAACAACATATCGATCCTTGAATATACATTATGTGTTTTGGAATAATAGCTGAAACCCCTGTCCCGCTCATGCAGCACTCTCCAACTGTCCACCAAATGCAGAGAGTGAAGGCGCTGTTTAACATGTCTTAAAGCCTTATAAGACACAAAGGTTTTCTCCGAAGAGGTGTGTAAACTGGGGTCCAAGGTAATGTTAAAATCCCCTCCCACCACCAGTAAACCTTCCCGGAACCTTCCCAAAATGTCCAAAGTTTTAGATAGAAATTTAACGGTGTGATTATTGAGGGTATATATAGCAGCGAGGGTATAAAACTGACCCTAGATCTTGCCCTTAACAAAAAGAAAGCGGCTTTCAGGGTCTGCCCGTATTTTTTTAGGACTAAGGGGCCTTGGGTATGAATAGCTATTGTAACTCCTCTGGCCCTAAAGATGGGTGAGCGTGCATGGAACCATTGATTATATGGAAATAGAGGCATACGAGGGGTCGACCCTGCCATGAAATTCGCCATTGGCAGAAATACTATCTCTGCCTTCATGTGATGTAGTTCATGTCAAAGACAACCCCTCTTACCAATCGAGCAGAGCCCTCTCATATTATACGATACAATCTTCATTCTACCTGTCATTATCTCACTACTTCCATGAATCTCTTACTATGCTGCTGTGCCTGATTGGTGTCTGTTCCCAGATTTCTGAACTCTCTCATCTTGGATGCATCTGGTGAGAAACGAAAGAAAAAAAAACACACTAAACCATCTAAATCCCATAACCTACTGTGCCACTGCCTATGGCACACCTCTGCACTGAGTCCCCCCCCCTTTCTGCTTCTTGGCAGAAAACATAGTCCCTTATCTCTGGATCGGCCTAATGGGGGAAAGATGGATAAAAACATGAACAGAATACCTTGTGAACTCCAGGCTTCCATTTATATTCTTATAACATTCTTATTTAGCAGTATTTCAGCACCTTGCCTCCAATACCCAAAGAAGGGGTAAGAAAAGAAGAGAAAGGAAGAAATATTTTGGGGGGAAGAAGGGGAAAAAAGGGGGGGGGAGAGAGAACAGAGGGAAAAAGAGCAAAAAACACCCCCTATCACGTACCTGATCGGAGGCTGAAGTGCTGGGAGAGCTTCCCTTGCGACTAAGTGCAGAGCGCCCCCTGGAGGTGGTACAGGGGGAGCTATACTCAAAGCGGCAGGGGTTGCTGGCTGCGGCAAGCTGAGATGAAGCAGAGAAGTCCACTGGTGGGCAGCTGACGAGCAGGGTAGACTGCTAGGTAGGGGTACCTCGGAAGTACCAGATGAGATCGTACAGCAGGAAGTACCAGGAGCAGTGTCAGGAGCCAGGCCGGGGTTCATACACAGGACAGCAAACAGTAGCAAAGTCTATAGAACAAGCCAGGGGTCATACACGGTGCAGCGGATCAAACAGTAGCAAAGTCCATAAAACAAGCCAGGGGTCATACACAGTGCAGCAGATCAAACAGTAGCAAAGTCCATAAAACAAGCCAGGGGTCATACACGGTGCAGCAGATCAGAGCGGAGTAACAGGAACGAGCCAAGGGTCAAGCCGGGGTAAGTACAGATCAGATAGGTCAAGACAAGCCGGGTCGTTTAGCAGATAATCCAAGACAACAGGAACAGGAACTGAGGAATACACAGGAAGCTGAAGATCATGCAGCAGTTGGTGACTGCTGCAACATGCTTTAAATAGTATGCTTGGTGCCTGGAGTCTCTCACGTGGTGTGTGTGATTTGGCGTGCAGGTGTTCGCATTAGTGCTGGAGAATTTGTGTTAATTGATACAGGATTCTGCTGGCCATAGATGTTAGTTCTCCTGCGGGTTAGTCCCTGACACCCCCTCACCTAAAGAGTATCCCCCCCCCACTCAATTCTCTCCTTCCCTCTTAACCTTTTTAACTTTATCCCTTACTCAGGCATGTCCTTCTAAGACCAAATTATAGTCCTATCTCTCCACATGGATCTTCCGTCGACCTTTAACCGGCACTAGTTGCCATCTTTCTGGTTGTTGTAGTGATGGTTTACAATTATTCAGTCTCCAATCCGGAAAGTCCACCAGAGGGAGCTCCAGCCCCTCTGTGAAGTGTTGCAAATCATCTTTAGTTTTAAGTGTTACTGGTTTCCCATTCCGTGTTGCTATAACCTTAAAGTGATATACCCAATGATATTTAACCTCGGCTTCTAGCAAAACTTCCAACAGGTGTTTAATCATTCTTCGTTGCATAAGAGTTCTATATGATAAATCTGTAAATAGAGCAATTTTTGCACCTTCAAAATCAACTGTAGGTTTATTGCGGACTGCTTTCATGATGGCTTCTTTAACTGGGTATCTATGTAATTTACAAATTACATCTCTTCGTCTTTCTGCATTTTGGGGGGTAGGGGTAAGGGCCTGATGGACTCTATCTATTTCAATATTATCTGGTGCCGATGGCCCCAGAATTGACTGGAACAAACTGATCACCTTTGGAAGCAGTTCAAGATGCTGTTTCATTTCAGGCAGGCCCCCTATACGTATATTTTGCCTGTGATCTCTATTTTCTTTATTGTCCATCTGATCCAACAGAGAATTTAACACTTCCTCATGATATTTTGTCATATTTTGGATATCAGCCACTCCTTGTATAATATTGTCCTGGCCCATCTCCATTTCCTCCACTCTATGTCCCAGTGCCCCTATATCCTTTCTTAACCCCTCCACAGCCTGCTTGCGGGATAGTTCAACAGCAGTTATAAGTAGTTGGATATCTTTCTTTGTGGGAAGTGCTCTCAAGTGTTCTCTTAAATCCCAGTCCACCATTAACTCTGGTTGAGATGCACTTGGTTCATTACAAAGGGTTAACATACTGCACCTGCCCTGCAGAGGCTGTCTCTGGATTCATCACAATTCCTTTGCTGATTTTTGCAGATTCACTGCTGGGCTTTGTAGTACCAAAGCTTTCACCTTCCAAGGGTTCAGCCATCCCTCTTGGCATTCCCTCCACCTCCTGAGGGTTTGGATCCCCTCCAGCACGTTCGCCCTCCGGGTCCACAACTTCACCAACATGAGCCACAGGGTCTCTCCCTTTTCTGAAGGGGTCCCTCTCTAGGTCCATGCAACCCTGTCCCGGGCATAGGGATACACGGCCGCCGCCAGGTATTGCAACTCCCTTTCCCAAGCCTGTCTCTCCTTGGCCCTGTGCAAGGGGATCGCGCCCGGTCTTCCCCGGTCCTCCCTTCAGGTCAGGGGAGCCAAACCTCCTTTCCTCCTGGGCCGCAATTCTCCCACTTGCACTCTCTGGATCCATGCTCTGCGCTACAAGGTAGGCTCTAAGCCCATTTGCCTGGCTCTTTTCCCTTCCGCTGAGCGGGAGTGCAACTGTGCAGTGGCGTGTGGACATGCCATAACTGGTCAGGAGCCCGCTGAACACCGCTGCTTATTTTCCTGGAGCCGAGGATCACAGAGCAGCATGCTCAGTCAGAGTGCCATGCCCCCCCATGGAAGGGAGTTTAACAAGACACGTGGCCACTCATTAAAATTAGAAGAAAATAAGTTTAACCTTAAACTACGTAGAGGGTTCTTTACTGTAAGAGCGGCAACGATGTGGAATTCCCTTCCACAGGCGGTAGTCTCAGCGGGGATCATCGATAGTTTAAAAACCTATTAAATAAGCACCTGAACGACCACAACATCCAGGGATATACAATGTAATACTGACATATAATCACACACATAGGTTGGACTTGATGGACTTTGTCTTTTTTCAACCTCACCTACTATGTAACTATTTTTTTGCACTGAGTTTTTTGCACAAGCACTTTATAAACGTTTCATGATTTTTTGATATTTTTGATTTTTGTTTTTTATTATTATATTGTATGTTACTTGCACTTTTGTCTTGCATTAGCACTTTGGAAGTTGATTCTACTTATATTGATGCCTTTTTAAAAGCATACATTCAGCTTGTTATGAGTATAGACAGTACATGTAAAGAGGCTGCAAGAAGGCTGAAGGACACACATCAGCAGCATTAACATGTAAAAAAACCTTCCTTCCTCCACCCTTTAATTTCTCAATATATACATAATTTTGCTACCTAAACTACATTCAGTCAAGGGTTTGCATCCTCTTTAACAAACCACTGCCTACACAACCTGCACTAATCTGTCTCTATGCACATTATCTACAGCACACTCTATGCTTTCCTTATCACAGTTAAGCACATTGTCAATATGGCTACTGGAAACACTGCCTTTTTATATGTGCAGTGCTATGTAACTTCCCTGCATGGATGTGTACCCACACATACACATTTGATGTATTTCCTGAGTTTTAAAGTTTTGCAGTTGTAAAATAAATTGAAAGCACATATGCACATAAATGCCGATGCAAAGAAGCATTGGTGTTTCCAAAAATAAGGCTGCATATAGCCATTCATTTGTAAAGCAGGTTGTGTGTGGCACCTGCGGTTTCCCAGGCAGAGGAAAGCACAGGTTAATTTACGCTAGGCACATACAATGCCTACAAATGTCTGTGTTCCAATATCTATGTAGTGTGAGAGCTTACCTAAACAATTCATTCAAATTTTCTTCAATAAGATTGACCTTCACTCTAGATGGTTATTAGTAATTCTAAAGGATATTATTAAAAAAATAACACCATAATGTGCTTTGCAATTTTATAGATATCTAAACCAGATTATCAAAATCTTACATATGCCTAAACAAGTTAATTTCACTTCAAAAGTTGTTTTAATATTTTACAATTTGCACATTTCATTAATCGAATATGTGGTAATCCTGCCACAAAGGTTCAAGCACGTTATATTATAGGATGACAACTGTCACCCTATTGTGCTCCTGTGTTGTCATTCATGGACCCCTGGTGGTAACTACCAACACATTGATGATAACCACCTATCTAGCATGTTGCCAGGACCTAATTGTGAAACCTCTATTGACAAGATATGCATTCATGACTGTATAACTTCTCTAGAGAAAAAGTTGTGACCTCTTCAACTGTATTTTTGAGTGACAAAACTAACTGATGCATTTATGAACACTGAAGAAAATACTTCAGTCATGCTGAACCTGCAATGTCATGCTCTTAATGGGTATAATGTTATTTGCCATGTTATAACAATCCATTAAAACAAAAAATACCAACCTGCCTATAGGTGACACTAGAATGCTGCTTACAAGCATTCACAAATTAATTCCCTGCTTCTTTTTGACTTTAGTTTGTAGCTGTTGGCAATCAAAGCATTTCCTGGTGTGGTCTGGGATCAAGTTCAGGTGGCTCATATAAACCATACCTTTTTTTATACTTTAATTTAACCACTTCAGCCCCAGAAGGTTTTACCCCCTTAATGACCAGGCAATTTTTTGCTATACGGCACTGCGTTACTTTAACTGACAATTGCTTGGTCGTGTGCCACTATACCCAAATAAAATTGATGTCCTTATTTTCCCACAAATAGAGCTTTCTTTTGGTGGTATTTGATCACCAAATAAAGCACAAAGCAATATTTTTTACTTTCTGCTATAAAACACATCCAATAAAAAAATGCCTTTATCAATTTATGCCAATATGTATTCTGCTACATATTTTTGGTAAAAAAAAAAATCCCAATAAGCGTATATTGATTGATTTGCACACAAGTTATTGTGTCTACAAACTATGGGATATTTTTATGGCATTTAAAAAATTTTTTTTTTACTATTAATGGGGGCGATCAGCAATTTTTAGTGGGACTGCGACATTGCAGTGGACAAATTGGACACCTGACACTTTTGACACTTTTTTTGGGGACCAGTGATATTATTACAGTGATTAGTGCTAAAAATATGCACTGCTACTGTACTGATGACACTGGCAGAGAAGGGTTAACATTAGGAGCAATCAAAGGGTTAACTGTGTGCCTATCTGGTGCTTGCTAACAGTGTGGGGAATGGTCTGACTGGGTAAAGACAGAGATCCATGTTCCTGCTTAGCCGCAACATAAGATCTCTATCCTATTTACATAGGCAGACCGCCGTTCTGCCTCTCTCGGGAATGGTTGCGGGTGGCTGGCGGACATCAGGTCCACCGGACCCACTGATTGGCTCCCCCTCTGTCCAATCAGCGTGCGATCGCGCCTGCAGCGGCACGTGCGCTCCCCCAAGTTTCTACTGCACAAAATTGCATAACAGGTACGTGATTCTGCACAATAGAGCTGACCTGCTGCAGTAAAAGGATGTTAGGTTCCACAGATCTACATCTGAGCAAGTTTGAAATAAGTGGTAGCATAGAGTCACTGACTCATACCTCATTGAGTATCTGCGGATATGCATTGTTTTTCTCTTTCTTTTTTTTATTTTGTTCCTCACCAGTTATATATGCTTCAACCTTGTCTAGATACAGGTGACAATGTGTATGAGTAGCCCGCTTGATGTATACCACTTATCACATAGCAAGACCTTTCTTTTTTCTGTTTTTTTTTTTTTTTTTTTTATGTTGAAAAAAATGCAAACTTAATAAAAATTGTCAGTTTAAAAAAAAAAAAAAAGTATGTTAGGCGGCCGGCAAGTGGTTAGAGAACAAATTCAGGCAGCTGATAAATGATAGAAATTGTGCGTCCCCCCTTTCCCCCCAGCTAATACAGAATATACTGATTATTTTGTCAAGTGGAGGATCTGATACCTAAACCTTTCCCACACACTGGTCCTGGTTATCGGGACGGGTCTCAAATAGTTTCTCCTTTTTGTCCAACTGGTTGTGTCACCTCCATTCTGACTGACATCCATCACTTGCAATTCAGGACCAGTTTGTGCCAGTTCTGCATAGTACACTGTGATGCTGGAGTGCCCGTCAACATTCTGGGACGGGAGAAAGAAAGACTGGTGCACCAGGTGTTGCAGGACCATACAGTAAGCTGAGTTTGACTCTTTTAGGTCATCCCCTAGACAAAATGAGTAATATACTGTGCATAAGTATATAACTTAGTAAGTGCCCTGTGTTTCATACTCTCTTGGACTTATTGGAATTCTACTGATCAGTACATGAAAGCAATCAAACAACCATTCTTTTTCATTCTTGCTTTTATTTACCCTGATGAACAGTGCACAATATTTATATTTTTTTGCGTGATTAGTTTATTATGCTCTGTTTTTCTAACAAAAGAGGAATTGATCTATGTAAGTCCCATATGATGTTCTGAAGAAAAAAGCACATGCTTTATGAAGCAGTATTTAATTAATTATATTTTTTTGTATTTTTCCAATACTTTATCCAACACACAAAAAATCGTTGCTGGAATCCATTGTATATTTAAAGTATTCCCCTTTTAAATCATATCTCTAAAAAAACAACAGGTTTTCTAAGAAGAAATAGGGCTTTTGTTTTCTGCAATGTACAGGACCAACCATGTCTTTATCAGACTAAATTCACTTGCCTGCAATAACCTTCTTTCCTTAAAAGATTACATTAGGGGACTCTTTATTTTCCCGTGCCAAACTATAGCAGGTTTGAAGACTACTGTGGGAAATCGTTCATTGTGCGAGGGCTTGCTAACATCTCCTCCTGGCACATCAGCAGTGTATTTCTTTTGCTGATTAAAAATTAAGGTCCAATCATGTTTAAACAGTGTTTTCAAACGATAAATTGCCTCAGTGATTAGCAGATACACTAAGGGTTCATTCACATGCAGGTAGAGTATAGTATTTACATATAAGGAGGAGGTTTGTTAAAAGGAGTTTTAAATGAGTGTTTTAGCAGTGAATTGACTGTGAATAGATGTTAATTTATCGCCCTCTTGTGGCGATTTCCCAATAACTAAATGCAAGTAATAGTGTAACTTTACTGCATGGAATGCTTTGGACTTTTTCCTTCTAAAAACGGAACATTTAAAATTTTTTGAAAGGTTAATGCTCTATGTCATGTGTGCTGAGGTAAAGAAAAATTGTAGTTTAATCATAAGTGACCAAGACTCATATAAGGATGATATAAGGCCTACTTACTCGTCATTGTCCATCTTCAGCCTACTCACTCTTCATTCTTTATTTTCAAGAAAGTCACTAAAACCCTTTGGCTTCCTATGATAATTTTAACTGGAAAGAGACATGTACAGTAGAAATATCCAATTTTCTCTTCAACTATTTTATACTGTATGTGGCATTGCTGTAATAAAGTAATGAAAGCAGATAAACTATAAAATATATCCGTGATTTATTTTCCCAGTATGCTGGGCTTCATAGGAGGTGCATTGGCTGCTAATGTTTAAGTTGTGCCTTGGAATTTAAATATATGTCCAGCCAAAACTTCTTTTTTCAGTTTTGTATGGTATAGGAAGGAATCACAGCCATTGTTGGACGTTGACTGCTATCCAAGATTCTATTGGAGAGAGCAGACAAAAAAGAGGGACAATTTCTAATATATATATATAGATAGAGAGAGAGAGAGAGAGAGAGAGAGAGAGAGAGAGAGAGAGAGAGAGAGAGAGAGAGAGAAGAGAAATAAGTCATATCTATAGAAACTATTAATACAAGGGTTAATATATAAATAAAGTAATACAGAAAAAGACTAATACAGAAAAAAAGCTAATCCAAAACATAATAAATAAAAATTATTAATAAATTAAACATTTAATCAGAATAAAACAAATGAATTACATTAGAAAAGGCTATTATAATGAATGTTGTTATAACAATAGATATAGAATAGATAGTCAAAATCTCAATTTAACCCCTTGAGATGTAAGGTATCTAAAGGGTGTATCAAATTCACTTCTCTTTTTCTCAATTCTAATTCCCTATTACCTCCTCGTCTATTTTTAAGTATCCCATCTATAACCATATATCTCAATTGTGACACAGTTGATTTTTTTCTATAAAGTGTCTGGCCAATGGTAATTTATCCAGTCTATCTCTGATGGAATACTTGTGTCTTTCGATCCCATCCTTAACTTTTTGTGTTGTTTCTCCCACATAAACAAGTCTGCATGAGCATTTAATAATATATACAACATAAGAGGACTGACAAGTAAAATAGTCCCTAATGGGTATGTTATATCCTTTGTGTGGGTGACAGAAGCTTTTATGTTCCAGTTTTTTAAATTAATTGACATGTATAGATTATGGTTTGGATTAGATTTTTTTCTGTATTAGTCCTTTTATGTATTAAAGTGGAGTTCCACCCAAAAGAACTTCCACTCATCAGATTCCTCCCCCCCTCCGGTGACACAGTTGGCACCTTTCAGGGGGGAGGGGGGTACAGATACCTGTATATTACAGATATCTGTACCCACTTCCGGCATAGATAGCCGCAGAATCTGCGGTTATTTACGCCATTTCCTGCTCCCTCCCCGCTGCCTACTGGGAAACACACGGGTCCCAGAGGCAGCAGGGACCATCCGTATTGCGCTGCGTGACTCGCGCATGCGCAGTAGGGAACTGGGAAGTGAAGCCGCACAGCACAGACAGCAGTGTTATCTTTATTTTCAAATTCGGGCCCTGCGTGGCCGCACCTTCGGGGGAGTGTCATGTAGGCACACCTTGAGGGGAATGTTCTTTGTATGTATCAAAAATCTTAATAAAAAGAAGTTTTAATTTAAAAAAAAAATGATTTACAGTAATCATTCAATTGAGTGTTGACGATAATGAGCTATATATTGGTAGGTATGTGGTTTTGAAGAAGGGTGCTATCTGCATCAGCCCCTAAACGTCGCCATATATTCCATTTAATTCTGATGTAAACTTTTTATATCTTCAATAAATTTTTATGTGCAGCAATCCCATCTCTTTTATATATATATATATATATATATATATATATATATATTAGAAATTGTCCCTCTTTCTTGTCTGATCTCTCCAATAGAATCTTGGATAGCGGTCAACGTCCGACAATGGCTGTGATTCCTTCCTATACTATACAAAACTGAAAAAAGAAATTTTGACTGGACATATATATATTATGTGCAGCAATCCCATCTCTTTTTCTATATTTTGGTCCTTTGGAAGACCAGATTGCTTGCACATTGTGCACCTCACCCTATATATATATATATATATATATATATATATATATATATATATATATATATATATATATATATATATATATATATAATATATACACAGTATCTCACAAAAGTCAGTACACCCCTCACATTTTTGTAACTATTTTATTATATCTTTTCATGTGACAAGACTGAAGAAATTACACTTGGCTACAATGTAAAGTAGTGAGTGTACAGCTTGTATGGCAGTGTAAATTTGCTGTCCCCTCAAAATAACTCAACACACAGCCATTATTGTCTAAACCGCTGGCAACAAAAGTGAGTACACCCCTAAGTGAAAATGTCCAAATTGGTCAATATAGTATCAATATTTTGTGTGGCCACCATTATTTTCCAGCACTGCCTTAACCCTCTTGGGCATGGAGTTCACCAGAGCTTCGCAGGTTGTCACTGGAGTCCTCTTCCACTTCTCCATGATGACATCACGGAGCTTGTGGATGTTAGAGACTTTGTGCTTCTCAACCTTCAATTTGAGGATGCTCTACAGATGCTCAATAGAGTTTGGGTCTGAAGACATGCTTGGCCAGTCCATCACCTTTACTCTCAGCTTCTGTAGCAAGGCAGTGGTCCTCTTGGAGGTGTGTTTGGGGTCACTATTATGTTGGAATACTGCCCTGCAGCCCAGTCTCAGAAGGGAGCGGATCATGCTCTGCTTCAGTATGTCACAGTACACGTTGGCATTCATGGTTCCCTCAATAAACTGTAGCTCCCCAGTGCCAGCAGCACTCATGCAGCCCCAGATCATGACACTCCCACCACCATGCTTGACTGTAAGCAAGACACACTTTCCTTTGGTTGCCGCCACACACGCTTGACACGATCTGAACCAAAACAGTTTATCTTGGTCTAATCAGACCAGAGGACACGGTTCCAGTAATCCATGTCCTTAGTCTGCTTTTCTTCAGCTAACTGTTTGCGGGCTTTCTTGTGCATCATCTTTAGAAGAGGCTTCCTTCTGGGATGACAGCCATGCAGACGAATTTGATACAGTGTGCAGCGTGTGGTCTGAGCACTGACAAGCTGACCCCCCACCCCTTCAACCTCTGCAGCACTGCTGGCAGTGACGCTGAGCACGTACACACAACTTCTTTGGTCAATCATGGCGAGGTCTGTTCTGAGTGGAACCTGTCCTGTTAAACCGCTGTATGGTCTTGGCCACCGTGCTGCAGCTCAGTTTCAGGGTCTTGGCAATCTTCTTATAGCCTGGGCCATCTTTATGTAGAGCAACAATTATTTTTTTCAGATCCTCAGAGAGTTCTTTGCCATGAGGTGCCATGTTGAACTTTCAGTGATCAGTATGAGAAAGTGAGAGCGATAACACCAAATTTAACATTCCTGCTCCCCATTCACACCTGAGACCTTGTAACACTAACGAGTCACATGACACCAGCGAGGGAAAATGGCTAATTGGCCCCAATTTAGACATTTCACTTAGGGGTGTACTCACTTTTGTTGCCAGCGGTTTAGACATTAATGGCTGTGTGTTGAGTTATTTTGAGGGGACAGCAAATTGACACTGTTATACAAGCTGTACATTCACTACATTGTAGCAAAATGTAATTTCTTCAGTGTTGTCACATGTAAAGATATAATAACATTTTTACAAAAATGTGAGGGGTGTACTCACTTTTGTGAGATACTGTATATCTCCCATCTTGGACACAACCCATAGATTGGCTTCCTGTCACATACCCCCTTCTTGTATCAACCCTAGGCTTGGGACACAGGTTGCCAGGCACGCGTCCACTCAGGACAAAGCATCTGCATTTCCCATTCTAACACCGAGGCGATGTTTCACTGTAAAACTGAATTCTTGAAGGGCCAGGAACCACCTATTCACCCTCCTATTGGTCTCTTTGTTCTGTGCCATCCACTTTAATGAAGCATGATCTGTTACCAGTTTAAACTTGTTAACCCAAGAGATAGTACCAGTGAGAAGCTAAAGCCCATTTTATCGCTAAACATTCTTTCTCAATGATGGCGTAATGTTCGTCATGGGCCTTCAATTTCCAGCTGAGGTAAATGACAGGGTGTTCTTCCCCCTTGAAAACCTGAGACAACACAGCTCCTAACCCAACATTTGATGCATCAATCTGGACCACAAAGTCCCTTGAAAAGTCAGGCGAGTATAACACTGGCTGACTACATGTGGCCTGTTTTAAGGCCTCAAAAGCTGCTTCTGCTAATAGCCAGCGATTCCTAAAAATGCTTGAACCTGCTTCTTGTTGGTGGGGCATGGCCAGCTCTGAATAGCCTCAACTTTGTTTACTTGGGGCTTTATTAGACCCATTGGTATATCCCAGATACTTTGCCTCCTCTAACCCAAGGTTACTTTTTTTTCATTGGCTGTAAACCGGCTTTCCAGATGGAATCTAACACAGACAGAATTTTTGGTAAGTGTGAGTCCCAATCCTCACTATGGATGACCACGTCAACTAGGTATGCAGCAGCATAGGCTTAATGAGGCCAAAGGGTCTTATCCATTATCTGTTGAAATGTGGCTGGAGCATTCAGTAACCCAAAAGGAATCCTCCAATACTGGAAAGACCCCTCTGGAGTTACAAATACTTTTTTTCCCTTAACCAGTTCTGAGAGAGGAATTTGCCAATACCCTTTGATCAGGTCTAACGTCGTCATATACCGGGCTGTCCCTAGGCGATCAATCAGTTCGTCTATGCAGGGCATGGGATAGGTGTCAAACTTAGTGGTTTTATTCAAGTGGCGAAAGTCATTACAAAACCACTAATTTCCATCTGGTTTGGACTCTAACACAATGGGACTGGACCAATCACTATTTGACTCTTCTATAACCCCCAGCTCACGCATTTTTTTTACTTCTTGGTGAATTGCCTCTCACCGGGCTTTTCAACTTGACCCTTTCCCCTGGTGTAGTGACAATGACATGTTCAACCTCAGACACCCAACCTGGCAATTCTGAAAATGTATTTATATTTATTTCAGAGCAAAAACTCTCTAGGTTCCTGTTGCTGAGTTTTGGACAGACTTCGCTATCCCGACTTCAGGAATAACCAGGTTAGATGGAGCAGAAAGTGGGGTAGTCTCAGCGACCAATGATTCCCTATTCTTCCATGGATTTAGCTAATTCACTTGATATATCTGCTCAGGCTTTCATCTTCCTTGTTGGCTAATTTTATAATTCACATCACCCATTTTTTCCAGCACGTTTTTTCCAGCACGTCATAGGGACCCTGCCATTTGGCTAGGAATTTACTTTTGACCATGGGGGCCAACACCCTATCACCAGGTGCAAAAGAACAGACCTGGGCTCCACGATTGTAAATCATCTGCTGAGTGAACTGGGCTTGTGCAAAATGTTCCTTCACAATAGGCATCACGCAATTCTGTCTTGCATTTGTGCCACATGTTCAATCACACTTCTATGAGGGGACTTCTCAGTCTCCCATGTTTCCCTGGCAATGTCCAGTAGTCCCCATGAGTGCCTCCCATACAGTAGCTCAAAAGGAGAGAACCCTGTGGACGATTGGGGAACCTCTCTGATAGCAAACATCAAATAAGGGAGTAGACAATCCCAATTCTTTCCATCTTTATCAATCACCTTCCTCAGCATTTGTTTTAACGTTTTGTTAAATCTTTCAACCAGCCCATCTGTTTGAGGGTGATACATTGAAGTACCTAATTGGGTCACTTTCAGAAGTTCGCAAAGCTCTTTTGTTACTCTAGACATAAATGGGGGCCCTGGTCAGGTATTCCTCCTTTAGGAAGGCCCACACGGCTAAAAACCTGAAATAGCTCTTTGGCAATGGTTTTGGCAGAGGTGTTTCGGAGAGGAATCACTTCTGGGTAATGGGTGGCATAGTTCATTATCACTAAGATGGGCTGGTGCCCTCTAGCTGATTTCAGCAAGGGGCCAACTAAATCCATGGCAATCCTCTCAAAAGGGACCTTAATGATGGGCAGGGGTACCAAAGGACTGTGGAAATGTGGCATGGGTGCAGAAATCTGACACACTAGACAGGAGGACCATTACATCTCCACCTATAAACAATAAGCCCTAAAAGATCATATCATATAACTTGTAAGGCTAAAGCAGCACTTTGGAGTGTATTATACATAAAGAAAATGCCAAATTGTGATGAAAAACCCTATTAGGGTAAGTCCAAATTGAATGGTAATCCTAAGAAGTGTTCATTGGGGGGCTTGTCAGATGGATGATTGACACCTTCACAGCACCACATGATTCCGCTCTCCTCAAATTTAACATTCACCAGAACAATATGGAATAAACAAGAACAGTTTGGGACTTTATATGAGGAGGTGACCTAGTAAGCTCCAGTGCCTCCATCCCTGTCTAAATGAAGGGGGAAAAGGGCAGTGGGACTTTAAATAAAGCACATATGTATATGAAGATATATTTATTGATGAATTTGATAATAACAGCAATATTCTGATATATAATAGTGATCATAATGCATAATGGAATCAGTACAGTTGATATATATATATATATATATATATATATATATATATATATATATATATATATATATATATATATATATATATACACAAATTCAAATATATTAACATAAAGACAAATCATCACATAAAATAGACAGTTAATATCACATAATGCATATATGAAGAGTATGACAAGTAGAGACACAGCATTAAACAGCTCTACGTGTTTCATGGTTTGATCCAATCTTCAGGAGCATGCACGTGACTTGGAGTATGTAATATATGATAGTAGAGGAAATATCTATATGGTCTGACCCTGCCAAGGAAAGGGGATTGGTGATGAAAGGTAGGAATAAAAAATTAAAACCATAAAGGCCCCCACAGTCTAAAATACTTACAGACGTAGCTATATGATGGAAGTGTGGCACTACAAATCGGAGACCCACTAGGGGCATCGCCACCGGGAGCTGAGGTGGTGTGGAACAGCCCATTGCCCAGCAAGGACAACATCCAGGGAGGTAGATTTCCAAAAGGTGAAAATGGGTCATGGGTAGCCAAGATACTGAAACCAGACAAGGACTACTGTGAGAGTAATACAATAAATATACAGGGGGTCCCCGGGTTACAAACAGGTTAGGGACTGTAGGTTTGTTCTTAAGTTGAATTTGTTTGTAAGTCGGAACAGGTACATTTTTTAAGTGTAGCTCCAGCCCAAAAAAATATTTTTAAGCTTTTTGGATAGCATAGGTAAGGGTTAACACCCCTGTAACATTTGTTTTGCTGTGTGTGCCCCTGTTCAGAAGATTTCACCTCACTTTCTGTCCCAATGACAATTGGATTTTGAAAATGTTGGGTTGTTGTGGAAACAAGCCTTGGAGATAAAGCATCAGTGGAGGTACCTTTTCCCCATAATAGCTCTTACAGGAGTGAATTTCCCTTCCTAGGGGTAGATTTCCTCTCACTTCCTGTTGTCTCCCTCCGTTTGTAAGTAGGAGTCGTTTGTAAGTCGGATGTTTGTAACTAGGGGACCCCCTGTAGTGTGCAATGTGTCCTGCACTTGGTAGAGGGTCATGGTCATGCCTGAATCTGTCATCTGTTATGATCTCCACCCAGGTATCACCGTGGACGACAATCCCACAAACGGTGAGCGTGTATCGTGCTATGCTGTACAGCATATATGGTTATACCATGAGATGCTATTTTACATTTATGTTTTTGTAAGTGCAATCCTAAAGCGGAGATCCTTTTGCGGGAATAAAACTTTTAAACAGGTTCACGCTATGAGGATTGTTTTTTTCCCTATGTTATGAGCTAATGAATGACCAGATCAATTGAGAGAGACAAATTAACTGTTTAGGCTCTTTGAAGGGGATTTTGATGAAATTGTTTCTCTGCATGCCAAAGAGCCATTTAAATCCAAAAGTGTTTACTCCATATTGTTCTGGTGAGTGTTAAATTTGAGGGGAGCGGAATCATGTGGTGCAGTGAAGGTGTCTATCATCCATCTGACAAGCCCCCCAATGAACACTTCTTAGGATTACCATTCAATTTGGACTTACCCTAATAGGGTGTTTCATCATAATTGGGTGTTTCCTTTATGTATAATACACTCCAAAGCGCTGCTTTAGCCTTACAGATTATATGATATAATCTTTTTGGGCTTATTGTTTATAAGTATTCGTCATTATAGCAGCAGCTAATTTATTTGTTTTAATTGTAGTAATTTTTTCCTAAGCGCTAAATAGGTGATATTGCTTGCTTAAAGTTTAAAGTACATTTCAGCTCCTAAATGCCCCTCAATAATGTGCCCATGGGCCAGTTCTAAGACCAACTTACGGTAAGGTTTGGGCACCACCAGTTGCTCAATGGTTTCCTCTTCCCTCTGTGGCACCCAATATAACAGGTCCCTTTCCATGATGTATTAAGGGAGGGCAATCCTCTTGTCAGGGTTAACTAATTCCCCATATATTGTTATTACATTCTCCTGAGCCCTTAGTAATGTGGGGTCCTTCAATAGTTCAGTGCCAAAACTTTCTCTGTGTACCTCTAGATCATCAAACACTAGAGGTTGCTGCTCCTCTTCTGAGGTTGCAGGCTCTTCCCTAGGCCCTGTTGTTTCCCCTGCTAAGACTGACAAGGGAAACTCAGGAGAATCCTTACACTTAGAGCATTTATTAGTAGAACCTTCAGGCTCTGAAAAAACACATAATGGTGAATCTGGGCAATCCCAGAGCTCTCAGAATTTTTGGAAATCCCTTCCCACAATGGCATCATGTGGTAGTTGGGGAACCAAACCCACCTGGTGATACAGGTTACCGAGGGAGGTTTCAAAGGATACTGTAGTCACCAGATACCCTTGAGTGTCCCCATGTACACAAATGACCACCATTTTCCTAGGGTGCAAGGTTTTTCCCACCACCAGTTCAGTTTTTACCAAGGTAACAAGGCTACCTGAATCCTATAATAAAACAAAATTTTTTACCATCTAAACACATTTTGCATAAAGGTTTCTCATTTCCCTTTACTGCAGTGCATGTAGTTGCAAATAGGGACTGCCGTCTCTCTGTAAGAAAGTCACAGTGCGTTGGTTCATCAATAGCTGGGCAAACTGCCGCTACATGTCCCTCTTCCCTGCAACAGTAACAAATTACATTTCTAGTCACCTCCTGTGGGATTGGTCTTCCAGGCCGCTCTGGTCAGACATTAGAAGCAGTCTCAAAAATACCTTTAGTTCCCTCTTTTTCAATCTTACCCATACCTGGGGATGATCTGGTCTTGGGGTGGAAATTCTGTGAGTCTCTGAGGGAAGATGTCAGATTCTCAGTCGTTAGGGACCTTTTCACAAGGTCTACAAGTTTGTCTGCTGTTGCCGGATCTCCATGGCTCACCCATTTCTGCAAGATGGTAGGGAGAGACCTCAGAAATTTGTCCATGACTACCCGCTCCACAATTTTTGGTCCGGACAGAGTTTCTGGCTGCAGCCATTTCCTGGTCAAGTGGATAAGGTCATACATTTGTGACCAGGGTGGCTTTCTCAGCCGATAACTCCAATTGTGGACACACTAAGCACTCGTGCCAATATTTCCATTTTCAAATGATCATAGTTTTTTTGCATCCGCAGGCTCCAAGTCAAAATAAGTAGGGCTGCGGAAATTGACGATTAATTCCTAGATTAATCATTTATTTTTTTGATTGATCAAAATTTTTTGATCGGTAGGCTGCCTACCCTGGGGCAGCTTTGGGCCAAGCTGTGGCTGCAGCGCAGCAGTCCTCTCCCTCCTCCTCCACTATATGTCATACACAGTCTGCGGGCATCTCCCATTGTGTGTCTCTGAGCTGAGAGTGAAAACTTTGGCCGCGCTGTGAGAAAAGTCCCGCCCTCCTCCTAGGTCAGCTTGTGTGATAGACGCAGTTTTCTGTCTATCACACAAGCTAATCTAGGAGGAGGGCGGGACTTTTCTCACAGCACGGCCAAAATTTTCACACTCAGCTCCAAGACACACAGCGGGAGATGCCTGCAGTCTCTGTAATCCAGGCACAGGCACTGACTACAGTGGGGCTGCGATTATGGGCACGGTGAGACAGCACTATGGGCACAGTGAGGCTGCGATTATGGGCACGGCGAGGCTGCGATTATGGGCACGGCGAGGCTGCGATTATGGGCACGGTGAGACTGCATTATGGGAACGGTGAGGCTACAATTATGGGCACGGTGAGGCTGTGATTATGGGCACGGTGAAACTGCATTATGGGAACGGTGAGGCTGCGATTATGGGCACGGTAAGTCTGAGATTATGGGCATGGTGAGACTGCATTATGGGCATGGTAAGGCTGCGATTACGGGCACGGTGAGGCTGCGATTATGGGCATGGTAAGGCTGAGATTATGGGCATGGTAAGGCTGAGATTATGGGCATGGTGAGGCTGAATTTATGAAGTGTGATGTCCTAGCCATGCCCCGCTATGTCTGACTTCGGCCGTTGCCATAACAACGGTGCTAAATCAGCTAAAAGTAGTTGGATCTGTATGTGCGTTATAATTAATCGAAATTAGTCGATTAATCGATTAAAAAAAAACGATTAATCGAACACGAAAATTTTAATCAGTAACAGCCCTAAAAATAAGCCTTTTGGGATTCTCCAGATAGTAGGGGGGGCACTAGTCTAGCCCATTGTTCTTTAGGCCAACTTTCTTTTTCTGCTGTCCTTTCAAAGGTGGTCAGAAACATCTCAGGGTCATCATGTGCAGTCTTTGGCAACAGGTGGCTTACCCAAAAAGTGGGTTACCGGGATGACTCCCAGCCTCAGTCTGCTGCTGAAGCTGTTTCATGATTGCCTCAATTTGCTGCTGGTGTCTCTGTTCCTGGCCTCTGCCTGTTCTAGGGTTTGTTGCTGGGCTGCTACGCTCTGTTGCAAACCTGCTTTTGCCTGCTGTTGATTTTGCATTTACCTGCTGTTGATTTGCATTTGCTAGAGCCAACTGTCTCAGTATCTCCTCCATGATGGCCTTACTTCACCTGCCCCACAAACCTCCACCATGTGTAAGGGATTAGCTCAGTAGCAGGGTGTGCAGGACCCCCTGGTGTGCAAGGCCCCTGGATGGGTCACAGCACAGTGAAGTAGGCACGGACAGACAGCAGGATCTTTGTGAAAACAAAACAGTGGTTTATTTCCAAGTCTGTAGTTACAAGTGCAGGTATCAAAAACAGAAAAAATGAAACAAAACAGAAAATAAACTCTTGTTACTTTCGGCGTCTAAGTGCAAAACACAGGAACCTATCTACCTGGTCTGGAACAGCCTACCGCTGCCCAAAAACCTGTCTGACACACAGTCTTTTAGTCATACAGACTTAATCTCACCACTCAGAAGAAGCTGCTCTCCATCCCTGAGTGCGTCTGTTACACCTGAGCTCATAAACCCTCATTGAGCCCCATATAGGCAACCCAAAAGCAATCAGTGTACAGCATAAACCTGGGACAAATATATCTCCCATCTTGGACAAAACCCATAGATTTTTCTAGCTTCCTGTCACAATATATATATATATATATATATATATATATATATATATATATATATATATATATATATATATATATGTGTGTATATGTATATATATATACACACACACACTATATTGTCAAAAGTATTGGGGCGCCTGCCTTTACACAAACATGAACTTTAATGGCATCCCAGTCTTAGTCCGTAGAGTTCAATATTGCGTTGGTCCACCCTTTGCAGCTATAACAGCTTCAACTCTTCTGGGAAGACTGTCCACAAGGTTTAAAAGTGTGTCTATGGGAATGTTTGACCATTCTTCCAGAAGCACATTTGTGAGTTCAGACACAATAAGGCCTTCTCCGCTGTAATTCATCTCAAAGGTATTCTATAGGGTTGAGAGCAGGACTCTGTGCAGGCCAGTCAAGTTCCATCACCCCAAACTCACTCATTCATGTCTTTATGGACCTTGCTTTGTGCACTGGTGCGCAGTCATGTTGGAACAGGAAGGGGCCATCCCCAAACTGTTCTCACAAAGTTGGGAGCATGAAAGTGTCCAAAATGTCTTGGTATGCTGATGCCTTAAGAGTTCCCTTCACTGGAACTAAGAGGCCAAGCCCAACCCCTGAAACAACCCCACACTATAATCCCTCCTCCACCAAATGATTTGAAGGATTGGCCCAATACTTTTGGCAATATAGTGTGGATGAGCGAGTTTGGGGTGGAGGAACTTGACTGGCCTGCACAGAGCCTTGACCTCAACCTGATAGAACATTTTTGGGATGAATTAAAGCAGAGACTGCAAGCCAGGCCTTCTTGTCCAACATCAGTGCCTGACCTTACAAATGCGCTTCTGGAAGAATGGTCAAACATTCCCATAGACACCCTCCTAAACCTTGTGGACAGCCTTCCCAGAAGAGTTGAAGCTGTTATAGCTGCAAAGGGTGGGCCAACTCACATATATCTTCCTTTTTAGTAGCTGTAACGACACCCCAAGTATGAAAGGGGTCGTTTAGGACATTCCATACCCAAACACAAAGGAAGCTACCGAACACTTCAATCAGCCGAACAAGGAACCCATACAAATAATTCTCTCCCAAAGATGCTCTGTCTTGAGGTTCAAGCAGGAATCAACTCATTTATTTTCACACATGGACACAACAGATAAAATAACTCACAGACTCTTTCCCCCCACCCTTGGAAAAGAGGTTAAACCATCCAATGACAATAGACACACAAGTCAGGTGTGTTCAAACTTCTCATCAGTACACAGTCTTATCCGCAGGGGGCTGCTGGAGGAATCCCCCTTCCCTCCATAGAGATACACATCCTGTGATCCAAGGCAGACAGACACAATAGAACATTGGAATACAGCCCCACACCAAACTAGCACAATATATACACACAACATTGTGAAGCAGTCACTATCTATAATATGGCGCATATGGTGTTCCCAGAGTTTTGTGTTTTGGGGGGACATGGACTTGAATCCAAAGTAATATTACTTCCAGGGTCCCCAGGCATACAGCTCACAATGAGCACCATTCCCCCAAATGCCAGGGCCCATAATCAGTCGGCAAGAGGCTGGCATTCAGTCCCCTCCAAAAGCCTCTGTCCCGGCTAGGTCTATCACAGTAGCATAGGAAAAGGCTACCTTTAGTAACTTTTCATGGCTGTTTTATCCCTGTTGCAGATTTCCTTCCTGTATGGTGAGACCATTGTCACCATAATACTAAATCTCTCTAGCAGAGCAACAGATACCAGTAGAAATTTGACAACGGTTTTAATCCATCTCCACTCTATCCAAGACTAAACCAATATTTTGGATAGATAAACACCATAATTTAAAGCTAATGTTTAATCTGCCTATATTTTGCCTTCCCTGGTTCCTCTTTTCCCCCTCATCAACTTGTCTATTAAATGAAAAAAAAAGTTTAATGTTTATGACATCATCATCACTGGGTTTCTGTGCTTCTCTATGCAATGCAGGCAGTTCATGGCTAGTAGGAGGGGGCTGTACATAGCTTCCTGAAAACATCATAGTACCCTGCCTCATTATTCCTCTCAAGAGCTCTCAGCTCCGATTAAAGCAGTGGGCTTACTCATAGGGAGTGTTATGAAAGCATCAAACTGCTTTTAACAGTGGGCATCAGTACTGAGCAGTGGGCATTCCTAAGCAGACCACATTTGCATGCAGACCACCCTTAATAAAGTGACACTAAATGTTCATTTTTTTTAAAACCACTTCCATACAGGGCATTTTCACCCCCTTCGTGCCCAAGCCAATTTTCAGCTTTCAGCGCTGTCACACTTTGAATAACAAATGCGCGGTCATACAACACTGTACCCAAATGAAATTTTTATTATTTTTTTCCCCACTAATAGAGCTTTCTTTTGGTGGTATTTGATCACCCCTGCGGTTTTTATTTCTTGCGCTATAAACAAAACAAGAGTGACAAATTTGAAAAAAACACAATATTTTTTACTTTTTGCTATAATAAATATCCAATTTTTTTTTTTTTTTAAACAAATTTTTTCCTCAGTTTAGGCCGATATGTATTCTTCTACATATTTTTGGTAAAAAATATCCCAATAAGTGTATATTTATTGGTTTGCGCAAAAGTTATAGCATCTACAAAATAAGGAGATAGATTTATAGCATTTTTATTATTATTTTTTTTTTTTTACTAGTAATGGCGGCGATCTGCGATTTTTATCGTGACTGCGATAATGCGGCAGACACATCGGACAATTTTGACACATTTTTGGGACCATTCACATTTATACAGCGATCCGTGCTATAAAAATGTATTGATTGCTGTATAAATGTGACTGGCAATGAAGGGGTTAACCAGGAGGGGGCGCTGTAGGGTTAAATGTGTTCCTAATGAGTGATTCTAAGTGTGGGGTGAGGGGATTCACAAGGGGAGGAGACCGATCGGTGTTCCTCTGTACAAGGAACACACCATCGGTCTCCTCCCATCTGACAGGACGTGGATCTGTGTGTTTACATACACAGATCCATGGTTCTGCTCGGTTACCGGGCAATCGCGGGTGCCCGGCGGACATTGAGGCCGCCGCGCACACGCAGGGATCCTAGGGATCCTGGAAGGCAGCGCCATCATATGACGGCGGCCCAGGATAACAACTGCACCATCCCGCCGTCATATGACGGTGGGCGGGCAGCAAGTGGTTAAATAACAAACATATCATACTTACCTCCACTGTGCAGCTCGTTTTGCTCAGAGTGGCGCCGAACCTGCTCTTCTGGGGTCCCTCGGCGACTCTCTCGGCTCCTCCCAGCATCAGATAATCCCCTGGGAGAAGTGCTCTCCCGGGGGGTTACCTTGGCATATGTCCATAGATGCCGGATGCAGGCCCCGCCCCCCCGGCGGCCGCGTCATTGGATTTGATTGACAGTAGCGGGAGCCAATGGCTGGGCTGCTATCAATCTATCCAATCAACAGCCGAAAACCCCCCAGCAGAGAGACGGTGGGGGGGGGGGGGCTGGGGGCCGGTCACTGACAGGTGTTTTTTCACCTTAATGCATAGGAGGCATTAAGGTGAAAAAACACAAACCTTCACAACCCCTTTAATACCCACATGTGTTGCTAAGCCTCCATTATTGCAAGAACTGTAATCCAGTGAATAAAAGGGGTGGGTCAGGAAAAGTTAGGCTGGGGATTGGTAAAACAATACAGTTTAAAGTTTTACTAAACCCATAGAAGAAGAAGAAGAAAGAGAGAGGGAGAGAGAAAGGGAGAAAGAGGGATGGAAGGAGAGAGCAAGAAAGAAAAACAGAGAGAGGGAGGGAAGGAGAGAGAAGGAAAGAAAGAGGTTGGGAAGGAGGGAGGGAGAAGGAAAGAAAGAGGGAGAGAGGGAGGGAGAAGAGTGTCCTACTCCTAATGAACCAGAGTGAGCACTTGAGGCCTACATGAAGAGACAGAATCAATTACACAGGTGGGTGTGTCCTTTACTGGGTGGGTGAGCAATCCTGCTTGGTTATTTAAAGGCCAGCATTTGTGGCGTGTGTTTGGCCTAAGAACAGGCCTGATTTTTTTTTTTTCTGCAGTGTGTATATTGCGTTACAAATATTTTTTTTGTGGGTTTTGGGGGGGTGTGCATAATTTCTGACCCACACCCCACTAAGGCTGTTGTTTGATGACTGCTTCTAAATCTCACATGTTAGATTTACAACTGCTATGTAATGACTGAGATGAAAAGGAAGGTTCCTGCTAATTCATTCCTGCTGTGTGTGTCAATGTAGTTTGTGCGCTCCCTTTTTGGCTTTTGTATTAATTTGATCTGTTTTTGCTTATGATAACTCTGCCATGTAACTTTTTTCGGGTTTGGGGCGAGGACTTCTGATCACAAAAAAGGTTAGTCATGCTTGTTATTAGCTTGATTTGTATCCCTGCTTTTCTAATGTGATTTGTTTAACTGCTTGCCGACAAGCATATACTGCGGCAGGTGGGCTCTCCTGCATGAACCGATGTACCCTTACGTTGGTCCGTGCATGTAAAATTGCGAGCAGGTTCAGTGGACTTGGTGTCCGCTGGCCGCCCGCGATCATTGCACTCAGAGGCAGAATGGGGATCTGCCTTTGTAAACAAGGCGAATCTCCGTTCTGACAGGAGACATCTCAGAGATCTGCTGTTCCCAGTGATCTGAAACAGCGATCTTTGTCATGTGTCTGGCAGCCCATCCTCCCTACAGTTTGAACACACCCAGGGAACACAGTTAACCCCTTGATCGCCTCCTAGTGTTAACCCCTTTCCTGCCAGTGTCATTTATACATTGATCAGTGCATTTTTTTTAGCATAGATTAATGTAATAATGTCACTGGTCCCCAAAAAGTGTCATTTGGGGCCATATTTGTCCGTAGCAATGTTGCAGTCCCGCAGATCGCTGCCATTACCAGTAAAAAAATAAATAAAAGTCCATAAATCTATCCCATAGTTTGTAGACGCGATAACTTTTGCGCAAACCAATCAATATACGTCTATTGCGATTTTTTTTTTTTTACCAAAAATTAGAAGAATACATATTGGCCTAAAACTGATATTTTTTTGGATATGTATTATAACAGAAAGTAAAACATATTGTTTTTTTTTTCAAAATGGAAACAGAAACAGAACCGCTTGGCCCCGCTTCTGCCCCACTGGCTCACTAATTTTAACAGCAGCGGGCCAATGGCGCCCACTTCGTTGTCTCAGCCAATCAGAAGGAAGAATCCCAGATAGCCGAGGCTCTCATGCAAGATGTGCAGCAAGATGTGGCTCGTGTAAGTATTAGGGGGACTGCTGCACACAGAAGTTTTTTATCTTAACCACTAGCCGACCTGCCGCCGTCATACTGTGGCAGGTTGGCTCTCCTGAGCAAATCACCCTAGCTGTACATCGGCCCTTTAAATAGACTTAGCAGGCAAGCGCCACATGAGGCAGGAGGTGATGCACGTGTCCGGCGGCCGCGATGTCTGCCGGGCACCCGCGATCGCTCCTGAGAGAGAGAGAGAAAACGGGGGATCTGTCAATGTAAACAGACAGATCCCCCATTCTGTCAGGGAGAAGAGAGAGATCTGCTGTTTCTAGTGATTAGAAACAGCAATGTCTCTCTACTCCCAGTCAGTACACTGCTCCCACAGTTGGAAACACCTCCCTAGGACACACCTAACCCCTTGATCTCCCCCTAGTGTTAACCCCTTCCCTGCCAGTGAAATTTATACAGTAATCAATGGCTATTTTTTGCTCTGATCGCTATATAAATGTCACTGGTCCAAAAAAAGTGTCCGATCTGTCTGCTGTAATGTCGAAGTCCCGCTAAAAATCACAGATCGCCATCATTACTAGTAAAAAAAATAATAAAAATGACAAATCTATCCCCTATTTTGTAGACGCTATAAAACTTTTGCGCAAACCAATCAATACGCTTATTGTGATTTTTGTTTACCAAAAATATGGCCTATTGGCCTAAACCGATGAAGAGATTTGTTTTTTTTTAAAAATTTGGGATATTTATTCTAGCAAAAAGTAAAAAAAAAAAGTTTTGTTTTTTTTCAAAACTGTCATTCTTTTTTTGTTTATAGCGCAAAAAATAAAAACCGCAGAGGTGATCAAATACCAGCAAAAGAAAGCTCTATTTCTGAGAAAAAAAAAATTTCAATTTAGTTTGGGTACAGTGTCGCACAACAAAGCAATTGTCATTTAAAGTGACGCAGTGCTGGATCGCAAAAAATGGCTTGGTCAGAAAGTGGGTAAATTCTTCCAGGGCTGAAGTGATTAATGTGTCTAATTTTTAGTGTCTTACCCTTGTAGATTGTAAGCTCTTTTGAGCAGGGCCCTTCTAACTATATTGTCAAATGCTGTAGTTTCATTTCCATGCCTTTTTTTTGGCCCAAGTACATTAACCAGTAGCCGACCAGCTATTGTCGTTATACTGTGGCAGGTTGGCTCTCCTGGGCAAATCACCGTAGCTGTATGTCGGCCACTTTAAGACCACTAGGGCCCGATGCACGTGCCCAGGGGCCACAATGTCCCCCGGGTACCCGCGATCGCTCTTGAGAGAGACAGAACGGAGATCTGTCAATGTAAACAGACAGATCTGCTGTTCATACTGGTTATGAACAGCGATATGTCTCCTCCTCCAGGCAGTCCCATCCCCCCACAGTTAGAAACACTCCCTAGGACATACACTTAACCCCTTGATCGCTCCCTAGTGTTAACCCCTTCCTTGCCAGTGACATTTTTACAGTAATCAGTGGCTATTTTTAGCTCTGATCGCTGTATAAATTTCAAAGATCCCAAAAAAAGTGTCAAAAGTGTCCGATCTGTCTGCCGCAATGTTGCAGTCCCACTAAAAATCACATTTAATATAAATTCATACATAAAAATCACAGCATTTGCACTAACAATGTCTTTTTATACTGTTGAAGGGACTGTTCATTTAAATGGAGGAGATAGCCCAAAGGGTCCCAACCAAAATCAACTAATATCAATTGTTTAATCATATTTCCCACGTCCTTCCAAAATGATGTGATTAAAGGGCACAGCCAAGAAATGTGTAGTAATGTCCCTGTTTCTTTATTGCAACGCCAGCATAACTTGGAGGTTTGCGGATAAAGTTTGTTCATTAAGGCAGGAACCCTATACCACCTGACCAATAGCTTATATCCCTGTTCTTGAAAGCAACTTGCTATAGAGGATTTGTGGGCCAGTAAAATAATCCTGTTGATTTGCAGTCTTGTGAAAAAAATCTGAAGGTCCTCTTCCCAGCGTCGTATATATGAAGGAATTTGGCCTTCTGGAGGCCGAATAATCTGTTTATACAGAAGTGACAACATGTGTGGTACATGTTCTCCCTCAGCACATAGATGCTCAAAGGGTGTCAGTGGCCTTACATATAGTTCCGCATCTGGTATAGACCTTAAATAGTGTGACAATTGAAAAGCAGACCAAGGACTCAAGGGAGGCTGTGAAAGAGTGGAGAGATCCTACAAAGACATCCAACCCTGTTTGGTAGCAAAATGCATGCATCTAGTTCT
The DNA here is from genome assembly GCF_042186555.1 of Aquarana catesbeiana. Taxonomy (NCBI): domain Eukaryota; kingdom Metazoa; phylum Chordata; class Amphibia; order Anura; family Ranidae; genus Aquarana; species Aquarana catesbeiana. The sequence continues at coordinate 524,087,768 of NC_133327.1, read as the reverse complement.
ACCTAGTCCTAGCTGTTTATCATCAAGCCCGGGCATGAAGTCTGGGTTCTGGATCACCGGTGTAATGGGGATGGATAGGTGGAGAGGCCTTTTGTTGAAAATATATGAGTATGAACTGCAATAGTAGCCCCGATTGTAGGATGCCTCTTCAATCCCCGATAATATTTATGAGCGACCCATGGGAGTGCAGACAAAACAATCGATGAGGCATGTTGTTCCACTTGCACCCACAATTTAGTCTGTGAGGGAGTGTACCATGACACCACTCTAGACAGATGTAATGCTCGATAGTAGGGGATCTGGTCGGGCAGACCAATATCCCCACGTGATTTAGGCAAAACCGACAACGAGTAGCGAAGTCTAACGACTTTAATGCTCCAGAGAAATTTAGTTAAGAGTGTCCGACACGAGAGAAAAAAGCTTGAGGTAGTTTAATAGGTATCGCTTGCATTAAATATAAAATCTGAGGGAGCAGTGTCATCTTAAATGCATTGCACCTCCCAAACAACGTGAGGGTAAGGGTCTGCCATAGTTGAAAATGTGATCGCATTTTCGATAGACATGTGTAAATAGTTTCGTACGAATCGAAAATTCGTACGAATTTCCATAAATTCGTACATTTGGGAGAATCCGAAATACGAATTGCTATGCTTCCGAAATTTGTACGAAATACGAAATTTTGTTTACGAATTTCGGATCCAAATTCCTAACGAACATTCGTAATTGTTACGAAAAATTAACGAACCTAAAAGTTAAAAACCCAGGAAGTCAGCACAGCACAGGGATGGTGGGAGCCCCTCATAATGATAAATTCATCAAAACGAAACATTCGTAATTGTTACGAAAAGTTAACGAACGAAAATTTGTATTTCGTACGAAATTTCAAACACAAATTACGAAATACGAATCAATTCTAATACAAAACAGAACGGAACTAAACAAAACAAATTTATTGACGGCGCACATGTCTAATTTTCGATAATAATGGGCAAAAGTTTGTCCCATATAGTAGGGCCGTATCCGGGGTCAATTTAACCCCCAAGTTTTTCAAAAAGGACTGAACCAATTTGAACCGATATACACCTTGTAGGTTAACAATACACTCCTTAGAAAGGAGGATACTCATCACTTCACATTTAGCGTTGTTTATGGAGAAGCTAGACATTGGAGTAAACGTGGTAATGAAACTTCCGGATTGGTGAGAAAAAATAAGAGATCATCCGCATATGCTCCATATTTGAGACCTGAAGTCCACCGATCAAGGGGTCCGATCTAACTTTGCAGAGCAAAGGTTCTGGGGTTAGCACAAACATTAATGGATAAAGGGGACAGCCCTGTCTCGTCCCATTCGACAATGAGAAATACTGTGGTCGGGCCCCGTTAACCAGCACGGCCGCAGTAGGACCAGTATATAATGCCTGAATCCAAGATTGCATACGTTCCCCAAGGCCAATATATCTAAAAGTAGATAGTAAAAAATTGCCAATCTACCCGGTCGAATGCCTTTTCAGCATCTGTTGATAAAAGGAGAAGGGGTCGGCTCTTCGAGTGTGCAGTGTGAATCAAATCTAACGCCCTTATAGTATTATCCCTGGCATCTTTCTGTGGGATAAAGCCTGCCTCGTCTGCGTGAATAAGATGAGAAAAGCGTGGCAGTAACCTATTCACTAGGATTTTTGAGAATAATTTTAAATGAACATTTAAGAGTGCTATAGGCCGATAGTTCCCACATTGAGTATGATCTTTATCCTGCTTGGGGATCACAATAATGTGGGCCCTCAAAGCGTCCTCTGTTATAGAATTGTAAGCACGTAGGAAATAAGGAGAGAGAGCGTCCTGAAAAGTTTTATAGTATATAAGATTTAACCCATCTGGGCCGGAGGCCTTCCCTGGTTTAGAGGAGTCTACTGCCAAGGCCAGTTCTTTATTTGTAAGGGCATACCCGATGATGTCAAAAAGGAAGATATCAAATCTGCCCGAGTAGAGTATTGCTGGGTTTGAGTGTTTTGCAGATTATAAATAGAGATGAGCTCGTGTTCGAGACGAACTCATGTTCGACTCGAACATTGGCTGTTCGGTCGTTCGCCGAATTCCGAACGTTATGGGCCTTTCGCGCCAAATTCGTGTGGCGCGTCACGGCCCATAATTCACTGCGGCATCGCAGTGCATTGCTGGCTGATGATTGGCCAAGCATGCACTATGACCCGCATGCTTGGCCAATCACAGCGCCGTCGGTAGAGAGAGCTGTAATTGGCCAAAACCAGGGTGGCTTTGGCCAATTATGGCTCAGGGGGTTTAGAACACGCCCCACACTATATAAGGCCACCTGCACGGCGGCCCTGTGTAGTGTGTGTTCCAGCGTTGAAAGAGAGATAGACAGAGAGACAGTGTCATTTCATTTGAGTTAGATAGATTAGGCAGGACAATCAGTGAGTTAGCTGCACTTACAGTGTATTGTGTATATATATGCATCCCAGGTGTTGCATATATATATATATATATATATATATATATATATATATATACTGTATTCAGTTAAGCTAGATCCGTTCCTGTTATCTTCCTACTGACAGGCAGGCTTGTCTTGTTACAGCTGCCTGAAGAAAATTGCTGGTGTTCTTTTGATCCTATTAGTACCACAGTCAGGCAGCTAGACTATTTACAGTTAGTGTGGTGCGTCCTCCTCATAGTGTTCAGCTAAACCTACAAGGTATTTTTTTGCAAGCTCTGCACAGTGTTCATCTAAAGCTACAAGTTAGTGCAGTGCGTCCTGCTCACAGTGTTCAGCTAAAACTACAAGTTAGTGTAGTGAGACCTCTGCACAGTGTTCATCTAAAGCTACAAGTTAGTGCAGTGCGTCCTGCTCACAGTGTTCAGCTAAAACTACAAGTTAGTGTAGTGAGACCTCTGCACAGTGTTCATCTAAAGCTACAAGTTAGTGCAGTGCGTCCTGCTCACAGTGTTCAGCTAAAACTACAAGTTCGTTTAGTGAGACCTCTGCACAGTGTTCATCTAAAGCTACAAGTTAGTGTAGTGCGTCCTGCTCACAGTGTTCAGCTAAAACTACATGTTAGTGTGGTGCGTCCTCCTCACAGTGTTCAGCTAAACCTGCAAGTTATTTTTTTGCGAGCTCTGCACAGTGTTCATCTAAAGCTACAAGTTAGTGTAGTGCGTCCTGCTCACAGTGTTCAGCTAAAACTACAAGTTAGTGTACTGAGACCTCTGCACAGTGTTCATCTAAAGCTACAAGTTAGTGTAGTGCGTCCTGCTCACAGTGTTCAGCTAAAACTTCAAGTTAGTGTGGTGCGTCCTCCTCACAGTGTTCAGCTAAACCTACAAGTTAGTGCAGTGTGTCCTGCTCACAGTGTTCAGCTAAAACTACAAGTTAGTGTAGTGAGACCTCTGCACAGTGTTCATCTAAAGCTACAAGTTAGTGCAGTGCGTCCTGCTCACAATGTTCAGCTAAAACTACATGTTATTGGGGTGCGTCCTCCTCACAGTGTTCAGCTAAACCTACAAGTTAGTGCAGTGTGTCCTGCTCACAGTGTTCAGCTAAAACTACAAGTTAGTGTAGTGAGACCTCTGCACAGTGTTCATCTAAAGCTACAAGTTAGTGCAGTGCGTCCTGCTCACAGTGTTCAGCTAAAACTACAAGTTAGTGTAGTGAGACCTCTGCACAGTGTTCATCTAAAGCTACAAGTTAGTGCAGTGCGTCCTGCTCACAATGTTCAGCTAAAACTACATGTTATTGGGGTGCGTCCTCCTCACAGTGTTCAGCTAAACCTACAAGTTATTTTTTTGCGAGCTCTGCAGTGTTCATCTAAAGCTACAAGTTAGTGTAGTGCGTCCTGCTCACAGTGTTCAGCTAAAACTACAAGTTAGTGTAGTGAGACCTCTGCACAGTGTTCATCTAAAGCTACAAGTTAGCGCAGTGCGTCCTGCTCACAATGTTCAGCTAAAACTACATGTTATTGGGGTGTGTCCTCCTCACAGTGTTCAGCTATACCTACAAGTTATTTTTTTGCGAGCTCTGCACAGTGTTCATCTAAAGCTACAAGTTAGTGTAGTGCGTCCTGCTCACAGTGTTCAGCTAAAACTACAAGTTAGTGTAGTGAGACCTCTGCACAGTGTTCATCTAAAGCTACAAGTTAGTGTAGTGCGTCCTGCTCACAGTGTTCAGCTAAAACTACAAGTTAGTGTAGTGAGACCTCTGCACCGTGTTCATCTAAAGCTACAAGTTAGTGTAGTGCGTCCTGCTCACAGTGTTCAGCTAAAACTACAAGTTAGTGTGGTGCGTCCTCCTCACAGTGTTCAGCTAAACCTACAAGTTATTTTTTTGCGAGCTCTGCACAGTGTTCATCTAAAGCTACAAGTTAGTGTAGTGCGTCCTGCTCACAGTGTTCAGCTAAAACTACAAGTTAGTGTAGTGAGACCTCTGCATCGTGTTCATCTAAAGCTACAAGTTAGTGTAGTGCGTCCTGCTCACAGTGTTCAGCTAAAACTACAAGTTAGTGTAGTGAGACCTCTGCACCGTGTTCATGTAAAGCTACAAGTTAGTGTAGTGCGTCCTGCTGACAGTGTTCAGCTAAAACTACAAGTTAGTGTGGTGCGTCCTCCTCACAGTGTTCAGCTAAACCTACAAGTTATTTTTTTGCGAGCTCTGCACAGTGTTCATCTAAAGCTACAAGTTAGTGTAGTGTGTCCTGCTCACAGTGTTCAGCTAAAACTACAAGTTAGTGTAGTGAGACCTCTGCACAGTGTTCATCTAAAGCTACAAGTTAGTGTAGTGTGTCCTGCTCACAGTGTTCAGCTAAACCTACAAGTAATTTTTTTGCGAGCTCTGCACAGTGTTCATCTAAAGCTACAAGTTAGTGTAGTGCGTCCTGCTCACAGTGTTCAGCTAAAACTACAAGTTAGTGTAGTGAGACCTCTGCACCGTGTTCATGTAAAGCTACAAGTTAGTGTAGTGCGTCCTGCTGACAGTGTTCAGCTAAAACTACAAGTTAGTGTGGTGCGTCCTCCTCACAGTGTTCAGCTAAACCTACAAGTTATTTTTTTGCGAGCTCTGCACAGTGTTCATCTAAAGCTACAAGTTAGTGTAGTGCGTCCTGCTCACAGTGTTCAGCTAAAACTACAAGTTAGTGTGGTGCGTTCTCCTCACAGTGTTCAGCTAAACCTACAAGTTATTTTTTTGCGAGCTCTGCACAGTATTCAGCTAAAGCTACCTGTAGAAGGTTGGTGGTGTTTTACTGATCCTATCACTACCACAGGCAGCTAAATAAGCTGCAAGTTATTTTTTGGCGAGCTCTGCACAGTGTTCACCTAAAGCTACCTGTAGAAGGTTGGTGGTGTTTTTCTGATCCTATCACTACCGCAGGCAGCTAAAAAAGCTACAAGTTAGTTTTTTGCGAGCTCTGCACAGTATTCAGCTAAAGCTACCTGTAGAAGGTTGGTGGTGTTCTCATACTACAGGCAGGCAGTTGATTTTGCTAGCTGCAGTATCAGTACATATATATATATATATATATATATATATATATATATATATATATATATATATATATATATATATCCCAGCTTAGTGCAGCTACAGGCCATTAGTATGTCTGGAAGGCCAAGAAGGAGAGGCAGACAGTCACAAGCCAATAAGAGAGGGCAGCAGGCTCTATGTCTAGTGCTGGTCGTGGAGATGGTGCATCCTCATCAGCACATGGCCGTGGGACACGCTTGGCCTTTTTTTCGGCAGCTGGCCACGTTGAGCCGCAACATGCGGAAGACTTGGTCGAGTGGATGACCAAGCCGTCCTCATCCTCCTCATCCTCTCTCACCCATGCTCAGGGTACTTTGTCTGGCAAAGCAGCGGCCTCTTCCCTCGGCTCAATGTCATCAGTGACTCCTTCCCTAGCCCCACCATGTCCTCCTGAGGAGTCCCTCGAACTGTTTGACCACAGTGTTGGGTACATGCTCCAGGAGGATGCCCAGCGTTTGGAAGGCTCTGATGATGATACTGAGCTCGATGAAGGCAGTAACATGAGCACGGACAGAGGGGGTGCCCAAGAAGGACAGCAATCTGGCAGTCATGCTCCCCCTGCTGCAGCATACTGCCAGGTTTGCTCCAGTGATGAGGAGGGAGGGGATGATGAGGTCACTGACTCAACGTGGGTGCCTGATAGGAGAGAGGAGGAGGAGGAGGAGGCGGCACATCACCAACGAGGCAGGATGCCCTCCAGGGGCCAGCCTAAGGCCAGCACATTGACTGCATCACACCCCAAAGCTCCACATGTGCAGGGCGCTGCAGTCTCTGCGCGTTATTCAAAAAGTTCTTTGGTGTGGGCCTTTTTTGAGATGAGTGCATCAGATTGCACCGCTGCTATTTGCAACATATGTCTCAAGCGTATCTCGCATGGCCAAAACATCTCCCGCTTGGGTACCACATGCTTGACCAGACATATGTTGACCTGCCATGCAGTTTGTTGGCAAGCGTATCTAAAAGACCCACACCAAAGAACAAAGAGGACCTCTCCTTGCTCCTCATCAGCTGAGATCTCCAACCCCACTATACCTTCAGTCCTCTCTGAGACCTGCACTGAGAGGAATGAAGGTGTAGAATTAGGTGTGTCACAGCCAAGTACTTGTGGGCAATCTTCTTTTGGTACACAGACGTTAGATTGTACCAGGCAAATTTCCCTGCCCCAGCTGCTGCACCGCCGAAAGAAGTTTGCTCCCAGCCATCCACATGCCCAGCGGTTGAATGCTAGCTTGGCAAAATTGCTAGCACTTCAACTGCTGCCTTTTCAGTTGATAGACTCTGCCCCCTTCCGTGAGTTTGTGGAATGTGCAGTTCCTCAGTGGCAGGTACCCAAACGCCACTTTTTCTCACGGAAAGCGATTCCGGCTCTCCACCAGCATGTGGAAGGCAATGTCCATGCCTCACTGGACAGGGCGGTCAGTGGTAAGGTGCATATTACCGCTGACTCATGGTCCAGCAGGCATGGACAGGGACGTTACCTAAGTTTCACGGCGCATTGGGTGACTCTGCTGGTAGCTGGGAAGGATGCAGGACAAGGTGCAGTAGTGTTGGAGGTTGTTCCACCACTACGCCTCCAACATGCCACTACTAATGATTGTGACACATCTCTCTCCTCCACCCCCTCCGCTTCTTCTTCCTCCATGGCCTCTTCCTGTGCTTTTTTGGGGTTCAAGGGGCTACGCAAGTACGCAGGCCAAAAGATGCCATGCGGTGCTTGAGCTGGTGTGCTTGGGGGACAGGAGCCACACTGGGGCAGAGGTTCTGTCAGCTCTGCAGGGGCAGGTTCAGAGGTGGTTGATGCCACACCAACTTAAGGCAGGAATGGTGGTTTGCGACAATGGCACCAACCTCCTCTCTGCCCTCCGACAGGGACAAATGACCCAAGTTCCCTGTTTGGCTCACGTCCTTAACTTGGTGGTGCAGCGGTTCTTGGGCAGGTATCCGGGCTTACAGGATGTCCTGAGGCAGGCCAGGAAAGTCTGTGTGCATTTCCGCCGGTCATATAATGCCAGTGCTCGGCTGGCAGACCTCCAAAAGGAGTTTAACCTGCCCAAGAACCGCCTAATCTGTGACATGCCCACCAGGTGGAACTCAACGTTGGCCATGCCGCAGCGGCTGCACACGCAGCAGAGGGCCATCAATGAGTACCTGTGCGACTATGGCACCAGGACAGGGTCAGGGGAGCTTGTTTTTTTTCCCCACGCCAGTGGGCCATGATCAGGGATGCATGCACTGTCCTGTCACCATTTGAGGAGGCCACGAGGATGGTGAGCAGTGACAGTGCATGCATCAGTGACACTGTCCCCCTTGTCCACCTGTTGGAGCACACGCTGAGTGGAATAATGGACAGGGCACTTGAGGCAGAACAGAGGCAGGAAGAGGAGGACTTCCTTAGCTCTCAAGGCCCCCTTTATCCAGACAGTGTTCCTGCGTGCCCGCCGATCACACAGGAAGAGGACGAGGAGGAGGAGGAGGAGGAAGATTGTGTTAGTATGGAGGTGGAGCCTGGCACTCAGCATCAGCAGCAGTCTTTAAGGGATCAGTCCCAAGAAACACATGGACTTGTACGTGGCTGGGAGGAGGTGGCTGCGGACCATGTCGTCCTTAGTGACCCAGAGGACTCCGGACCGAATGTCTCAGCAAACCTACGCTGCATGGCCTCCTTGATCCTGCAAAGCCTGCGTAAGGATCCTCGTATTCGTGGTATCAAGGAGAAGGACCAATATTGGCTGGCAACCCTCCTTGATCCACGTTACAAGGGTAAGGTTGCGGACCTTATCTTGCCATCGCAGAGGGAGCAGAGGATGAAACATCTTCGGGAGGCCTTGCAGAAAGGTCTGTGCAACGCGTTCCCAGAGACTGGGAGGTTACAAACTCCTGTTTCTGGACAACGTGTTGCTGAGGCTTCGGTCAGTCAAAGAAGGAGCGGTGGAGAAGGTGGCCGTCTGATGCGTTCAGACAATTTTTTGGTCCGCAGCCCCAAGGTATGATCGGTTCCAGCAACCATCGCCAGCGTCTGTTTTACATGGTGCAGGAATACCTAGGGGCAAGAACTGACTTGGACACCTTTCCCACCAAAAATCCTCTGGGTTACTGGGTCTTGAGGATGGATCACTGGCCAGAGCTTGCACAGTATGCAATTGAGCTACTGGCCTGTCCTGCATCCAGCGTTCTTTCGGAATACACATTCAGTGCTGCTGGAGGCTTTGTAACCGATCAGAGGGTGCGTCTGTCCACCGACTCGGTCGATCGACTGACCTTCATATAAATTAATCAGTCTTGGATCACCACCAGCTACTAAGCACCTGATGCTGATGTAACCGAATAATTTTTTTTGAAATCTCAGATCCCTTCAAAGACTGCCTATGCTGATGCTGAGTGACTATCCCTGAGTAATTATCCTCTTCCTCCTCAATGATCACGCTGATAGCTTGTAAGAACATTTTTGGTTCTGGGCGCCACCACCAGTGCCTAATTTTTCAGCCCCTGTTTAACAGGAGCGTGTAATTACAATTTTTGATGCAATACTTTGCAGCAGGGCTTGTTTCTGCGTTCCAGCTAGAGTATCTGTGAGGGGTTGCAGTGTTGTGGCACCAGCACCACCACCACCACCAAAGGCCCAATTTTTCTGCCCTTGTTCAACAGGGGCATGTAATTACTATTCTTGATCTAATATTTCACAGCAGGGCCCATTTCTGCACCCACCAAGAGCGAGTGAGGACTTACAGTGTTGTGGCACCAGCACCACCACCAGCACCAAAGGCCCAATTTTTCTGCCCCTGGTCAACAGGGGCATGTAATTACAATTCTTGATCTAATATTTCACAGCAGGGCCCTGTGAGGGCTTACAGTGTTGTGGCCACAACAACACCTAAGGACCAAATTTCTGCTGAGTATATAGGGCAGACCCCTACTTTCAAACATCTAACTTACAAAGACTCCTACTTGCAAACGGAAGGAGACAACAGGAAGTGAGATGAAATCTACCCCTAGGAAGGGAAATTCTCTCCTGTAAGAGTTAATATGAGAAAAACATTTCTCCTTTCCACTGATGCTTTCCAATCCTTGTTCCACAAAAAAACCCAAATTTTCAAAAAACATTTGTCATTGGGACAAAAAGTGAGGAGAAATCTTCTGAAGAGGAGGACAGACAGCAAAATAAATGTCACAGGGGTGATAACCCTTCCCTATGTTTTCCAAAAAGCTTAAAAAAGATTTTTTGGCTGGAGCTAAACACGTTAAAAATGTACCTGTTCAAAATTGCAAACAGATTCTACTTAACAACAAACCTACAGTCCCTGTCTTGTTTGCACCGCCTGTATACTGCTGTTCAGAGTATATAGGGCCTGGTGGCCCCACACCTTTCCTTATTTTAATTTGGGTGCGGGGTTCCTCTTAATATCCATACAAGACCCAAAGGGCCTGGTAATGGACTGGGGGGTACCCATGCCGTTTGTCTCACTGATTTTCATCCATATTGCCAGGACCCGACATTACATTAAACCCGCAAGCAGTTTTAAATGAGATTTTTTCCTTTAAAAATTACATTTTGTGCAGGGACTGTTCTAAACACGGGAAACACGCTCCACTTTACAGGCATACTATAGACACCCCCCAGGTACGATATTTAAAGGAATATTTCACTTTTTTTTTTTACTTTAAGCATCATTAAAATCACTGCTCCCGAAAAAAATGCCATTTTTAAAAGTTTTTTTTGCATTGATACATGTCCCCTGGGGCAGGACCCGGGTCCCCAAACCCTTTTTAGGACAATACCATGCAAATTAGCCTTTAGACGTCAATGGGGTTCTAACGTTCGTGCGAATTTTCGGTCTGTTCGCAGGTTCTGGTGCGAACCGAACCGGGGGGTGTTCGGCTCATCCCTAATTATAAAGCCTCCAATAAAATTTTTGAAATTCCTGAGCTATAGCCGCAGGGTCTGACAGCTTAATGCCAGAGTCGGCTGTAATTTGAATGATATGCGATTTCGTTTGTGACCCTTTCAATACCCTAGCTAATAGAACACCTGGTTTATTTCCATACTCCTAGATAGACTGTTTATATTGACTTAATTTCTCCCTTACTTCTGAATTTGCAATTTGATTATACTGCTGACGTAAGGAGAGTAATTCTTCCTGTGTCTGCTTATCAAGCGTTTTTTTGTGAGTAGACTCAAGTTTACTAATCCTCAAAAGTACCGTCTCAGTTTCCAACCACCTTATTTTTTTTATCCTGGCTCTATGTTTAAGAAAAATTCTTCTTATAAAGCATTTATGAGCTTCCCACAGTACAGTCGGAGACGTATTAGGTTGGTCATTCTGACTAAAATATTCTTCTAAACCCTGTAGAGCCTCAGTCATGGTGGTAGGGTCCTTTAAAAGTGTGTCGTTAAGCTTCCAAGACAGGGTCCTTGTAGCCACTATGTTTAGATCTATATCCAAATGAGCCGGCCCATGGTCTTTTCGCTTATAGCTTTAGAAATTTGTGAAAGACCTCCCAAAACCATATATTTTCTGAAAGCATATGACCTCTAGAATAAAAAGAAAGTGCTGATTTTTTAGACCCCGCGGTATTTTCACAAATGTTTATCGAACCAATATATTGGCAAAAAATACACTAAAACCATTATTAGCAGATAAAACCACAGCTAATTTTACAAAATTCCTGCTAAATCCCTACTAAATATAAAAGCTTAACATGTATGGATTTAATAAATAACAAAAAGTTAAAATTTTTACATTGCACCTTTTTGCAAAATGGTGAAAATCGAATGTACGCAAAAATGTAAATATCCAAATTTCTCTAAAAATCTGAAGGTTTTCATTTTTCCCTTACAGCTTTCAGAATTTGTGAAAGACCCCCTAAACCCCCCTATATTTTCTGAAAGCATATGACCTCTAGAATAAAAAGAAGGTGCTACTGATTTTTTAGACCCCACAGTATTTGCACAAATGTTTATCAAACCAATATATTCACAAAAAATACACTAAAACCATTATTAGCAGATGAAAACACCGTTAATTTTACTAAATTAATGCTAAATCCCTACTAAATATAAAAGATTAATCTGGAGTTAATAATAACAAATATTTGTAAATTTTAAATTGCGCCTTTTTGCAAAATGGTGAAAATCGAACGTACCCAAAAATTTCTCAAAAAATTTGGAGGTTTTCATTTTTCACTTACAGCTTTCAGAGTTTGAAAAGACCCCTCAAACTAGACATTTTCTAAAAGCACATGACCTGTAGAATAAAAAAAAGTGCTACTGATTTTTTGGGCCCTGCAATAATTGAGCAAATCATATCGCTATTTTATCAGAAAAATACACTTAAATCATTAATCCTGCACATAAACACAACGTAACTTACAAAATTCCTGCTAAATTAGTACTAAAGCATTGTTCACATGTCGCATACTAAAGTGTATGCCCATGGAGGGCCATGTTTACCCGCACAGAGATGCACAGGTGTTCCATGCATCCCCGTACAGGCACTCCCATTTATGTCAATTGGGATGCAACGGCTGCACAGGCATAGCTGCTGTTCCCAATCTAACATTCATGTGGGTGTGGATACATGACCCCGAACGCAGACAGTGTGAGCTCAGGGACATGCATGCGAACCTACATGAATGTAAAATTGGGAGCAACGGCTCTGTTCATGCAGATGCTACATCCCAAATGACATCAATGGGACTGTCTGCAGAGAGATGCACGGAACACCCGTGCATCCGTGTAAAAGGTACGCTGTGTATGCCCTGTGTGGACAAGGCCTTAGGCCCCTTTCACACAAGCACACCGATCGGGTCTGCCTGTCCGTTTTTCAGGCAGGCTCAATCAGACAACCCATTGTTCTCTATGGAGAGACTGATGTAAATGGACATGTATTCGTTAACACCTGCCTGCATCCGATCCAGTCCGCTAAGAACAGATGGATGGGGATTCCATCCCCCATCCAACAGATCGGATCGGATTGGCATCCGATGAAAATAGACAGGCAGTCGGTTTTGATCCGACCGTCCCATAAAGAATAGTGAGCTGTGTCCGTGTCCACTCTGCATCAGTGGAGCGGACACGGACCTGTCACCCGCCTGCATAGCGGGGATCAGCAAACAGATCTGCTTGACAGAGTCTGCTCCATGTGAAAAGGGGGTTGGTGGTCACTCAAAGGGAAGAAGGGGGTCTCCTATCCGTTCCTCCTGAGGAGTTCCAGTGTATGCAGAGCCTATAAGGTGATTCCTCTGGATGCCTTTCTCCAGGACTAGGTGAATAGCCAAACACCGCTCAAATGCATCAAACCGGAAAGTATAAAGAGGAAACAATGAGCCTCTATAGTGTAGTATATTTTTTAATACTCGGCGTTCATTGCATAGAGATTAAAAGATCAGGTACTCACATTTATGTATAAAAATAATACAGTGTATCAAAACGAGCAGCAAGCTCGCAGCCAGGACGTCACTTCCGGTGTCCGTATGTCCAACACGTGTCGTCACTGTCACGTGACTTCATCTGGGACTTCACGTGACAGTGACGACACGTGTTTGACATGCAAACATCGGAAGTGACGTCCTGGCTGCGAGCTCGCTGCTCATTTTGATACACTGTAATATTTTTACTTTACCAAAAAAGTTTTTATTATACGTTTTCAACAGCATGCAAAATAAAATTGTACAGATAAAGCATAATAACATCGTTCAACAGTAAACATGGCATGTAGCTGAGTAGATAGGTACAAATGCAGTCTCTACTGAGAAGAATGAACCATGTAGAGTAAAGGATCTACTTAGGTATACATATTCAACGATATATAAAGAATAGATAATTTCCCCCGGAATAACGTGGGAGTACACATCAGCTTTATTGCTAGGGATTGAGACCTATTCTATTTTCTCTTGTGATAAAGTGTTGATTTGAAGGTCTACTGACACTCACGCTTGTATTCAAGCACGATGACCAATCTAGCTATAGTTGTTTTGGGAGTCCCGGTTATATCGACTATTAGTGTTAGCAGATCCCTTCCTCTTTCTACTCAGTTGCTATATTGCCTTATAGCTCCCGGAGGAAATAGTAGAACAACAAAGAGATATCAAGGGAGGAGGGATGGATAAAGCAAAAAAAAAACAAGGGGAGAACTGGGGGGGCAGGGGCTCAGGGGAGGGAAGAGGGGGCATAGAATTGAATATTTGAGGAAAGTTGCATGGAGATAACTTACTAGGCAAAGAGGGGGTGAAGAGTTCCACCAGCTACCCTCCGTCTACATTTAGAATGGATTCAAATTAAACCAGAAATACCAGGTACACTAGGTATATGCTTGTAAACCAAGCGTCAGTCATGTGGGCAGCACCTCGTTACTCTGTATCAGTGCTTGATATTGTTGTGATTTCTTAAAGGTGAACCATGGCTCCCAGATAGCTGAAAAGCTAGATATTCTATCTTGAGAAATATGAATCAGCTCCTCCATTGTCTCTATGTGGTTAATACGATGTACCCAGTTTTTGGTTGAGGGGGGGAATTTGGACCTCCAGTGTACCGGAATGCACATCCTGGCAGCGTTAATCGTATGCATGGCTGCCGACTTAAAGTATTTTTTGGGGGGGATTTTAGATAGATGAAGGAGATATTGCGTTGGTCAAAATTCCAAGGGCAATGACGAGATGGTAGTTGTCACCTCATGTACTCTCCTCCAGTATGGCTGGATCAATGTGCATGTCCACCACACATGGAGGAAGGTGCCTGTTTCCTTTTCACATCTCCAACATTGATCTGATACTGTCGGAAATACTGTATCCTATAAAGCAGTTCCGGGGTTTTGTACCATCTTGTTTTAATTTTATATCCATTCTCCTGTGTGTTTACGTTGAGAGACCCCTTGTGAATGAGTTGGTGAATGCGATCCCAGCCAGTATCCTCTAACTACCTGCCCAATGCAGATCCTCAGAATGCATGGTCCGAGTGTAGTACGGAGTAAGTCTCTCCAAACATGAAGACATAGAGTGCTGAGATCACATGATTCTGGGGAGCTGAGCTCGAGCATAGAGATTAAAACACCGTGGGTGTTTTTGTAAAGCCTTCCCTTCTCCCTGGGTCATCTAAAAAATGTTTCAATTGAATGTAGGGCCAGAAGGGAAAGGATTTCATGTTAGATATTGCAGCCAAATCTTGTTGTTGCACAAACTTGCCCCTATGGAAGAAATGTTTTGCAAGCATCTCTGCATATGGCCATTCCTGTGTTAGGTAAGATTTGGCTAGCCCCGGAGTTACCTCTTATAGGGGTGATTGAGCACTCCGTGGTTGAGAGCGCATGTGTTTTACAGGCCCTATTGAATTCATGGAGAGTTGCCCCAATAAGGGGGTGTGAGTGAAGTTGAGGACTTGATGTCTTGGAGAACCAAGGGAGTGAGCAAAGATTATAGCCCGATATCAGTCGTTTGAGATCTACCCAGGCTTTGTAATGGACATGAATCCTCCAGTCTACGACCCTGGTCATATGTACCGCCCAATAGTACCTTAGTATATCAGGGAGGCCAATTCTGCCTTTAGATTTGGGTAAAACTAGTTTCGCCCAGCTGATACGCACCAGTTTTGATCCCAAAGGAAAGTTCTACACATCTTCTTGTAGGTTGCAAAGGAAGTTGGCGGTAGGCGTATTGGTACAGTTTACATTTTATATAGAATGCGGGAGAGAACTGTCATTTTCAGAGCAGAAGCCCTTCCAAACCAGGATAGGATCGGGACATCCCGTTTTTGTAGATCTTTTTGTAAGTGTTTAAGCTCAGATAAAAAGTTCTTTTCATAAAGAGTATCTAGCTTACTGGGGAGTTGAATACCCAGATAAGTGATGGCATCTGTTTTCCATTTAAAGGGAAAATTTGACTGGCACAGTCACACTAGGTTTTCGGTAAGGAGACGTTTAATTCAAATGATTTTGAGTAGTTAATTTTCAGATTAGATATGCATTTTAATTGTTCCAGGATTGGTAAAAGGTTTGGTAAGGACGTCAGTGGCGCTGATAGGAAAAGCAAGATGTATTCCTTGCCATGGACTTCTACACCCTGTATGTTCGGGTTGGCTCTGATGCATCTTAAGAGGGGCTCAAGGGTAAGAATGTAGAGTAGGGGTGAGAGAGGGCATCCTTGTCTCGTGCCGTTATGGATGGGGAAGGCGTCCGATAGGCGGCCGTTGACCTTGACTCTGGCTCTTGGATTTACATAGAGCGCTTTAATAAAGGTATGCATACATCTTCCTAATCCAAGAACGTCTAGGACTGCATCCATATAATCCCAGGCCACCCTATCGAACGCCTTTTCCGCATCCATTGCTAGGAAAAACCCCTCTCGTTGAGTAGAGGTCAGCCAGTGATGTAAATTTAGAGCCTTAATGGTGTTGTCCCTAGCCTCCCTACCCATGACAAAACCCACTTGATCTCTTCCTACCCAGGCAGGCACATAGTATGCTAAATGGGTCGCTAGGATTTTCGAGAAGAGTTTAACATCGACATTCAGAAGCAATATTGGCCAATAACTGGTCACATCAGCGGGGTCTTTATCATCCTTGTGAATCACTGTGATATATGCCTCTAGCAAGGTGTCTGAGGTGCAGGGAGCAGTGGACAGTGTGCTGAAAGCTTTGAGAAAAAGCAGAGCTAAAATCTCTGCATAGCACTTATATTATTGCGCCTTATAATACATCTGGCCCCTGGCTTTTGCCCGGTTTTGAGCTGCTTCCCATTTTTCAGAGGACAAAGGCGCTTCCAGCTCAGCACGGTCGGCATCCGACAAGGCTTGTGGGCTAAATTTGCCCAGGAACTCCCGTATCAAGCTAGAGCACACCCCGTCTTCCATAGGGCTACAAATGGTTTCATTAAGGTTATAAAGTTTGCTGTAAAACTTTAGAAATTGTTGTGCAATCTCTTAATTTTTGGTGTGGGTTTTCCCTGATTAATCAGTTACATGGTGGACTGTTGAAGTAAGTGTGCGTTTCTGCATGCATCTAGCCAATAGCTTCCCAGGTTTGTTGCCTTGTTCATAAAATAATTTCTGTGACAAAATATGACGTTTTTGCACCCTTCTAAACAGTTCTTCAACCAACAGCGATCACGTGTTTGCTAGATCCTGTGCCACTTGAATAGCCCTGGTGCGTTTATGCTGCACCTATAGCTTGGTAATTTTTTCAGTGAGATCTTATCAACGCTTGGTGTTCCCTTTTTTCCTGGCTGCTATGGCTAGAAGGTGTCCCCGTATGACACACTTATGTGCCTCCCATTGAACCATTGGAGATACATCTGGCGTATCGTTGTTGTGGAAAGGCCCGTCTAATGTGTTCTGTGTCTCCCGGGTCCGCCAAAATGGATGCATCCAGCCTCCACACCTTAGTGAACCCCTCTCTTTGTGGGAAGCGTAGAGTCATTGTGATCGTGTGATGGTCATATTTTCAATGGTAGCGTCTGCAAGGTAGGATAGGTCAGCCTGGTGTATGAAAATATAGTCCAGTCTCGAGTAGCGATTATACGGTGTCGAGAAGAATGTGTAATCTTTCTCTCTGGGGTTTAGGGTGCGCCAAGTGTCATGTAATGTAAATGAAGGGACGTGTAGTTTCACTTGACATAGTGCAGAGTAGGGGAATGAGGAAGTGCCAGTAGAGGTGTCCAAGAGCGGGTCTGAGGCCATATTAAAGTCCCCTCCCAGTATTAAAAGGCCTGTCTGAAATGTGGTCATTTTCAAAAGAATTGGGACAGTATACATTAGCTAGGGTCACAGGTTTGTCTTTCCAAATGCCTTTCAAAAAAATAAATCTACCCTCGGGGTCTACAAGTTGGGTGGTAAGGTGAAACATCAGAGATTTAGCTAGTAAAATGGAGACACCCTTAGTTTTGGAATCGGTACATGTTGCGTGGTAAACCTCTGGATAATGTCTATCTGCTAAACGAGGGACGGAGCCCTCCTTAAAATGAGTTTCTTCTAAGAAGATAATTTGTGCTCTATGTCGGTGAGTTTCCACTAAAACACTGCTACGTTTTTCCGGAACATTGAGGCCTTTAACATTTAGAGAGAAAACCTTAAGAGATAGAGGAGCTGAGGATTGCACTGCAGAGGACATTGTTGAGCAAGGTAAGATTTCTCAAGTTCTGTCAGATTTTTTCAGACGGAAAGGGCACGCCTGGGAAGAGAAGGAGAAGTGGAGAAGGAGAGGAGAGGGAGAGGGAAAAGAAG
Source organism: Aquarana catesbeiana (assembly GCF_042186555.1). NCBI lineage: Eukaryota > Metazoa > Chordata > Amphibia > Anura > Ranidae > Aquarana > Aquarana catesbeiana. Next base: position 524,070,031 of record NC_133327.1, on the reverse strand, counting down.
AGAAAAAAAAAAGGGGGCGAGGGAGCTAGTAGTTTAAAGGATGGGATATGACCTAGAAGAAAGAGGAGATTGGAAGCTTAAGTACGCTCAGTAAGTGGTTCCAGAACCAACTGGGGACCCCTACTTTTATTTGGTGAGTGCCCCTGATGTGGGCAGAAAGTTAGAACTACCAGGGGTGGGTATTGTTCCACTTACCCACCTAATAAGGAAGTTATAGGGAAAAGGGTATAGGAATAGACTATTCCGGAAGTGTTCAAAGAAGGAACCTGCCTCTTTGAGGTGGGAAAAAGACCTAGCACCAAGGTGAATCCAGATGCTATCGCCACCCAGAGACATCTGGGTTTGAGCCTAACCCGTATGGGACATACCTCCGCTATAGGGGTCTGAGGATATCAGATACATCCCTTCTGTAATTATCCACTCTCTTGGCTATCGGGAGTACCTCCCCCTCCCCACCACCTCCCCCTGACAAAGTAATAAACCTCAGATATAGGGGTTGGCATATCTCTATCAGTATATTAATACCTTTTACTCCAAACCATGTGAAATGTATTAAACATATAACATATAGAACATACATTTGGTCACGTCCCCTGAACATCCATAGTCTGAGGCAACCTAGGCCTTCTCAGGGTCGGTGAACCAGTACCCCCGGTTTCCATGGGCCCAGCCTCCCAACCGGATCCCACATGTCGGGTTCAGCTGGTGTAGAGCCCCTGGTCACCGGGCCCCAGAGGCACTCACCTATCAATGTCATTAAGATCACTGAGGATTTCAGCCCTCATCCCCCTTTGTTTTATATAAAGGCTTATATCGGTCAGCTACAACATCTGATCCCGGGGGCATCCCGTAACATTAGAGCCTTTGGGTTTGGATTTCGGGGGTTCAAGAGAGTAGCTGGTAACTGACAGTTCGACACCCCCGCTATACAAGGGTGGATACAGTCTTCCCAAGAACGCCCCATACATATAACAAAACTTAGCAATTATATAAAGCCTAGAACGGTTAGAGTAAAGGAAGGCCGAACAACATAGCCTCTATATGCAACCTTTCAATGAACATGGTTTTACCAGCATTTCGGTGGAGTCTCATATGCTCTCCTGCTAACAGGAGGGAGCATCAGGTCTCGCCAACCAGTAGATGTCAACTTAGCCAAGCGACATTGTTGTGGGAGGAACAGAAAGCTATACTTGGCAAATGTACAATGTTTGGCAGGTTTCATCCAGTGGACCCAGTGAAGTAGCACCGCTGTTCCCATAACCCCCATTGTGGCTTTGCTCAATGTTAACTTCTGTGAAGCATTAATAACATGTAACTCTTATACTATATCAAAGTTATATGTAACTTCCTGCAAGCAGGGGAACGCGCCCCTCCACTTTTTGTGCGTTCAAGTCCTGTATCCAGGAAACCTGCCTGCTTGCTGTGCTCCCACATAGTTTTAGTGCAGTCTAAGCATAAGCAGTCCCCCTCCCCCCAAGCCTGGGGGTATTATCTGGTGTCCAGTTCCAGTGAAGTTGTGGGTCACAGGGCTATCTGGCACATGTCACATGCATAGCTATCATGTGCTGGCCCCATAAGGCTCTTTTGAGAGTGTTGCATGGTGCCAACGTGGTCACCCAAGTCTAAAGTTTAGTCTCGGAGATCAGGGTATAAACATAGGGGTGATATAAATCTTATCACCCGCCAATTTGTTCCGAAATTAGCGATCGGTTCTGCGTTGGACGGACGATGGGGATACTCTCGGGCTCTCATCCGTTTCCATATCCCCCCGAATCCTCGAGTGGTAAATTATTTGAGGTTCTGCGCCTTCTCTGCCTATGTCTTTGTAATCTTGGCGTGGTGTCAGGCCGAGCGGGGATCCACAGGTCTGGTTGCATAAACGTGTTATACCAGTCAGGGACATCCACAGCCGGGATGCCCAGGGTGTCAAAAAAGGGCTGCAAGTCGGCAGGGGTTCTCAGGTGCGCTGTGTGGTTACCAGCGGTTGCTTGTAGGCAGAAGGGGAATTTCCACCGGTAGGGAATACGTCTGTCACGCAGGGCTTGCAGTAAGGGATGGAGCTCTCTCCTGTGTTGCAAAGTGATGGCTGACAAGTCCTTGAACAATTGAATACGTGCCCCATCATGTTCCAGATGATCCTGATTGCGCGCAAGTCGCAATATCTCTTCCTTTTGAGCAAAATTCACTAGGCAGCAAAATGCATCTCTAGGGGGATCAGTGTCTCTTCCCCTCGGCCTGAGAGCTCTATGACACCTTTCCATCTCCACAGGTGCGTCTGGTGGCCTACCCAGCAGAGTGTTAAAGATGGCCCAAATAGTAGCCTGTAACTGGGGTCCTTTGACTGATGCTGGTATGCCTCTTACACGTAAATTGCATCTGCGGGCCCTGTTTTCGAGGTCTTCCAAGTGTCTGTGCATATCCATCAGGTGCTGTGCATGTACCCTGGTGACTTTTTGTACTTGTTGGATTGCTGCCCCATGTGTCATGGCCGCTGCTTCCACATGTTCCAGCCTAGAGGCCACCGCTCTGATGTCTGTTTTGAGGTCAGATATGGCCGCAAAAAGTGTGCTTTTAATGTCAGTGGCGAACAGCTGAAGATCTGCTAGGCATAATAGGGGAGAAGGGAGCGAGCTGAGTGTACCTGCAGCTGTGGAGGCTCCAGGAGTGTCAGCGGTGGCGGTGGGGGAACTCTGGTCTGAGGCCTGAGATGCGGCCTGTGGGTCCGCGTGTTGCGTACGAAACATTGCCGGTATATTACGGCTCAGTTGCGTGGAGTCCTGAGGGGACCAGGTGGCAGACGAGCTCCTCCCGGTCATCCTCGCTGCTGTGTGGAAGGTTTATCCCGCTAATGAGATGCTCTTTAGAAGCTCTGGGTGGTGGAGCTTTCAAATTATGCTTCTATCTTCCTCCGGTGCCAGGCCACGCCCCCCTGTAATATTTTTATACAATATGTATTTATTTTTATATAAATGTGAGTACCTGATCTTTTAATCTCTATGCAATAAATGCCGAATATTTAAAAATATACTACACTATAGAGGCTCCTTGTTTCCTCTTTACACTATCCGGTTTGATGCATTTGAGCGGTGTTTGGCTATTCACCAAGTCCTGGAGAAAGGCATCCAGAGGAATCACCTTCTAGGCTCCGCATACACTGGAACTCCTCAGGAGGAACGGATAGGAGACCCCCCCTCTTCCCTTTGAGTGACCACCAACCCCCCCTGTTTTCATTGAATGCTGCTTAGCTTACAGCAGTAAGGTAAGAAGTTAGTACACCTACGAGTGTCATCTGCACCGAAGATTCACAGCACTAGTCACTAGTCACAAGTCACAGTGCCACTTGTTGTCAGCTAGCACCTTTGGCTTACACTTTGCACCTTCCCAAGGCTGAAAGATAAACATCACTTTCAGACTGTGATTTATCTGCACCATTTGCACTTCTATATATACGGACTGTTGTTGAATAATATTATTTGATATATTTTTAATTTTTACTTTATGTATTTTGGACGTTTGATTTTTTATACACAACAGTCACTTTATTTGCATCCATTGCACATTTATTGCACTTTACTGATCATTATCATATTTGCGGATTTGATAATTTACATATATCAGTAAGTACATTACTTGAATTGATATATATATTGTCACTGTATTTTAGCATTTTATTTTTATTGGAGCGCAACACCATCTATTGATTTTCTATATACCTTACTGTGGGTAGTGTTTGACCCTCACGGTGTTTTTGCTGCACCATAGGAGTTTCTATACTATACAATTCTCCATATTAGCACGGGAATATTCACTTTTCTATGTGAAAGGGGTCTTACCAGGAGTGGGCGGTCCATTAGGGGCACTGGAGCACCGCCCCCCTACAGGGCGCTGTACTCATACGTTTGTATGAGTTTTTTTTCAAGCCACATGATTAGAGCCTGAGTTCTAATTGGCTTGAAAAAAGTTGGGCTCTGGGCACAGAGCATTGCACCCCAAACCCATCCACTTGTGACAATAGCATATTAATATTCGCTATCATCTTCCGGCTTCTCCTCCTGGCCAATTGGGATGGATCCAGTTGGCCAGGAGGAGAAGCTAAGGTATCCATGGAGGGGTGAGTGCGGGGGGACCGTCATTGTGGAGGGGTGAGTGTGGGTGGACCTGGGGGGGTCTTACTATGTTTGTGTTTTTTTTTTTTTTACTTTTTACATTTTTTTTACATTCATATATATTTTTTTTCAGTGAGATATCAGAGGTCTAAACAGACCACCATATCTCTTTTTTTGAGACAGAGAAACGGACTGAAGATAGTGCCTTTTCTCTGCAGCACTTTACTTGAATGAATGAGGAATCTGTATGGAGATCAGTGCAGGGAGAAGCTGCAGGCGGCGGGTGGGGGAAGCAGAGATGCCGCTCGGAGTGGCCATGGATCGGGGGTGCAGGGGCAGTTTTGGGGGGTAATCTGACTGGTGGGGAGGGACACATCTGGATCCCCCAAGCCCCAGAGGGAGAGAGAGGAGGGGAGAGAGAGAGGGGGATAGAAAGGGAGGGAGAGAGAGAGAACGAGAGAGAGAGCGAGTTAGAGAGCGAGAGAAAGAGGGGAAGAAAGAGGGAGGGGGAGAGAGAGAGAAAAAGGGTGAGAGAAAGGGGGAGGAAGAGATTGTGAGCGATAGGGGGAGAGCGAGAGGGGAGAGAGAGGGGGGAGGGAGAGAGAAAGAGGGGGAGAGAGAGGGAAGGGGAAAGAGAGAGGGGGGAGCGAGAGGGGAGCAAGACATTGTGAGAGAGGGGGAGGGAGAGTGGGAGGGAGAGTGGGAGAGAGAGGGGGGGAGAGAGGGGGAGCGAGTGGGGGAGAAAGAGAAGGTGAGCGAGAGGGGGGTGAGAGAGGGGGTAGAGAAAGGGTGCGCAAAGGGGGGAGAGAGAGGTGGAGAGAGAGAGAGGGGAGGGGGAGAGAGAGAGGGAGGGGAGGGGGGAGAGAGAGGGAAGGGAGGCAGGAGAGAGAGAGGGGGAGGGGAGGGGGAGAGAGAGAGAGAGAGAGGGAGATAGTGGTGGGAAGGGGTAAAAGAAAGGGGGGAGGGAGAGAGAGAAAGAGAGAGGGGGTAAGAGAAAGAGGGGGAGGGAAAGAGAGAAAAAGAGAGAGGGGGAGAGAGGAAGTGAGGGGAGTGACAAGGGGTAAGAGAGAGAGAGGGGGAGGTGAGAAAGAGGGGGATGAGGGAAAGGTGGTGAGAGAGATCTCTACCCCTGTCCCTGTCTGCAGCCCCTCCCGTGCCCCATGTCCCAGTCTGTGAAAGCACTGGGAGGGCAAAGAGCAGGGAGGAGCTGGAGAGTGCTGGGGGCGGAGAGTGCTGGAGGTTGGGGGGCAGAGAGTGCTGGGGGGGTGGGGGCGGAGATTGCTGGGGGCCTGAGAGTGCTGGGGGGTGGGGGCCGGAGATTGCTGGGGGGTGGGGGCCGGAGAGTGTGCTATGGGGTTGAGGGCCCTGAGAGTGTTGGGGGTGGGGGCGGAGAGTGCTGGGGACCGGAGAGTACTGGGGGGTGGGGGTGCAGAGTGCAGGGGGGTGGGTGGGGCCGGAGAGTGCTGGGGGGGTGGGGGCCGGAGAGTGCTGGGAAAGGTGGAGAGCACTGGAGGGGTAGGGGCTGGAGAGCGCTGGGGGGGGGCTTGAGAGGGGGGAGAAAGAATTGGAGTGGAGAGCAGGGGTGCTGATGTAATGGGGGCAAAGCCAGGGAGGACAAGGATGGGCTGGAGAGCAGGAGGGGCGGAGCCAGGGGGCACAAGGAGGGGCTGGAGAGCAGGAGGAGCGGAGCCAGGGAGCACAAGGAGAGGCACTGGGATGCAGAAAAAGTTAGATAGGAGGAGCGGTGGGGAGACTGTACATAGTGGAATTGATTTTTCCATATTACTCCATGCGGCCGCTGAATGATCACTTCTCCTCCTCTCCTTCCTGCAGACATTCAGCGGCTGCATGGAGTAATATGGAAAAATCAATTCCACTATGTGCAGTCTCCCCACCGCTCCTATTCAGACACACAGGGAGGCTGCACAGACACTCACCTTCTCTCCGGTCAGCCAGGCAGCATAAGAGCTCCTTCCTCTTCACAATCATGGGGCACTGCAGCTCAGCTGGATAGCTTCAGCGATCCCCCCCGGCCCTAACTGCAGAACCAAATAGGAGGCAGGTGTGGAGAGGTCGGTTGAGTGGCACAGGCAGAAGGAGCAGCTCAGCTGCAGGTCCCACATGGACATGCCGCCCGCATGCCGGGTGCTATCAGCCAGCTGCTGCCGCCACCTAGAGGCCTCTACTGTCCCGCTCCCCGCACTTGCTACCACCGGACCGGGATGAGACCTTGACAACATCAGTGATTGATCACAGGCAAATTAGGTGGCCACAAGGCCCCTGTTACTGCAGGGCCTTAGGCGATCGCCTAATTTGCCTAATTAGAGAGCCGCCTCTGACCCTGCCCACTTGTGACATCACAGACCCATTATGTCCTGGGCAGTGAAGTCACAAGGGACGGGGTTTCTGAATGACGTCATCTGCCCCATCGCATCATCGGAAGAGGTTTATTTTTTGAATCTTCAGCAGGTCGGTGGCGGCAGTGGTGGCGGAGGAAGAAGGAGAAGACCAGAGGAAGAAGCGGGGAAGAAGAAGCCAGAGGAAGACCGAAGGAAGAAGTGGGGAAAGAGAAGCTGTAGGCTGATGAAGGAAAAAGAAGGAAGACGCGGGGGAAGAGGGCAACATTTTTAATAAAGGACTTGTCAAAAACTGGCTAGTGCCTTTTGTCACATTACACTACTTTTTTGGTAAATGGGTAGGGGCATACTCATTCACATGGGGGGGCAGGATCTGGGGGCCCCTTGTTAAAGGGGACTTCCAGATTCTGATAATCCCCCGCCTGTAGACTCCGACAACCACCGGCCAGGGTTGTCAGGAAATGGCTCTTGACCCCTCCCCATGTTGAGGGCATGTGGCCTGGTATGGTTCAGGAGGGGGGGGCACTCGCTCGCCCCCCCCTTTTCCTGACCTCCAGGCTGCATGCTTGGATAAGGGTCTGGTATGGATTTTGGGAGGGACCCTACTTCAATTTAGTTAAAAATTTTGTTGTGAACCAGGGGGGGACCCTATGTCATTTTTTTTCATTGATTTTTCATCTATATTGCTGGGAGCCGGCAATACATTACAGCCACGAATTTCAATTACATTTTTTCCTTTAGAAATGTCATTATTGCTGCGGCACTGTTATACACATTGCACAGATGTGCCACTTTACAGGCAGACTAAGGGGACCCCCCAGGCATGATATTTAAAGGATTCATTTTTATTATTTCACTTTAAGCAGCAATAAAATCACTGCTCCTGAAAAAACGATCTCCATACACATTTTTATGGCAAATAACTTGCATACAAGCCTTCATTGAGGACTTTTGATTTTGCAGGTTCAAGCCCCATTGACTTCAACTATTCTCATATATGCCAGTTTGACAGGCATGTTTGCCGGCAATAGCGTGATTTTCCATTTGCATGTCCGCCAAGTTGAAGTCTTAATTGGCTTAATTGGGCGCTATTATCATGTACCGCGGGATATTTGGGCTATAGTAAATGACCCCCTGTATGTTTGAATCATACACTAACTCAGTGGTCTCCAAACTGCATCCCGGAGGCCAGATGTGGCCCTTTGCTTGCCTTTATCTGGCCCTTGGTGCACTATTCCTCCCACTGACACCAACAATGGGGCATAATTCCTGTCCCTAATACCAACTATAGGGCACTATTCCTCCCACTGACACTAATGATAGGGCACTATTTCTCCCACTGACACCATTGATGGGGCACTTATTCATTCTACTGACACCAATGATGGGGAACTATTCCTCCTACTGACACCAATGATGGGGCACTATTCTTCCTACTGACACCAATGATAGGGGACTATTCCTTCCTCTGATACCAATGGTGGGGCACTATTCCACCCACTGACTCCAATGATGGGGCACTTATTCATTCCACTGACACCAATGATGGGGCACTATTCCTCCTACTGACACCAATGATGGGGCACTATTCCTCCTACTGACACCAATGATAGAGGACTATTCCTTCCTCTGATACCAATGGTGGGGCAGTATTCCTCCCACTGACTCCAATGATGGGGCACTATTCCTCCTACTGACACCAATGATGGGGCACAATTCCTTCCCCTGATACCAATGATGGGGCACTATTCCTCCTACTGACACCAATGATGGGGCACTTTTCATTCTCTTGATACCAATGATGGGGCACTATTCCCTCTACTGACACCATTGATGGGGCACTATTCCTTCCCCTGATACCAACGATGGGGCACTATTCCTCCTACTGACACCAATGGTGGGGCACTATTCCTCCTACTGACACCAATGATGGGGCACTATTCCTCCTACTGACACCAGTGATGGGGCACTATTCCTCCTACTATGGGAAAGAAGTGTCACCGACACCTCGAAGATAGTTAAGTAAAAAAAAAGGGAATTGGAATGAAATAAGAAAAAAGACAAATAGGAAAAAAAATATATATATTATATTTATTTTTATATATATATTTTTCATTTTATTATGATTTTTATTTTTTATTTTTTCCTTATTTTTTTTTCCTTTTTGTCCTTTTCCTATTTCATTCCAATTCCCTTTTTTTTACTTTCCTATCTTCGAGGTGCAGTAGCCATGACTGACTTTCACACTTTTCACATCTTTTCCTCCCTTCTTAGCCCCTTAGCTGTAGCAGCGCCTTGCGGGTCGTTTTAACCTTTTTTCAGCCACTAGTGGGGGGTAAAAGCACCCCGATAGCAGCTGAAAACCTCTGCCTGCAAAAGCAACAGTAAAACGACAGTAAAGCGCCACTAAAAATAGCTGTGTTTTACCGTCAATGCCTGCCCGTTCCAGTGTGAAAGCAGCCAAGGGTAAGCCAACCTGGTCTATGACTCCCCTCTGTGACATTAGTACTCCAGGTGTTTTTTGTGACTGGATTATTAGCCAACAATGAAGAGAAAAACCAACACACAGAGACGTAGATTCTGAAGCTGAATTTAATCAAGTACCATATCAGCAAAAAAAGTGACACCAATTTTGCAAAAGCAGTGACCCTCTGTTTCAAGTTGACAGACAGGTTATCAACCAAGCAGGAGTCCCTGACAAAAGCTATTCCCTTAGCTAGATGGGTCCTTCTAACAGGGAGCCATTTGCTGCTGTTTTTGTGCTGCATTTAGAAGTGTCACTTAAGCCATTTCTGTTTTACCTGGAACTGTCTCAAGTAAGCCTTCCAGCAACTGAAAAAAATCATCTTATTGTTTTCCAGTTATTTCTAAACATATATATTTATAATTAATAGATGCTATTATAGTTTCAATAATCACTTTATGCATTTCTTAAGCTGGTGTTGTTATAAACAAATGTACTTCAATGAAATCTGTATCGGAGTAGGCCGCATCATTGGTAAGAGAGTATATGTTTTACTGCTAATAGCAACCAGACAGAGGAACATTGGGGAATTTTGAACATGGCTTCAGTCAGGCTTCAGGGCTGGTGGCCATGGTCTTGTTCTCCATCAGCTTCTGCAACATTGTAGAGAGTTAATAAACAAGAATGAGAATGTTTGAAGGGTGTAGTTTGTTCTGTGGGAACAAGTAATAGAGTCTCTAGGGACCTTAAAGTGGTGTTCCGGCTGAAATTATACTTTTTAAATAAAAATACCCCTGTAATACACAAGCTTAATGTATTCTAGTAAAGTTAGTCTGTAAACTAAGGTCTGTTTTGTTAGTTTATAGCAGTAGTTTGTTATTTTATAAACTTACAGCAGGCCGTGGCCATCTTAAGTGTGGGCATCTGAAGCCAGACTGTATTTCTTCCTGGATCTCATCCTTGCAGATTTCGCACATGCTCAGTGCAGCACAAGCAGTGTAATAGGTTTCAGGTCAGGTTTCCATAGCAACGGCAGTTTCAGAGGAAGTTGCCGCCCCACATGCTCAGTGCAGCACAAGCAGTGTAATAGGTTTCAGGTCAGGTTTCCATAGCAACAGCAGTTTCAGAGGAAGTTGCCACCCCTTCCCAGAAGGCATTGCAAACAGGAAATGATGCGATGGGCCGCGGCCAGGGAGGAGGAAGTGAAAAATGAATACAGCAGATATACAGTAGGTGCTGAGAAAAAAAAAAAAAAAATATCCAATTTGTTTACAGTGCACAGTTTAGTGAGGGATGCTGAAGAGTTGTAAAAGTGGGTGGAACTCCACTTTAAGGTTATCTTGCACTTATGCCTCGTTTCCACTGAGCGGATCGGTTCGGGTCGGTACAGTTTGGAACGCCTAGAATGGTCCGGCCTATTCAGGTGAACGTTTCCACTGCAAGTCGGACTGACAGGTGCCATACGTGGGTTTAGAAAAAATGCCTAGCATGGCGTCACACATCCACCAATCAGTGGAATGTATCGTAGCTCTGCCCTAACCGAACCGTACCATTTTCTATGGCCCCACATCTGAAGCAGGACCCTGAATGGTGTGGTTCGGTTGTATGGGCCGCTTTCATAATGGAAACACTCAAAATAGCGTACCGTACCGAACTGAACCAATCTGCTCAGTGGAAACAAGGCATTAGTCAGCTTTTTATGGCTCAATAATGTCAGATTTGTTCTGGAAAGTCACAGTTTGGATGTCCAGAGAATTACAAAAGTTGATTTAGCTGGTAATAATGAGGAGTATATCGTATGTTAAATTATATGTAAACCCATGTGCCTGCTGTACCATGCACTTGCATGGGAAAGTATCTTGTTCTCTTTGTATTGCTTCTTTTGTGTGAAATCCCTGGTGATCCTGCAAATCCCTCTAGTTTCCTATTAAAAATGGACCACACTAAGCAGGAGAACACACCGTGGTCAGTTCTCTAGCAATGATGGAAACTCAGCCTGCTTTCCTCCAATGTTCAGACTTGTGCTGACATGCCCCCCACTCTTTGCCCTGCATAGCCTTTCACTGGGAAGTTCAGTGTGCTTCTGTTTCTTCTCCCCTAGCTCATATGCAGCTGAGAACAGAGATTAGGTGATCACTTATAAAAGAGGGGGAAAAAAGGTATTTGTAATGTTTTTCATATCTATACACAAATGTTGTGCCTTTCATTTCTATTTTAAACTGAATGGGTTGTTTTACAAAGTACAGATTTACAATCACTTTAACTAGATTTTTTTGGTCAAAATTGTATAAATATATAATTGAAAAGCAATAACACAGTGCTTTCCTCTTTTCTGTAAAAGTGCCTAGTGTATATATTTAATAAACTGGATCCTTCTACAACATATTTATTTAATTATTTTATTGTTTAATTCATTTACAATAAAGGAATACTGAAAGAGGTTGAAAAGACTACTATAGCTGAAATTGCTGAAATTAACCATATGTGCATCATACATTCTTTACTACTGCCCCCCTCTCTTCGGTCCAGATTTGAGATAGGCTCATTTATTTGCATGACCAAATTTTTCTTAGGCCAAGTGCCTAAATCCACTGGCATATATCATCTAAAGTGATAGCTACAAACTAGCATTTATATATTGTTATTGTTTTAATTCTGCAACATTTATTCATTTTCAGTACAAGTATAGATAAATGTTGTGATTTTCTCTACAAACATCCTGATCATTTAACACATTGACTATTGTGAATGTGTTAAATGTCATTTATCGAGAAGCTGTTATCGTTTTTTACTACATGTATTTGATATGCAGGGAAGAATTGAATTAATACTTCAGAACCACATCCTCCATCTGTTAAGTGCAAAGCAAGATGTGAGTCATAGTTTTCCCCTCTTCTCCTTGTAAATGTCATTGATTATGTGCAGAGCTAATTATGTCATGACAAGTTAAATGGAATCAAAAAGACAGTTTACCCTCAGTCCTCACCCACAGGAACAAGTTAAAAAAGGAGACCTTTGAAAAGCCTATACGCGCAATATGATATTTTCCTATATTAATATTTAGGAACTTCGACGCTTATTGCAGAAACGCTCTATGTGGAAGAGCAAAAATCGGTCTAGTTAATTTAAACATACATTTCAGCAGTCACTAAGGCAGTAAGTAGCTTTACAATCTCAGTGGATACAGATTGCTAAAGTTTGGCTTTGGTTCAGTTTATCTGGGTCCATCAGACTGGCATAGACTAAATCATCAGACTTCCGGGGTCTTGGAGAGCTAAGACACATGTACTGCCTCCTTCAAGACATAACATATCAGTTAACCTGTAATGATAGTATATACCTGGGGGCAAACAGAGTCATCTGCCTGACAGTGTCACATTCTAAAGCACCCAGGTCTTCCCTAATGCTTCATAGGAGAAGCACACTGAGGTCACATGCTTCCCAGTTGAAGCTTACTGAGGTCATTTTATGGTTTTCTGCATTCTCATAGTAGCATTCCTTTTAAGGTTCTTGTTTTCCCAAGAAACAGCCCTGCCTGTTGCTAGAGGAGATCACATTTTTTAACCTGGGCTCATGAGGTTGAAGGTGGGAAGAGTAGTTCCAAACTGCTTGGTTTTATTCAACCATCTTGACCAACTGGTCTGCTAGCTCTGGGTCTGCTTGGTTCTTCCACCTCTGAAGTACCTGAGGCAGAGCCCTTGGAAAACAGATCATTGTGACCTTTACGGCAATTGGAGGAACTGCAGGTACCTCTGGTTGCAACCATTTTTTACAAGGTGAACTGTGGACTGGTTTATTAATTTATGAGTGGGGTAACTTTTATGTAATCCCAAGACATCAGAGAGTTTATATATATATATATATATATATATATATATATATATATATATATATATATATATATATATATATAGCTTCTTGCACAAACTCCGCCCACTGTGCTTTAGGCCATCTCACTCTCTTTATGTAATCCCCCTAATATAATCGTGATGCAATATTGTTTAAAAAAGTGGCCTGTCCTGATTGTCAGGACCAACTGATGAGACATCATGGGTCCAGGCAACAATCTGGGCTATCACCTTTTTTAAAGTATGCAAATGCCAATGTCATAGGTTGCACTTGATGGACTGGTGTCTTTTTTCAACCTCACCTACTATGTAACTCTGTAGTCTGGGCCAAAGCTGCCACCTGAATTCCATTGACTTTTAGAAACCTGCCACCTGTGTACCACATTTGGTTCATTTCTTACTGTCAAGCAAGCAGTGACCATTGCAGGCTGCATTAGAAGTTTCTTCATTTTTTTCCCAAGTGAAATAATCAAGACTCTGAACCCAGAAGAAGACTGGGAGAAGATGGAAGCTCTGGTAAGGCAAAAGCTTCTGGGGCTCCCACTTCCTTTTGCAGTTTAGTCCTGGTTTAAGGGTTTCCATATCCTCTTTTCTTTATAAAACACATAATAGCAAACATTTCTATTGCATGAGTACAGCAAGTGCACAAAAAAGTTCTTCACCCTCTTTTACTGTACTCTTTTCCTGGACATACTCCAGAGACCTAATAAGACCAAAATACTTTTTTGCCTTCTTTCTTGTGATGTCTCTCATTGGAGCTTTATTTACAGCAGTGGTTCTCAACCTCAGTCCTCAAGTACCCCCAACAGGCTGTGTTTTGGGAATTTCTCTTAGATAAAATAGCTGTCCAAAATACCAAGCCATTGACTCTGATTTAAAGCATCTGTGCAAGATAAAGAAAAACTTGCAAACATGGTCTGTTGGGGGTACGTGAGGACTGAGGTTGAGAACCATTGATCTACAGTACCATTACAACTTGGGGGAACACATACTATATTGATATTGTGACAACATTTGTAGATTACCAGTGTTTTGCTAAGAGTATTTTTACACTGTACATGATCATAAGCAGTGTAGAGTGTTTTGTATTTTAGCACACAGATTAAAGGAGGAAAAAAATTTGGAAAAAAACTTTGCAAAAGGGTGATTAATTTTTTTAAGGCCTGATGATTATGACATTCTCTGTTGTAGTTGTACTCCTGGTTCATTTTCTTGCAAGATTAAGGCCCCTTTTAAACTTAAGTCCTCTTTCATATAGCACAGTTAGGCTGCATGTTTTTAACCTGCCTCAGTCACCTGTCAAAACCCGGCAAATGCTGCTGGACAGCCCTCTACTGATTCCAGCTGCAAAAAAGTAGGATGTGTCCCATTCGACAGGTGCTACCACCTGCCACTGTGCCCCATAGTGGAGAATGGAGACACGATTGCTACATGGTGAAGAAGGATTTCAGTTTACAATCCCTCTTCAAACAGGCATGCTGGAGGCAACATAATCCCTCCCTATTGCCTGGTAACTGTGGCCAGCCACACTGCGAATCACAAGTCAGCAGCTAGGCCTCTGACTTGCAAAGCTATTATTTGTTGTGCTTGTTACCAGGAGTATTTCAAAATATTTTTTGTATTGTGTTTTACTTTTATTTTCCCATACAAATGTAGCATGTCATGGTTAGCATGATTGTAAGCAGCACCAATTGTTTAATTTTCATGACTTATCCCAGTTTGTACAAAATGCTTTTCAGTTAATCTTGTGTAGCTGGTCAATAAAGCAAGTAACCTGATGTCTATGGTTTTATTACTCTGTAGATATGCACTAAATATTGGTGATGAGAATGGAAAAATCTCTACATCTGCCTGCAATTGGACTGTATGTTGTCCAAAAAGTACTTAACTACCCCCATGTGTTTCCCCTTTTACCTTTATTGATGGGTTACCTTCAAAATACATACTCGTCCACACAGCACTGTTTGGGTGATATAACCTTGGTACCACGCCACCATCTTGGTCTTCTTCAGCTGGCTGCCTCTTCTGGGTTCAGGCAGCCAGCTCTCAATGACATGCTGGGTCTGCCCTCCGGCCTGGCCCTGGCCACTCTGTCCCTGGTCCTGCAGCCTTCTGGGAGATGTGATGTAGGTATCCCAGGAAAGTACAGGACTAAAACACGTCCTTCTAACCTAGGCCAGAATAGCATCAGGGGGCAGGGACCACCTGAATAAAAAAATAATAAACAAAAAAAAAAAAAAACACATTTGCGATTGTGGAGGGAGGAGGGTTTGAAAGGTACAAAGTCCATTTTTGGACTTACAGTATCTCACATAAGTGAGTACACCCCTCACACTTTTGTAAATATTTTATTCCATCTTTTCATGTGACAACACTGAAAAAATGACACTTTGCTACAATGTAAAGTAGTGAGTGTACAGCTTGTATAACAGTGTAAATTTGCTGTCCGCTCAAAATAACTCAACACACAACCATTAATGTCTAAACCGCTGGCAACAAAAGTGAGTACACCCCTAAGTGAAAATGTCCAAATTGGGCCCAAAGTGTCAATATTTGTGTGGCCACCATTATTTTCCAGCTGCCTTAACCCTCTTGGGCATGGAGTTCACCAGAGCTTCTCAGTTTGCCACTGGTGTCCTCTTCCACTCCTCCATGACGGAGCTGGTTGATGTTAGAGACCTTGCGCTGCTCCACCTTCTGTTTGAGGATGCCCCACAGATGTTCAATAGGGTTTAGGTCTGGAGACATGCTTGGCCAGTCCATCACCTTTACCCTCAGCTTCTTTAGCAAGGCAGTGGTTGTCTTGGAGGTGTGTTTGTGGTCGTTATCATGTTGGAATACTGCCCTGCAGCCCAGTCTCCGAAGGGAGGGGATCATGCTCTGCTTCAGTATGTCACAGTACATGTTGGCATTCATGGTTCCCTCAATGAACTGTAGCTCTCCAGTGGTGGCAGCACTCATGCAGCCCCAGACCATGACACCCCCACCACCATGCTTGACTGTAGGCAAGACACACTTGTTTTTGTACTCCTCACCTGGTTCCTGCGACACACGCTTGACACCATTGAACCAAATAAGTTTATCTTGGTCTCACCAGACCACAGGACATGGTTCCAGTAATCCATGTTCTTAGTCTGCTTGTCTTCAGCAAACTGTTTGTGGGCTTTCTTGTGCATCATCTTTAGAAGAGGCTTCCTTCTGGGACGACAGCCATGCAGACCAATTTGATGCAGTGTGTGGTGTATGGTCTGAGCCCTGACAGGCTGATCCACAACCCCTTCAACCTCTGCAGCAATGCTGGCACTCATTCATCTATTTCCCAAAGACAATCTCTGGATATGATGTTGAGCACGTTCACTTAACTTCTTTGGTCCACCATGGCAAGGCCTGTTCTGGGTGGAACCTGTCCTGTTAAACTGCTGTATGGTCTTGGCCACCATGCTGCAGCTCAGTTTCAGGGTCTTGGCAATCTTCTTAT
The DNA here is from genome assembly GCF_042186555.1 of Aquarana catesbeiana. NCBI lineage: Eukaryota > Metazoa > Chordata > Amphibia > Anura > Ranidae > Aquarana > Aquarana catesbeiana. The sequence continues at coordinate 524,053,778 of NC_133327.1, read as the reverse complement.
AGCCTAGGCCATCTTTATGTAGAACAACAACTTTTTTTTTCAGATCCTCAGAGAGTTCTTTGCCATGAGGTGCCATGTTGAACTTCCAGTGACCAGTATGAGAGAGTGAGAGTGAGAGTGATAACACCAAATTTAACGCCCCTGCTCCACATTCACACCTGAGACCTTGTAACACTAAACAGTCACATGACACTAGGGAGGGAAAATGGCTAATTGGGCCCAATTTGGACAGTTTCACTTAGGGGTGTATTCACTTTTGTTGCCAGCGGTTTACACTGTTATACAAGCTGTAGCAAATTTACACTGTTAGACACGCTGTACACTTGCTACATTACATTGTAGCAAAGTGTCATTTCTTCAGTGTTGTCACATGAAAAGATTGAATAAAATATTTACAAAAATGTGAGGGGTGTACTCACTTTTGTGAGATACTGTATGTTCTGCTTTAAATAAGCTTAGACAAGCTGCATAAGAAATAGGGGAAACAATTCAAGGTTATGTGGCCAGGTTAGAATGTCAAATTCTTGTGGCTATGGCAGAAGAAAAAAATAATCAAACTATTGAGAAATGAACCTCTTAGCAACTCACATTGAGACTGCTTAGCGAACCATATCTAGCATTTAGTATTTTGCAAGAGATTGCAAAGGGTGTTGAATTGTCTGAGTTTCAGGCTTTGACAACAAAGAGCCAGCATCATTTAATGCAATCTTCAAACCTGCTTACAATAAGAGGAAACCCAAAAGCAACTGATCTGCTAGAGCTACCCTACAGCTGTTATCGTATGTGTGAAATAAGTAATTTTTTTAGCTATTGCCCATGCAAAATTAGTCAATTTGTAGCAATTTACCACAGCAAAATATCTGACAATTACCAGCCACTGATATCAGATAATGCTATAAAGTAAAGCACGTTAGTGGATATAGGAGCTATGTCTGATTCTGAATATCTTATTGCACTTACTTTTTTGAGAAAGACACTCTGCCTGTTAAGATTCGTGACACAGACTTCATAGTACTGATTGAAAAGAACAGCGTAAAGTGGGTAACACCAAAAAACAGATTTATACACATGGTTCTGGTACCCAACTACAGCTAACAAAATCATGATTGTTTAAGCAAAAGGGCATAAATCTTAAATGTAGACTGATTTTTTTGTCTACAGCTACAGAATTAGGCCCCTTTCACACGGGCTGTATGTCTGTTTTTCATCCATCCGTTTTCGGATGAAAAACACATGAACATCCACTGACATCCGATGACATCAGTCTCCGCTATGCTCCGAAACTGATGACGGAGGAAAACCCTATTTTTCCATCCGTCTGTGGATCGGATGAAAAAGGACAGACGGTCCGTTTTCATCCGATCCCCCCATAGAGGAAAGCTGAGATCTGACTGGTCCGTTTCTGCACAGCTTAGAAGTGATACCTGCCGAGCAAGCGGATGTCCAAAAACAGATCCTCCCGGGATCTGCACGTGTGAAAGGGGCCTTAGGGGTAATTGGGATTGGCACTACGCAGTGTCATTAAAAAGTAATTTGTCTAGGAACTGATAAGGAAGTGGAGAACGGAGATGGAAGTGGAGAATGGCCTTCTCATATCTGCTAACTTGTGGACAAAAAAAACAAAGCCAGAACTTTTCTACACTTAAAAATTCAAATGCAAGTTGCCAAGCATTTAAGCGCACCCTTCTAAAGTTATTGGACATTTCTAAAAGGTTGAGGACAGAAGTTTCATGGTGATCAATATGTAAACTTGGAATGTCATCACAAGACAAGTTTCCTCTAAAAGTGGTATAAAAACGATGCTCCAGAAGGACAATCCTAACAAAATATTTCCTTCTTATGAATTGAGGCCATATACTGTGCAGAAGAAGATGGAAAATCATGTTTTGGGACTAATCTCGAGGGAAGCACAATGCTTTATTGGTAAAGAAGTTTGCTGTACCAACGGACAAAGCAGTACAAGATGGATAACAAGCTGGACTGAGCAATAATCATGCTTATGCAGATACGCTATATTAGAGCCAAAAAAAGCTAAATGGTCAATCAAGCAACCTTAAACATCCTCTGTAGGGGAAAGACTTTAAAAGTTTATTTTAGTGTGCAATTTGTATTTTTTTCTGCAATCCATTATAATGGTATATATAGTTCACATTAAATTTAAGGAAAGAAGGAATGTAGTATTTCTTGGTTAGCAACGTTGCTCCTGGGGGTAACGGCTCTTAAGGCAATACATGAGGCTGTGATTCTGTTGTGACTGATTCCCTTGGGAGTCTTCTAACATAGTCCCCATCTGCAAGCAACCCTTTGAAAAGTCTTCTTTTAAAAACATCCATATCCACGAGATTAAAAATTGCCTTCAGCCTTTTGCCCCTGACCCCCGGGTTGCTACATTGAACATCCATATATATTAGAACTCAGCACTCTCCAGTGTCTCCCTTGTCCACCGTGGGCGGACTACCCCTTTGGGTGCCGAAGAAACCAATGCATTCCATTGGTTTCTTCGGATGACAATGAATGACTCCTCCTGAGGAAGTGGCTTATGCCACAAAACAAGTAGAGGACTGTGTCAACATCTACATTTCGGTGCCCCTTCTGATCCTTGAGGCTCATCGACCCTTTGAAATCTCTTGAATGAACAATACACGGCTGTAGTACCAATTGCTACACCACGTTGTGTGCAAAGTGTGATTCATTTGGTTTATGCTGAATGAGTTTGAGGTGCGTGACGCGGTGTGTTTCTATAAAGGTTGTGTATGGTCTGGGGTATGCTGGATGTGTTTTATAATGGAATTTATGCGTCAAAATGTTGAGTGCAATAAGATCAATGCTGCAGAGTGTTGCTTGCAATGGAGTGCATGCTGTGGAGTGCTAAGGGAAAAGGGGGCATAATGAGGTGTGCTGAGTTTATTTTGGGTGTTGACGAACTTTGGACTTCTGTACTGTCTGGCTATAGCTCTACTCGCTGTGGCACCTGAGATGCTAGACAGCTCCCTTGTACAACCTTGCTTTGTATCTTGTTTCTGGTGAACCTTAAACTCTTTGCTCATTTCATGAGCTTCCTGATTTAAGCCATGTTTCTGCACTTCCTGTTTGCCAGATTATTGTCCTCTCTCCAGCTGATATCTTGCTCCTTGCATACTTGCTGCTGTTCTTTACTTTGCTACCACTTGTTAACAACCCTGGAATTAACACGTAAAACCCATCTGCACCATCAGCAGCTCTGGTGAAGTCCAATTAGAGCTTAGAGCCCATGTCATCTGCTAGGGAGATCTGCTTGTATATTTCCAGCTGATTACTCATGAACCTCTGTGATAGCCACTGGCCCCGAGCCTGATCCCAGACTATGACAAAGGTTCACAACATGATCAACACTTTGTCTTGTTAGATAAAACTTTAGTTTTATTGTATTCATTAAAAACAGCACAACAGAGTTAAAGATCAATCACACAGTAATGTGTTTCAACCCTTAATCTTTCCACCGCTGCTTCTGAGTATAACCACCCCCTCTTTACAAATCCCCCCTTCCCACTCACAACTCTCTAACTTCTTCGGAAATCCCCCCATAGCTCTCTCACCTCATCACAAATCCCCCCCGACCCCCACACCTCTCTCACCTCTTCCCCTACAGCGCTCTCTCTTCTTCATAAATCCTCCCTCCACAGCTTTCTCACCTCTTCATAAAGCCCCCCATTCCACCCCTCCACAGCTCTCCTACCTCTTCAGAAACGCAGCTGACACCAATTTGTTAGGTGTGTCTGGACTTTTTTTTCAGCTCAGTGCAGTCTGATTTTGCCAGCTTCATCTATCAGAACTGTAGCACAAAGTTAAAGAGGTTGTAAACCTCCATTTTCAAGTTGTGTGCCGTGTAATCGGCGCATGTGCTGTGAAGAAACGACCCTCCGTGCCGTTTCTTCAGTAGCGAGTGCCATGACTGGCGGCTCCCGCGTGCAAGTGCGGGAGTGACATCACGCGACTCCGGCCAGTCACAGAGTCGGAACCTGCAGGCCCTGGAAGGAAGAGGGGAGAACATCGATGCAGCCTCCAGTGGGGATAGCGCGGGCTTTGTTTGCAGGTGTCACATAATGTGCGAGTATGCGATGCATACTCGCACATTAAGCTTTTACTTTGCAGGGAACAACAAAGGAAGTAAAACCCATCAGGGTTTACGTCCTCTTTAAGGAGGAGTTTCATGGTGCTTCACTTGGCTCTGCACTACCCAGGTCTAACAAGTGGCAGGAAGGGAAAGACGCTGCCTCTCGAATATTAAAAAAAATGCGGGCGGTTCCAGTGGCAGGACCATCGTTGCTTAGCAGTAGCACACAGAAGGAAAAGGAGTGAGCAGTGCAGAAATTTCCTCTACCGCTTTTTGTGTTAATTGACAGGTGGCGAGGATAGGGCTGCCTATGCACAATATATACACATACTAACAGAAGAAGAACGGCAGGGCGCAATCTGAGTGTAGTATATTAACGTATTCATTGCGGTGAATAGAAAAATGTCAACAATCAGGCTGTTCACATAGTAAGGGCTACCAGTGGGCAGTCTCAAGCCTAGGAAAAGGGCTTGGGCGGCCTTGAAAATGCATAGTTCTGCCCTCCTCTGCTCCATGCTGATGATGTCACTTCCAGTCTGCTCTGCATCCCACAGAAGCCGCCTGCCATCTTGTTGGTTTCCACTTTTTCATCTAAGCTGTTATCCAGCCTGACTTCCAGACATTCCAGGCTGCAACAGTTAGGAAGAGGCTTCCCATCCCAGATGCATGAGCCGACCACTCATGGATTACATACAAAAGTGCAGTTTCTTCTTCTTACATGAGCTGCCAATTTACATAGTGTTTTGCAGTATATTTAACTGCTTGCTGACCAGTTGCCGTCATTTTAGCTATACATTGGCTCGTGGGATCGGGATAGCAGGCGCTCATATGCACCTGCTGCTCAGCATGGGTGCCGATGCTCGTGGCCGCCGGTCACGATGACCGCGGGCCACAAGCAATTGCGGGCACGAGAGGCAGAACACGGAGGTGTGTGTGTAAACACACAAATCCCTGTTCTGTGAGGCGTGACAGATTGTGAGTTCCTTTTAGCTAGGAACCACGATCCATCACTTCCTCTAGCCACTTCAGCCCCGGAAGGTTTTACCCCCTTCCTGACCAGAGCACTTTTTACAATTCGGCACTGCGTCGCTTTAACTGCTAATTGCGCGGTCATGCAATGCTGTACCCAAACGAAATTTGCGTCCTTTTCTTCCCACAAATAGAGCTTTCTTTTGATGGTATTTGATCACCTCTGCCGTTTTTATTTTTTGCGCTATACACGGAAAAAGACCGAAAATTTTGAAAAAAAATGATATTTTCTACTTTTTGTTCTAAAAAAAATCCAATAAACTCAATTTTAGTCATACATTTAGGCCAAAATGTATTCGGCCACATGTCTTTGGTAGAAAAAATGTCAATAAGTGTATATTTATTGGTTTGCGCAAAAGTTATAGCGCCTACAAACTAGGGTACATTTTCTGGAATTTACACAGCCTTTAATTTATGACTGCCTATGTCGTTTCTTGAGGTGCTAAAATGGCAGGGCAGTACAAAACCCCCACAAATGACCCCATTTTGGAAAGTAGACACCCCAAGGAATTTGCTGAGAGGCATGTTGAGCCCATTGAATATTCATTTTTTTTGTCCCAAGTGATTGAATAATGACAAAAAAAAAAAAAAAAAAAATTACAAAAAGTTGTCACTAAATGATATATTGCTCACACAGGCCATGGGCATATGTGGAATTGCACCCCAAAATACATTTAGCTGCTTCTCCTGAGTATGGGGATATCACATGTGTGGGACTTTTTGGGAGCCTAGCCGCGTACGGGGCCCCGAAAACCAATCACTGCCTTCAGGATTTCTAAGGGCGTACATTTTTGATTTTACTCCTCACTACCTATCACAGTTTTGAAGGCCATAAAATGCCCAGATGGCATAAAACCCCCCCAAATGACCCCATTTTGGAAAGTAGACACCCCAAGCTATTTGCTTTGAGGCATGTTGAGTCCATGGAATGTTTTATATTTTGACACAAGTTGCGGGAAAGTGACAATTTTTTTTTTTTTTTGCACAAAGTTGTCACTAAATGATATATTGCTCACACAGGCCATGGGCATATGTGGAATTGCACCCCAAAATTCATTTAGCTGCTTCTCCTGAGTACGGGGATACCACATGTGTGGGACTTTTTGGGAGCCTAGCCGCGTACGGGGCCCCGAAAACCAATCACTGCCTTCAGGATTTCTAAGGGCGTACATTTTTGATTTTACTCCTCACTACCTATCACAGTTTCGGAGGCCATGGAATGCCCAGGTGGCACAAACCTCCCCCCAAATGACCCCATTTTGGAAAGTAGACACCCCAAGCTATTTGCTGAGAGGCATGGTGAGTATTTTGCAGCTCTCATTTGTTTTTGAAAATAAAGAAAGACGAGAAAAAAAAATTTTTTTTTTCTTTTATCAATTTTCAAAACTTTGTGACAAAAAGTGAGGTCTGCAAAATACTCACTATACCTCTCATCAAATAGCTTGGGGTGTCTACTTTCCAAAATGGGGTCATTTGGGGGGGGGGTTTTTGCCACCTGGGCATTCCATGGCCTCCAAAACTGTGATAGGCAGTGAAGAGTGAAATCAAAAATTTACGGCCTTAGAAAGCCTGAAGGCGGTGCTTGGTTTTCGGGGTCCCGTACGCGGCTAGGCTCCCAAAAAGTCTCACACATGTGGTATCCCCGTACTCAGGAGAAGCAACAGAATGTATTTTGGAGTGTAATTTCACATATCCCCATGGCATGTTTGAGCAATATATCATTTAGTGACAACTTTGCGCAAAAAAAAATAAAAAAAATAAAAAATTGTCTCTTTCCCGCAACTTGTGTCACAATATAAAATATTCCATGGACTCGACATGCCTCTCAGCAAATAGCTTGGGGTGTCTACTTTCCAAAATGGGGTCATTTGGGGGGGTTTTGAACTGTCCTGGCATTTTATGCACAACATCTAGAAGCTTATGTCACACATCACCCACTCTTCTAACCACTTGAAGACAAAGCCCTTTCTGACACTTTTTGATTACATAAAAAAATATTTTTTTTTTGCAAGAAAATTACTTTGAACCCCCAAACATTATATATTTTTTTAAAGCAAATGCCCTACAGATTAAAATGGTGGGTGTTTCATTTTTTTTTTTCACACAGTATTTGCGCAGCGATTTTTCAAACGCATTTTTTGGGGAAAAAACACACTTTTTTAAATTTTAATGCACTAAAACACACTATATTGCCCAAATGTTTGATGAAATAAAAAAGATGATCTTAGGCCGAGTACATGGATACCAAACATGACATGCTTTAAAATTGCGCACAAACGTGCAGTGGCGACAAACTAAATACATTTTTAAAAGCCTTTAAAAGCCTTTACAGGTTACCAGTTTAGATTTACAGAGGAGGTCTACTGCTAAAATTACTGCCCTCGATCTGACGTTCGCGGTGATACCTCACATGCATGGTGCAATTGCTGTTTACATTTGACGCCAGACCGACGCTTGCGTTCGCCTTAGCGCGAGAGCAGGGGGGACAGGGGTGCTTTTTTTTTTTTTTTTTTTTTTTTTAATCTTTATTATTATTATTTTTTTATCTTATTTTTAAACTGTTCCTTTCATTTTTTTTTTTTTAAATCATTTTTATTGTTATCTCAGGGAATGTAAATATCCCCTATCATAGCAATAGGTAGTGACAGGTACTCTTTTTTGCAAAAATTGGGGTCTATTAGACCCTAGATTTCTCCTCTGCTCTCAAAGCATCTGACCACACCAAGATCGGTGTGATAAAATGCTTTCCCAATTTCCCAATGTCGCTGTTTACATCCGGCGAAATCTAAGTCATAAAATGCTCGTAGCTTCCGGTTTCTTAGGCCATAGAGATGTTTGGAGCCACTCTGGTCTCTGATCAGCTCTATGGTCAGCTGGCTGAATCACCGGCTGCATTCTCAGGTTCCCTGTTGAGACAGGAGAGCCAGAGAAAAACACGGAAGACGTTGGGGGGGGGGAATTCCCTCCCACTGCTTGTAAAAGCAGTCTAGAGGCTAATTAGCTGCTAGGATTGCTTTTACATGAAAGCCGATCGCTGGCTGAAAAGAATGATACCAAGATGATACCTAAACCTGCAGGCATCATTCTGGTATAACCACTCAAAGTCGTGAATGGCGTACCTGAAGACAAAAAAATGGTTAACAATAAAGCACAGTAAACGGTAAGGTATAAAAAATTGCATATCTGAAAAGCAAACATGATAAAACATAATAACAATAAAACATTGCAGAATAGAATACAGTAAAAAAGAGCAGAACAATAGAGAGAGAATAGAGAGAGAGAGAACAATAAAACGACAACTATTTTTTTTTTATTTTATATTTTTGTTTGTGTTTTTTTTTTTTTTTTACACTTTTTTTGTAACTAACTTTTATAACTGTAACCGGTTCCAGGTTCGGGTTTCTCAAAATGCGATGGCATCTTGGGAGACCCTGTGAAAGTGTGCCTAGTCTGTGCAATGCTGTACCCTACGCTAATACTCAACTAGTGAATGGTAGCGTTCAAAACATTCACCAATGCAAAGACCAGGATTGTCAGGACAGGAGGGACAATAATAGCGGGTGTCACGCCTATATTCGCGCTTGCTGCAGACACAACATCTTTTTTGGGGGGGTTCGCTGGGTAGGGGTACTCGGGAGGACATAAAGAAAATGCCTCTCATGCAGCCGACTGCATTTGGTTGGGGATGTGAATGGGGGAAGTACGGGCGCTGCAGAAGCGGTGGGTTCCCAATTAGGATTGGCGAATGCAGCAGGAAGGGCACTATGGGCACGACGGGCCTGTGTTTGTCTTCTTGGTGGCAGCGGGACACTACTTGTGCTTGCCACCTCACCAGCTTGAACTGCACTTATGGGACTCGCCACGTCACCAAGTGTTACTGCAGTGCTGGTTTGACTACGACCGGGGTGTACTAGGCCGCTGGTGCTTGCCAGTTCACCAAAACGCTACCAAAAAAACTGTTAGCGATCGCAGGGATCAGGCCTGACTCTGCGAACGCTGCAGTTATGCGTTTAGTGTTTTGTAAGTGTCAGTGATCGATCGATACTGCACTTGGGTGGGCTGGGCTGAGCCGGGCGGAGGGGCAAAACGCAGGTGCTAGCAGGTATCTGGGCTGATCCCGCTAACACTGCGTTTGTGGGAACCCTAAACTGCTGGGGACGCTAGTATAGATCTGATCAGATCAGATATTGATCCGATCAGATACTAAACCACTAAGGGAGGTGTACGGTGCGTGCGTGGGTGTTAGCGGTACTGGTGCTAACCTGACGCTGCCTGGGGCTGGTGCTTGCCAGTTCACCAAAACGCTACCAAGAAAACTGTTAGCGATCGCAGGGATCAGGCTTGACTCTGTGAACGCTGCAGTTATGCGTTTAGTGTTTTGTAAGTGACAGTGATCGATCGATACTGCACTTGGGTGGGCTGGGCCGGGCAGAGGGGAAAAACGCAGGTGCTAGCGGGTATCTGGGCTGATCCCGCTAACACTGCGTTTTTGGGAACCCTAAACTGCTGGGGACGCTAGTATAGATCTGATCGTATCAGATATTGATCCGTACAGATACTATACCACTAAGGGAGGCGTATGCTGCGTGCGTGGGTGTTAGCGGTACTGGCGCTAATCTGACGCTGCCTGGGGTGACGCATATCACCGCCGGGCGATCAGGGGGCTAAACCTTTATTAGGTAATAAACGGCGGGTGCCCTGACACTATAAAAAATAAACGAACTAACCAGCGTCACCCGTAACAGTTATACGGTGATCAGTGGTGAAAGGGTTAACTAGGGGGCAATCAAGGGGTTAAAACATTTATTAGGTAGTATATGGGGGTCCCTGTCACTATAAAACGCTGACGGCGAACCTAAATATTTACCTCCCTAACTAGCGTCACCAGCGACACTAATACAGCGATCAGAAAAATGATCGCTTAGTGACACTGGTGACAGGGGGTGATCAAGGGGTTAAAACTTTATTAGGGGGGGGTTAGGGGAGTATCCTAGACCTAAAGGGGGGTAATACTCACTGCCCTAACACTGCAACTGTCACAAACTGACACCATGCAGTAATCAGAAAAAAAAAAAAAAATTCTGCTTGCTGTCAGTTTGTGACAGGGGGGGGGTGATTGGGGGGGGATCGGGGGGTGATCAGGGGGGGATCGGGGGTGTAAAGTATGCCTGGCATGTTCTACTGTGTGTGTGTGTGTGTTATGCACTCACATGTCTTCTCTCCTCGGCGCTGGGACGGAAACTGCCAAGCCGAGGAGAGATGACATCACATCCTCTGCCTGTGTGAAACTACACACAGGCAGGGGAGGATTCCGATTGGCTGGGAGCGATCGCGAGGGGGGGGCCACGATCGGATGGTCTCCCCCTCGCCTCCCGACGCTCCCAGTCAAATGCCGACCGCCGCTGGCACCGGGGGGGGGTCCGATAGGACCCCCCGCCCGCGGGAGGCAGATCACGTACAGGTACGTGATTCTGCCTGCCCGTGCCATTCTGCCGCCGTATATGTGCGTTAGGCGGTCGGCAAGTGGCTAGGTCAGTCCCCTCCCCCTACAGTTATAAACACACCTAGGGAACACAGTTAAGCCCTTGATCGCCCCCTAGTGTTAACCCCTTCCCTGCCAGTGACATTTTTACAGTAATCAGTGCATTTTTATAGCACTGATCGCTTTATAAATGGCAATGGTCCCAAAAATGTTTCAAAAGTGTCCGATGTGTCCGTCATAATGTCGCAGTCCCGATAAAAATCGCAGATCGCCACTATTACTAGTAAAAAAAAAAAAAATAATAAAAATGCTTTAAATCTATCCCCTATTTTGTATAACTTTTGCGCAAACCAATCAATATACGCTTATTGCGATTTTTTTTACCAAAAATTTGTAGATGAATACATATCGGCCAAAACTGAGAAAAAATTTGCTTCTTTTAAAAAAAAATGGGGATATTTATTATAGCAAAAAGTACAAAATATTGTGTTTTTTTCAGAATTGTCGCATTGTTTTTGTTTATAGCACAAAACCGCAGAGGCGATCAAATACCACCAAAAGAAAGCTCTATTTGTGGGAAAAAAAGGAGGTCAATTTGGTTTGGGTGCAGCATCGCACGACCGCGCAATTGTCAGTTAAAGCGATGCAGTGCCGAATCGCAAGAAACGGCCCGGTCATTCAGCAGCCAAATCTTCCGGGGCTGAAGTGGTTAATGCTGCACTTAGTTTGGCACCCCCTAGTGTATCCATCCACCCAGTGTTTCTGTCCAGGTCTGAGGTTCCCTGTTGTTGTGAGACTGTCCACTGGAAGCCCTTAATATGTGATGAGCCTGATTTTAACTATCACAGTGTAAGTTGTTATTTGTCTATTTATCACAATAAATACATTAATATACTACACTCAGACTGTGCCCTGTGGTCCTTTTTCTGTTTGCCCAGAGATACTTCAGTCTCTTCAGAGGTGCTGCATCTAGTGAATTGAGATCAGCAGGAAGTTATCCTGAATGCTCCAATTGGACTATATTCCCTTTTTGTTGTTCTGCCCAGACATTTACAGTATCTCACAAAAGTCAGTACACCCCTCACATTTTTGTAAATATTTTATTATATCTTTTCATGTGACAACACTGAAGAAATTACACTTTGCTACAATGTAAAGTAGTGAGTGTACAGCTGGTATAACAGTGTAAATTTGCTGTCCCCTCAAAATAACTCAACACACAGCCATTAATGTCAAAACCGCTGACAACAAAAGTGAGTACACCCCTAAGTGAAAATGTCCAAATTGGGCCCATTTAGCCATTTTCCCTCCCCGGTGTCATGTGACTCATTAGTGTTACAAGGTCTCAGGTGTGAATGGGGAGCAGGTGTGTTAAATTTGGTGTTATCACTCTCACTCTCTCATACTCAAACCCTGAAACTAAGCTGCAGCATGGTGGCCTGTGGTTTAACAGGACAGGTTCCACTCAGAACAGGCCTTGCCATGGTTGACCAGAGAAGTTGAATGAACAAGCTCAGCATCATATGCAGAGGTTGTCTTTGGAAGTAGATGTATGAGTGCTGCCAGCATTGCTGCAGAGGTTGAAGGGGTGGGGGGGTCAGCCTGACCTGTCACTGCTCAGACCATACGCCACACACTGCATCAAATTTATCTGCATGGCTGTCGTCCCAGAAGGAAGCCTCTTCTAAAGATGATGAACTAAAAAGCCCACAAACAGTTTGCTGAAGAGAAGCAGACTAAGGACATGGATTACTGGAACCATGTCCTGTGGTCTGGTGAGACCAAGATAAACTTATTTGGTTCAGATGGTGTCAAGCGTGCATGGTGGCAACCAGGTGAGGAGTACAAAGACAAGTGTGTCTTGCCTAAAGTCAAGCTTGGTGGTGGGAGTGTCATGGTCTGAGGCTGCATGAGTGCTGCCGGAACTGGGGAGCTACAGTTCATTGAGGGAACCATGAATGCCAACATGTACTGTGACTTACTGAAGCAGAGCATGATTATCCTCTCTTCTGAGACTGGCTCGCAGGGAAGTGTTCCAACATGATAACAACCCCAAACACACCTCCAAGACGACCACTGTCTTGCTAAAGCAGCTGAGGGTAAAGGTGATGGACTGGCCAAGCATGTCTCCAGACCTAAACCCTATTGAGCATCTGTCTGGCATCCTCAAATGGAAGGAGGAAGAACGCAAGATCTCTAACATCCACCAGCTCTGTGATGTCGTCATGGAGGAGTGGAAGAGGACTCCAGTGGCAACCTGTGAAGCTCTGGTGAACTCCATGCTCAAGAGGGTTAAGGTAGTGCTGGAAAATAATGGTGGCCACACAAAATATTGACACTTTGGGCCCAATTTGGACATTTTCACTTAGGGGTGTACTCACTTTTGTTGCCAACGATTTAGACATTAATGGATGTGTGTTGAGTTATTTTGAGGGGACAACAAATTTACACTGTTATACAAGCTGTACACTCACTACTTTACATTGTAGCAAAGTGTCATTTCTTCAGTGTCCTCACATGAAAAGATACAATAAAATATTTACAAAAATGTAAGGGGTGCATAGGTGTGCGCACAGGGTGTGCCAGGTGTGCCCAGGCACACCCAAATCACCCTGTGCAGAACAGATTCCCCCTACTGATCTGGCTCCCCCTCCTTCTCCCCTCTCCTGCCGGCTGTTTCTGCGGGATGTTTTAGGATGAGTGGGGGAAGGGTCCAGTAAAAATGTAATTTACTAGCCCTTTCCCTTTCTGATTGAACATCATGAGTGATCGGTAGTGTGTGCTTGAGCTTTGGGGTGCACACCCTAATACCATAGGCTGCGCACGCCTATGAAGGGGTGTACTCACTTTTGTGAGATACTGTATGTACACATAACACTTACTGCGCCATATACCTCATTACTACTGTATACACACATACTAGTTACTGCTACAATTACTATGTGCAGCTTCTTATAAATGTAAGCTAAAACAGAACAAAGTAAAAAAATCTTCGTTATTTTCAGCTTCCTTTCAAACACTTTGGAATTAAATGTATGATTAGCAGACATGCGATCCATTTGTGTTTATTATTATGAAAGGCAACCTGCTAAGCTCAGTGCCTCCAACCACTGCTTACTTAGAGCTCATGTACTCCCAGCTAATTAAATTGTGGCCGTGTCTCAAGGGATGTACTTGGCTATGTTTGCTGTCTCTAAGATTGCCAGCAGTATCCACATCATGCAAACTTGTGGTGAATCTCTATTTATATAGAAGCTATTGAATCATGTTTAAAACAAGCATTTAATGAAGACAATCCATATTTACTTTAGTGATAAACTAGAAAAGTACATGATATACTTGGCAAAATGCACGGTATATGGGAAATTGAATTAAGATGTACTGGCAGAAATGTTAATATATACTCAAATGTATTTAGCTTAACCTTGTTTCAAACTATTTCAAATAGCTACACTGCTAATGCATAAATAGATACACTACTAATATTACTATATGGTTAACACGCAATTGTGTTGTCGACACTGGATGCAGGTAATAAACTGTAATACATACAGTCTGTCACTAACCTTAACACAGTAGTTTTTTTTTTTTTTTAGTCCCCACTGTAACATAAGTTTTTTACCTGTTGAATCTGCCAGTAGATATGTTTTTTTTTGTTTTTTTGTTTTTTTTTTACTTTCTTTAATAGGCTGACAATGCTGTCCCTCTTCAACAGGGTAGTCCTAGATGAACAGGTTGTTTTAGATGGATTTTAATAAAAGGAAAACTCTACTTTCCTTACAAAATTTGCATAGTATATAGGAATGCTACACAAGCCACTTTGTTATTTAATACTATTAAAAATGATCTTTCCATTATATTCTGCAACCACTGTATTTTCAAAAAGTGTCAAACAATTAATTGCAGTATGGCAAGCCAGGAGTGTGGTGATTTTTTTAGACATCATCTGCAATAGGAATTTAATTTTGGTGAGATATCCCTTAAATTGGTTGTATCTTAATGTATTCTATGCATTCAAATAAAAAGCCTTCTGTGTGCAGCAGCCCCCCTAACACTTACCTGAGGTCCCTCTCTGTCCAGCGATGTCCATGAGTGTCGCAGCCATCTGAGATTCTCCCTCTCGACTGGCTGAGTCAATCAAAGTCAGCTAGCCAATCAGGGGAGAGAGGGGTCAGAGCCGGGTCAGGGCTCCATGTCTGAATGGACACAGGGAGCTGTGACACGGCTCGGTGCCCCCATGTCAAGCTGCTTGCTGTGGGGGTACTGAACAGGAGGGAGAAACCAGGAACACAGAAGAGGGGCCAGAGAAGAGGAGGATCTGGGCTGCTCTGTGCAAAACCACTGCACAGAGCAGGTAAGTATAACATGTTTGTTATTTTTATAGCAAAAATAACAAGCCTTTACAATCACTTGAAAGCCTCGTACACGTGATCGGATTGTTGGCCAGCAAAACCGTGGACTTTTGTCTGAAGGGCGTTGGCCCAAACTTGTCTTGCATACAAATGGAAAGGAATTGTCGGCCAACAAACATGAACGTAGTGACATACTATGTGGTTTTTCAGCTCTTTAGTGCCACCCTTTGGGCTCCTTCTTTTAATTTCGTGTTAGTAGAAGTTTGGTGAGTGTTGATTCGCGTTTTTCCTTTTGCGCTTTTCATTTTGCACTTTTCATTTCGTGCTTTTCAGTTCGTTTCTGAACGGTCGTTTGTCAATCAAACATGTTGAGGAATCGGAGGAGATAATGTGTTATTTATTATTGGCCTTGGAGTTATTGCTTTGAAATTTTTTTTTTGGTTGAATAATGATTTGATTTGGTATATTTTCTATATTTTTGGATGCATAGAACACACTTTTTGGTTAAGTTCTATTGGCAGATAGCATGTCTAATTTTATTTGTTTCCTTTTTTTAATGCACAATAAAAAAATTGTGTAGAATAATACTTGGCTGTGTGTTTTACTTCAAATGACAGTTTGGGAGTAGGCAGTTACATTTAAAAAAATACATTGCAAAATTGACAAGGGACACCAACATAGTTGTATCTTTGATCTTAAAAACTACTAGATAATGGTGTTGTGGTAACTTGCCCAACAAAAATAAATAAATAATAATATTATTCTTGATATCACTAGAAAAAAAAGCCTTTGAAAATGTATTTGCAATAACTCCATCAGTATCACCAGCAAAGCAGCTTCATTATTATCCCATTAAAGAAGAAGAGAATGTGCGCTGCATTTCGAGATTTCATAATTTGACGCGTCACGAATGTTAATTCTCCATTACGAACACTAGTTTACAAGACAGAGCGCTTCTGGCTCGTCCTTGCTTCCGAGCATACGTGTTCGTACTTTGCACTTTTGTCCGACAGATTTGTGTACACACGCTCGGAAAATCTGATAACACACATTTGTCCGGTGAAAATTTTAAAACCTGCTATCCAACATTTGTCCACAGAAAATCCAACAACAATTGTTCGATGGAGCATACAAGCGGTCGGATTTTCGGCCAACAGCCTCTCATCACACATTTCCCGTTGGAAAATCCGATCGTGTGTACGAGGCTTAGGGCTTGTCTATTAAAGGGATACAGGCACATTACAGCTTTCCTCATTACAACACTGAGTGCACCAGTAGGTTATAATAGAGGCTGACCCTGCTTTTCGGTAGAATGAGTCTTGAAAGGACAGTCATTTCTCTAGTGCAGAAAAAAGGAAGGAATCTGCAACAAAGATTTTTTTTTTTTTGTTAACGTGGTTGTAAACTCCCACTGTACCAATAGGTAAGCCCATAATAAAGCTTACCTATAGGTACTGCAAATATCTCCTAAACGTGAATCGTTTAGGAGATATTTACTGTATATATGCAGCCGATGATGTCTTTGGCGCATGCGCTCTGAAGAAACGGACACTCGTGCTGTTCCTTCAGAGTTTCGTGCCATGACCGGTGGCTCCCACACGCATGCGCGGGAGTGACGTCACACGGCTCCGACCAGTCACACAGCCAAAGTCCGCAGACCCGGAAGGAAGACATGACAATGCATCGATGGAGGGCTTCGTTTGCAGGTAAGTTTCACATAATATGCTAGTATGCAATGCATACTAGCACATTATGGCTTTACTTTGCAGTTCAGAAAAAATTTTAAAAAGACAGCGGTTTACTTTCTCTTTAGGGCCCATCTCCAGCTAACATTTTTTAAAGCAGCTACAACTTTTTTTTTCCTCACCTTTTCCACACCTGGAATTGGTGTGAAGAAAAGGTTCCCTTTCATTTGCCAGTACTTACAATCACTAATCTGATTTAAATTTGACCTTTTGGCCTCATGCACACGAGACGCCGGTGCAAACTCTGCTGAACACGTTTTTAAAAGCTGAAACCGGCGTTTAGAAATGCCCATTTTGCCGCGTTTGCATGCTGCGTTTAGCCGCGTTTTACCGCGTTTGCGTCTAGAAGCGTCTGCAGAGCAGAGAATGACATTTTGCGCCCCAACTTTGGGGCCCTGTATCTCGGGGCTACTTGGTGCTAGGAACCCCAAATTTGGTGTGCTAAATTTGAGTTGGACTAATTTGGACTAACACTATAACATATCCAAATTTTGGGTTCGTAGCACCAAGTGGCCGCGAGATACGGGGCCCCAAAGTCGGGTCGCAAAATGTCAAGCACTTTTCTGCAGCAGAGAATGACATTTTGTGACCCGACTTTGGAGCCCCTTATCTCAAGGCCACTTGGTGCTAGGAACCCCAAATTTGGATATATTATAGTGTTAGTTTCACAGTGTTAGCACCCCAAATTTGGGGTGCCTAGCACCAAGTGGCCCCGATATATGGGGCCCCAAAATCAGGTCGCAAAATGTCAAGCATTTTTCTGCAGCAGAGAATGACATTTTGTGACCCGACTTTGGGGCCCTATCTCGGGGCCAATTGGTGCTAGGAACCCCAAATTTGGATATGTTGTAGTGCTAGTTGCACTGTGTTTGCACACCAAATTTGCATCAAGTGGACCTGAGATATGGGGCCCCAAAGTCGGGTCGTAAAATACACTTATACACTTAAAAACATTTATAAACGTAAACGTGGCTAAACGCGGTACCGGCGTTTAGCCGCGTTTGGGTCTGAAACGTGGAAAACGTTTGCTTCTGAACCCATTTTTTTGCTTCTAGAAAAACGAGGTTAAACGCAACTGCCTAAAAACGCCAAAAAAGGAGACTGTGTACATGGACACATAGGATAACATTGAATGGGTTCAGGGGCAGTTGAAAAAAGTGTCCAACTGCCTCTGAACGCGAGTTTAACAGCGTCTCGTGTGCACGAGGCCTTATTTTAAATTATGATGTGGGAAGCAGAGACAAGGTAGACAGCACAAGTGCCAGAAAGTACACTTATTGCCCTCCTCTGTGTATTTTGGTGCTCTTATTCTGCAGGGATTACAAATTAAGATGAATACAGTAAACCTTTTTTTAAATGTATTGCTGATGTTGTGTTTACAGGACAGCATTAGAAGCTCACTGAATGCCTTCACTTGTTGCCAGCAATTTCTATAGATTGAAAGTTAATTTACTAAAGTAACACATATTATACAGTGCTTTCGGAAAGTATTCACAATGCTTCACTTTTTCCACATTTTATTATGTTACAGCTTTATTCCAAATTGGGTTAAATTCATTATTTTCCTCAAAATTCTACGAACAATACTCCATCATAATGACTAGGGATGAGCGAACGGTTCAGCCCGAGCATAAGTTCGGGCCGAACTTTGGTTGTTCGGATGTTCTGCGAACACCGGACAATATGCAGTGTTCGGGGCAAATTCGAAAGCCGCCAGAATACCGTTAAAGTCTATGGGACATTAACATGAAAAATCAAAAGTGTTCATTTTAAAGGCTTATATTATATGCAAGTTATTGTCATAAAAAGTGTTTGGGGACCTGGTATCAATGAAAATGTTTTTTTTTTAAATGGACGTTTTTTCGGGAGCAGTGATTTTTTTGCTTAAAGTGAAGCGATAAAAATGAAATATTCCTTTAAATATTGTGCCTGGGGGGTGTCTATAGTATGCCTGTAAAGTGGCGCATTTTTCCTGTGTTTAGAACAATGCCACAGCAAAATGACATTTCTAAAGGAAAAATTGTTTAAAACTGATCACGGCTGTAATGAATTGTCGGGTCTTGGCAATATAGATAAAATCATTGAGAAAAAGAGCATGGAATCCCCCCCCAGTCCATTACCAGGCCCTTTGGGTCTGGTATGAATATAAAGGGGAACCCCGAACCAAAATTCAAAAAAAAAAAATTGTGTGGGGGTTCCCCTAAAATCAATACCAGGCCCTTCGGGTCTGATATGGAAATTAAGAGGAACCCTGCGCCAAATTAAAAAAAAAATGGCATAGGGGTCACCCTCAAAATCTATACCAGACTACTAGACCCTTCAGGTCTGGTATGGATTTTAAGGGGAACACTGCGCCAAAATTTTTTAAAAATGGCATAGGGGTCCCCCTCAAAATCCATACCAGACCCTAATCCGAGCACGCAACCTGGCAGGCCGCAGGAAAAGAGGGGGGGATGAGAGAGCCCCCCCCCTCCTGAACCGTACCAGGCCACATGCCCTCAACATGGGGAGGGTGCTTTGGGGTAGCCCCCCAAAGCACTTTGTCCCCATGTTGATGGGAACAAGGGCCTCATCCCCACAACCCTTGCCCGGCGGTTGTAGGGGTATGCAGGCGGGGGGCTTATCGGAATCTGGAAGTCCCCTATAACAAGGGGACCCCCAGACCCCGCCCCCCCTGTGTGAATTGGTAATGGGGTACCATTTCACAAAAAAAGTGTCAAAATGGTAAAAAAGACAATAGCCGGTTTTTGACAATTCCTTTATTAATAATGTCTTCTTCTTTACCCCGCTTCTTCCTCCATCTTCTTCTGGTCTTCCTTCAGTTTTCTCCTTCTTCCTCCATCTTCTTCCTCTGGTCTTCTCCATCTTCCTCCGGCTTCTTCTTCCCCGCTTCATCCTCCGGACGATCCGCCTCAAAGGGGGGCTCCCGCAGTGTGACGCTTCTGTGCTTGTGACAGTTCTTATATAACGGTAGGGCGGGGCCACCCGGTGACCCCGCCCCCTCTGACGCCATGGGGATTTCCCTATGGCTTTCCCGTGGCATCAGAGGGGGGCGGGGTCACCTGTTTACGTAAATTGAGGCGGATTATCTCTCATCCCCCCCACTTTTCCTGCAGCCTGCCAGGTTGCATGCTCGGATAAGGGTCTGGTAAAAAAAAAATTGGCACAGGGTTCCCCTTAAAATCCATACCAGACCTGAAGGGTCTGATATGGATTTTTAGGGGGACCCCTACGCCATTTTTTTTTTTGGCGCAGGGTTCCCCTTAATTTCCATATCAGACCTGAAGGGCCTGATAATGGACTGGGGGGATCCCATGCTCTTTTTTTCAATGATTTTATCTTGCCGAGACCCGATAATTCATTACAGCCGCGATCAGTTTTAAATGACAATTTTTCCTTTAGAAATGTAATTTTGCTGTGGTACTGTTCTAAACATGGGGAAAAGCGCCACTTTACAGGCATGATATTTAAAGGAATTTTTTCATTTTTATTTCATTTTTATTGTTTCACTTTAAGCATTAAAAAAATCACTGCTCCCGAAAAAACTTCAGTTTTTACAATTTTTTTTGCATTGATACATGTCCCCTGGGGCAGGACCCAGGCCCCCAAACACTTTTTATGACAATAACTTGCATATAAGCCTTTAAAATGAGTACTTTTGATTATTCATGTTCTTGTCCCATAGACTTTAACGGTGTTCGTGTGTTCTGCCGAATCTTTTCCTTGATCCTAACTAGTCTCCCAGTTCCTGCAGCTGAAAAACATCCCCACAGCATGATGCTGCCACCACCATGCTTCACTGTAGGGATGGTATTGGCCAGGTGTAGAGCGGTGCCTGGTTTCCTCAAGACATGACGCTTGCCATTCAGGACAAAGAGTTCACCAGACCAGAGAATTTTGTTTCTCATGGTCAGAGTCCTTCGGGTGCTTTTTAGCAAACTCCAGGCATCTGTCATGTGCCTTTTACTGAGGAGTGGCTTTCGTCTTGCCACTATACCATACAGGGCTGATTGGTGAAGTGCTGCAGAGATGGTTATTCTTCTGGAAGGTTCTTCTATCTCCACAGAGAAATGCTGGAGCTCTGTAGAATGACCATCAGGTTTTTGGTCCCCTCCCTGACTAAGGCCCTTCTCCCTCAATCACTCAGTTTGGCCAGCTGGCCCGCTGGTGGTTTCAAACTTCTTCCATTTACGGATGATGGAGGCCACTGTGTACATTGGGACCTTCAATGCTGCAGACATTTTTCTGTACCCTTCCCCAGATCCGTGCCTCGATACAATCCTATCTTGGAGGTCTACAGACAATTCCGTGGACTTCCTGGCTTGGTTTGTGCTCTGACATGCACTGTTAACTGTGGGACCTTATACAGACAGGTGTGTGCTTTCCAAATAATGTCCAATCAACTGAATTTCTGTGGAAACAGGATGCACCTGAGCTAAATTTTGAGTGTCATGGCAAAGGCTGTGAATACTTATGTATGTGTGATTTTTTCGTTTTTTATTTTTAATAAATTTGCAAAGATTTCAAAGAAACGTCTTTCATGTTGTCATTATGGGATACTGTTTGTAGAATTTTGAGGAAAATAATGAATTGAATCCATTTTGGAATAAGGCAGTTTGAATCCTTTACGGATGCACTGTACATACTTGAGGTGTGTTATAGTACTGCTCCTCTATTATAGTTCCAGTGTAAGACCTATAAGCAACTGCAGTCACACAAACAAGACAGAGAAGAGTTCCAGGAACCAATGCTGATTAGAAGAAAGATCTCTAACTAAGCTATGTTACAGAAGACTCAGATCACTACAGTGCAATGCATAATAATACCCATATACAGTATCTCACAAAAGTGAGTACACCCCTCACATTTTTGTAAATATTTTATTTTATCTTTTCATGTGACAACACTGAAGAAATTACACTTTGCTACAATTTAAAGTAGTGAGTGTACAACTTGTATAACAGTGTACATTTGCTGTCCTCTCAAAATAACTCAACACACAGCCATTAATGTCTAAACCGCTGACAACAAAAGTGAGTGCACCCCTAAGTGAAAATGTCCAAATTGGGCCCAATTAGCCATTTTCCCTCCCCAGTGTCATGTGACTCATTAGTGTTACAAGATCTCAGGTGTGAATGAGGAGCAGGTGTGTTAAATTTGGTGTTATCATTCTCACTCTCTCATACTGATCACTGGAAGTTCAACATGGCACCTCATGGCAAAGAACGCTCTGAGGATCTGAAAAAAATAATTGTTGTTCTACATAAAGATGGCCTAGGCTATAAGAAGATTTCCAAAACCCTGAAACTGAGCTGCAGCATGGTAGCCAGTGGTTTAACAAGACAGGTTCCACTCAGAACAGACGTCGCCATGGTGGACCAAAGAAGTTGAGTACACGTGCTCAGCGTCATATCCAGAGGTTGTCTTTGGGAAATAGATGTATGAGTGCCACCAGCATTGCTGCAGAGGTCGTGGGGGTGGGGGGGCAGCTTGTTAGTGTTCAGACCATACGCCGCACACTGCATCAAATTGGTCTACATGGCTGTCTTCCCATAAGGAAGCCTCTTTTAAAGATGATGCACAAGAAAGCCCGCAGTTTGCTGAAGACAGGCAGATTAAGGACATGGATTACTGGAACCATGTCCTGTGGTCTGATGAGACCAAGATAAACTTATTTAAACTTAGATAAACTTAAATATAAACTTATGCAACCAGGTGAGGAGTACAAAGACAAGTGTGTCTTGCCTACAGTCAAGAATGGTGGTGGGAGTATCATGGTCTGGGGCTGCATGAGTGCTGCTGGCACTAGAGAGCTATAGTTTATTGAGGGAACCATGAATGCCAACATGTACTCTGACATACTGAAGCACAGCACGATCCCCTCCCTTCAGAGACTGGGCCGCAGGGCAGAGTTCCAACATGATAACGACCCCAAACACACCTCCAAGACGACCACTGTCTTGCTAAAGAAGCAGAGGGTAAAGGTGATGGACTGGCCAAGCATGTCTCCAGACCTAAACCCTATTGAGCATCTGTGGGGCATCCTCAAATGGAAGGTGGAGGAAAGCAAGGTCTCTAACATCCACCAGCTCCGTGATGTCATCATGGAGGAGTGGAATAGGACTCCAGTGGCAACCCGTGAAGCTCTGGTGAACTTCATGCCCAAGGGAGTTAAGGTAGTGCTGGAAAAAAATGGCACTTTGGGCCCAATTTGAACATTTTCACTTAGGGGTATACTCACTTTTGTTGCCAACGGTTTAGACATTAATGGATGTGTGTTGAGTTATTTTGAGGGGGACAACAAATTTACACGGTTATACAAGCTGTACACTCACTACTTTACATTGTATCAAAGTGTCATTTCTTCAGTGTCGTCACATGAAAAGATATAATAAAATATTTACAAAAATGTAAGGGGTGTACTCACTTTTGTGGGGCAAAAAAGTATTTAGTCAGCCACCAATTGTGCAAGTTCTCCCACTTAAAAAGATGAGAGAGGCCTGTAATTGTCATCATAGGTATACCTCAACTATGAGAGACAAAATGTGGAAACAAATCCAGACAATCACATTGTCTGATTTTTTAAATAATTTATTTGCAAATTATGGTGGATAATAAGTATTTGGTCAATATCAAAAGTTCATCTCAATACTTTGTTATATATCCTTTGCTGGCAATGACAGAAGTCAAACATTTTCTGTAAGTCTTCACAAGGTTGTCACACATAGCTGGTATGTTGGCCCATTCCTCCATGCAGATCTCCTCTAGAGCAGTGATGTTTTGGAGCTGTCGCTGGGCAACACGGACTTTAAACTCCCTCCAAAGGTTTTCTATGGGGTTGAGATCTGGAGACTGGCTAGGCCACTCCAGGACCTTGAAATGCTTCTTACGAAGCCACTCCTTCGTTGCCCGGGCAGAGTGTTTGGGATCATTGTCATGCTGAAAGACCTAGCCATGTTTCATCTTCAATGCCCTTGCTGATGGGAGGAGGTTTGCACTCAAAATCTCACGATACATGGTCCCATTCATTCTTTCATGTACACGGATCAGTCATCCTGTTCCCTTTGCAGAAAAACAGCCCCAAAGCATGATGTTGCCACCCTCATGCTTCACAGTAGGTATGGTGTTCTTTGGTTGCAACTCAGCATTCTCTCTCCTCCAAACATGACGAGTTGTGTTTCTACCAAACAGTTCTACTTTGGTTTCATCTGACCATATGACATTCTCCCAATCCTCTTCTGGATCATCCAAATGCTCTCTAGCAAACCTCAGACGGGCTCGAACATGTACTGGATTAAGCAGGGGGACACGTCTGGCACTGCAGGATCTGAGTCCCTGGCAGCGTAGTGTGTTACTGATGGTAGCCTTTGTTACGTTGGTCCCAGCTCTCTGCAGGTCATTCACTAGGTCCCTCCGTGTGGTTCTGGGATTTTTGCTCTCTGTTCTTGTGATCATTTTGAGCCCACGGGGTGAGATCTTGTGTGGAACCCCAGATCGAGGGAGATTATCAGTGGTCTTGTATGTCTTCAATTTTCTAATTATTGCTCCCATAGTTGATTTCTTCACACCAAGCTGCTTGCCTCTTGCATATTCAGTCTTCCCAGCCTTGTGCAGGTCTACAATTTTGTTTCTGGTGTTGTTCGACAGCTCTTTGATCTTCACTATAGTGGAGTTTGGAGTGTGACTGTTTGAGGTTGTGGACAAGTGTCTTTTATACTGATAACAAGTTCAAACAGGTGCCATTAATACAGGTAATGAGTGGAGGACAGAGGAGCCTCTTAAAGAAGAAGATACAGGTCTGTGAGAGCCAGAAATCTTGCTTGTTTGTAGGTTACCAAATACTTATTTTCCACCATAATTTGCAAATAAATTCTTTCAAAAATCAGACAATGTGATTGTCTGGATTTGTTTCCACATTTTGTCTCTCATAGTTGAGGTATACCTATGATGACAATTACAGGCTTCTCTCATCCTTTTTAAGTGGGAGAACTTGCACAATTGGTGGCTGACTAAATACTTTTTTGCCCCACTATATATCAAATACACTGCCTGCATGCCACTAACCTTGTGGGATGTGGACTTAGCACCCTGAGCCATGATTGGCCAAAGGCACCCTACCTTTGGCCAATTATGGCTCTCTCAGCAGAGCGCACTGTCGTTGGCCAAAGCATGCAGGTCAGGTGCATGCTCAGGCCAATCATCATACAGCAATGCACTGCGATCTCGCAGTGTATTATGGGGCGTTCGGCGGAGCTTGAATTTCCCGCGAACGCCCCATATTTTCGGTTTGTTTTAGAACAAACGAACACCCGATGTTCGAGTCAAGCTTACATTATTGCGGCTCATCCCTAATAACTAGCATACTGTATGTAAAATATGTGAGAAAACACCCATTAAAATAAAGTTCTTAAAGGGGTTGTAAACGCACAAGGATTTTTACCTTCATGCATTATTTACCTTCTGTGTGCAACAGCCCCCCCTGCCCCCCCTAATACTTACTTGAGTCCCTTTCGATCTAGCAATGTTCACGAGAGCCTTGGCTCTCTGGGGACTCGCACTCCTGATTGGCTATCGGCAGCAACAGAATACATTGGCTCCTGCTACTCTCAATCACAGCCAGTGAGCCAACCAGGAGACCAAAGGAGACCAAAGGGGTGGGGCCAAGCTGTGGCTCTGTGTGTGAAACTGTGAATGGACACAAAGAGCAGCGGCTCGGCTTGGGTGCCCCCATAGCAAGCTGCTTGCTGTGGGGACATCTGACAGGAGGGAGGAGGGATGAGCCAGGAGCGCCGGCATGGGACCTGAGAAAAGGAGGATCTGGGCCACTCTGAGAGAAAACCATCGCACAGAGCAGGTAAGTATAACATGTTTATTCTATTAATGAAAAAAATAGGCTTTAAAATCACTTTAATCTAATTAGTTATCCACAATTCATTACTGAACTAAAAATGTGACTAGCACAATATATATTTATATTGGTTTATTACAATCTGACTCAAGCATGCTATAACACTTTAATTTTACACATTAGTTGCTTTATATAATATTAGCTGGGATCCTTTACTGAGAGAAATAAGGAGGCTTCCATGGCTGACTTTCATCTAAAATATTTGTTACCTTACTGATATGGCTTCAGTACTTTTTGAGACTCCATCTCAAAAAAAGCATAGTATATTATTTGGTTTAGGTCAGTCATTCAAAAAGCACTAATGCCACTGGATCAGCATGACGGTTAGGCAGGTACTATTTTCAGTAGAAGTCAGCAATGACAGCCTCTATAATTCTTCAGCACAGGTTTCCTTCAAAGGAAAAAAAAATGTAAACGACAATTTTTGTAAAGGTTATACAAAAATATATTTTAATTTAAATTGGCATTCAAAATAATATTTATTCTGTATCTTGTTTGTGATGCTATTAAAGCTTAAAGTTTCCACTCAACACTGATTGCAATAGTAAATCTGTGAAAAGATGACATCCTACAAATTGTAGAAAAATTTAAGCAGGCACACATGACAATGAGCAAACCCCCAACTACAGTATATAATTAATACTATTTAGGGCCAATACACTCCACTGAGATGTGTTACATAATGTGGTGCCATTTATTTTGAATGGCACTCATATGCACTAAGGCATTGCAACTCCAATGTATGTGCATCATAGTGTGCCACAATACACAGTAATGCATTTCATGGCTATATGATGCACTACAAAAAAATAATGCATTTCTTTGAAAGTTTGGGTGCATTGCCAGCCCATTCATTTGGATGAGCTGTGTTAAAACAATGAACTGGAAAGCCAAGATGTAAATGGTCCCTTACAGCTTTAAAGATTTCACTGTCCCAATACAGAATCAAAATTGCCACAGAGGTATTGTTAAACATTTAAGGGTAACTAAAACAAAAATGCTTTCTTAGGTTTTGAATGGAGTACGGAAGTGTTAAACTAGCTTTTTTTGTGTCCAGTAAGGGGGATTTCCCCCTCATGTCCTGTCCTAGAGACACATCAGGACAAAAAATCTCTTTAAAGAGGGGGAAATGCCCTCTTAGATGTCACTGGAACAGTTGCCCCTACTGGAAAATTCCCCCTCCATTTCTTTTCCATGACAACGATACAATTTTAGATTTCTTATCCCTTTATCTCCAACTGTGAGTGGTCCCTGGCAATTATAAAGACTTTTAACAGTGGGGACAAAATCAATAATAAAGTCGGACAGGGCTTTAATACTTACTCCAAACTTAAAGAAATAAATGTTTTGCTTTTAAATGTATTTTAAAGCTGATGTCCAGGTTTACTCTCACTTTAAATCGTTTGTGCCAAGCTGGCCCAAACAAACTATTTCCTTCACTAACATGTGCGCCTGCTGGGCACGCTGTATATACTGTATGTAGCTTTCTCTGATTGGCTGATTTGGAGAAGTGGGCTGATGACATCAGACTCTCTGACTCGGCCAATTAGAGGAAGCTTTGTATTCAATAAAGAATACAAAGCTGCCTATGAATGGCTGAGTGCTGCCCAGCCTAATGATATTTTGCTCTGGATGTGAGATAGGAAGGTCTTGTCTTACACCCGTAACACAGTGCTGTATATTGTATGTTGCTGAAGCTACATACAGTTTATACAGTGCACCCAGTGGACACACATTAGTGAAGGAAATAGTTTGTTTGGGCTAGCTTGGCCCAAACAAACTATTTAAAGTGAAAGTAAACCTGGACATCAGCTTTAAAGTAAAAAAAACAGACAAACTTAATTTTTAAAAAATAGCATAGGGGCTGCTATTGCTGATCTACTTCCAAAAGTGCTGGCTACCTGGATGTCTCTGGCATCAATAGAGGCAGTACTGAAGCCAATGCATCGGTATAATAGTCTTGCAACTAGCATTTTCAGTAGGCATGATCAGCAATGGCAGCCTCCATAATGTTCTCATGACAGGTTTCCTTTAAGTTTAAGAGTGAAGAAGGGTTAGGACCTCTGTTAACTTTTTTGCTACAATTTTCTTCCTGTCCTAGTTCACTTATTAGGCTCAATATTTGCATTGGTGTCACAGAGATAGAAAGTGAGGTAAAGAAGTTTTCCCCACTTTTTCTATTGATAACTATAAGAATTTTGGCCGGAGTTAAACTATAAGATATATATATAGGGAAAGAGAGGCAATGGAAAAGCTATTTCTTCTTTTTAGCACTTTTTGCACTTTTTCTTTTCTGGGCTGATGGACTTTTCTCCTTTTCTGTGGTAGCAACAGCATCGCCAGCTGTCTCATTTTCTTGTTTTCTTTTCTCGGCTTCCAACAATTTATTTCGGTACTGCTCCCGGGCACTGAGAATGCTCTCACGGGCATTATCAAGTGAAATCTGAAAGAAAATAAGATTTTTTTTTACTTTTATTGGATAATACACATTTAAATTAAAGAGGTTTTTTGACATTATATAACTCCAACAATAAGGAGTACTGATAACCTACAGGCTGGTGTGAGAGGAATATACAGTGGCATTAGACAGGTCAGTGGAGGGGTCCATGAGGATGTAGCTTCTTATAACTATCCCTGGTATATAGATAAAACACTCTGCTAATACCACCACGCTCAAACCATTTGCACCCACTACTTCCTACAACTAGTATGCCAAAGCTAATGATAATAAATATATACAGTGGGGAAAATAATTATTTGATTCCCTGCAGATTTTGTAAGTTTTCCCACTTACAAAAAATTAAGGGTCTATCATTTTCATCACAGGTGTATTTTAAATGATAGAGAATATCAACTCGAAGTTTCAGCTCTCTCTATAAATTTTCTATAGGATTAAGATCTGGAGACTGGCTAGGACACTCCATGACCCTAATGTGCTTGTTCTTAAGCCACTCCTTTGTTGCCTTAGCTGTATGTTTTGGGTCATTGTCATGCTGAAAGACCCATCGACCCATCTGCAGTGTTCTGGCTGAGGGAAACAGATTTAAATCTTTTTTGATTTTGTGATGATTTTACAAAACATGGCCCTGTTCATTGGCCCCTCAAAATTGCAAAGTCGGTGTATACATTTAGCAGAAAAACAGCCCCAAATCATGTTACCACCTTCGTGCTTTGCTGTAGGGATGATGTTCTTAGGGTCATAGTCAGCATTTTTCTTCCTCCAAACATGGCAAGTCCCCCTACTCAAAAAGGCACACGTACAGTCATGCCAATGAACATTTAAATGATTCAAAGGATTGGGAAAAGGTGCTGCGGTCAGATGAGACCAAAATTGAGCTCTTTGGTATTAACTCGACTCGCCGTGTTTGGAGGAAGAAAAATGCTGACTATGACCCTAAGAATACCATCCTTACAGTCAAGCACAGAGGTGGAGAAATGATGATTTGGAGCTGTTTCTCTGCTAAAGGTACAGACCGACTTTGCTACATTGAGGGGCCAATGGACAGGGCCATGTATTGTAAAATCTTGGATGAGAACCTTCTTCACTCAGCCAGAACAACGAAGATGGATTTTTGGTTGATATTCTGCCTCTATCATTTAAAATACATCTATGATATAGACCCTTCATTTCTTTGTAGTGGGCAAACTTACAAAATCTGCAGGAGATCAAATAATTATTTTCCCCACTGTAACTTGAAAGTTAATGACCACGCACAAGATCATTACAAGGCTTTAGCAACTGGTCTTGATTTTTAAGATCAGTCACAACCACTCCATGTGAGAACCAGCAACATCTATGTAAATCTGTAAATCACAGGTGAGAACAGTACGCACGCATTTGTGTGTTTTTGAGGGTATAATCCACAGTTGTGTATTGAGAACAGATTTCTAACACAAAGATAAAGTTTCGGGAGAAAAAAAATGTTTCTTTATGATCTGGAGATCATTCCATCTAAGAAATAAGATCTCGGTATGCAGTGGTTGTGACTGAACTCAGAATAGAGAAAAATTGCTTAAGCTTTGTAATGATCTTGTGTGTTCTCACACAAACTCTTTTAGTAACGTAGGCAAGCCCTGGACCTGTCCCACCAATATACAGTGGGGAAAATAATTAGTTGATTCCCTGCAGATTTTGTAAGTTTGCCCACTTACAAAGAAATGAAGGGTCTATAACTTGTATCATAGGTGTATTTTAAATGATAGAGACAGAATATCAACAAAAAAAAAAAAACATGATACAAATGTTATAACTTGAGTTGCAGTTCAGTGAGTAAAATAAGCATTTGATTCCCAAGCAAAACATGACTTGTAATTGGTGGAGAAACCCTTATTGGCCAGGGGTAAGACATTTCTAGTAGTTGGTTACCAGGTTTGCACACATCTCAGGAGGGATTTTGGTCCACTCTTCTTTACAGATCTTCTCTAAGTCCTTAAAGTGATTGTAAAGTCTTGCTTTTTTTTTTAGTTAAAAATAACTACTTTAATAATACTTACCTGCTCTGTGCAGTGATTTTGCACAGAGCAGCCAAGATCCTCTTTTTCTTGGATCCCTCTTGGGCTCTCCTGGCACCTCCCTTCTGTTGAGTGCCTTCACAGCAAGCAGCTTGCTATGTGGGCAACCGAGCTGAGTCACAGCTCCCTGTGTCCATTCAGACATGGAGCTGCGACCCGCCTTTGCCTCCTTTCTCTCCTCATTGGCTGACTGACTTTGATTGACATCAACGGGAGTCAATGGCGCCATGCTGCTGTCTCAGCCAATGAGGAGAGGAGCATCCGAGACATTCCTGCAACATCACTGGATCTAGAGGGACATCAGGTAAGTATTAGGGGGGCTGCTGCACACAGAAGGTTTTTTATCTTAAAGCATAGAATGCATTAAGATAAAAAAAACCTTCTGCCTTTACAACCACAGGATTTTTGGCTGTCTCTTGGCAACTTGAAGTTTCAGCTCCCTCCATACATTTTTCTATAGGATTAGGGTCAGGAGACTGACTAGGCCACTCAATGACCTTAATGTGCTTCTTCTTGAGCCATTCCTTTGTTAACTTGGCAGTATGTTTTGGGTCATTGTCATGCTGGAAGACCAATCTACAGTGTTCTGCCTGAGGGAAAAAGGTTCTCATCCAAGATTTTACAATATATGGCCCCGTCCATTGGCCCCTCAATGCAGCAAAGTCAGCCTGTACCATTAGCAATAAAACTGCCCCATAGCATAATGTTTCCACCTCCTTGACTGTAGGGATGGTGTTCTTAGGGTCATAGTCAGCATTTTTCTTCCTCCAAACACGGGAGTTAATGCCAAAGAGCTCAATTTTGATCACATCTGACCACAGCACTCTCTCCCAATCCTTCTCTGAATCATTTAGATGTTCACTGGCAAACTTCGAATGGGCCTGTGCATGTGCCTTCTTGAGGAGGGGGACCTTGCGGGCGCTGCAGGATTTCAATCCATGGCGGCGTATTTTTTGCTACAAATGGTTTGTTTGGTGACTGTGGTCCCAACTGCCTTGAGATTATTCACAAGCTCCTTCCGTGTAGTTCTGGGCTGATCCCTCACTTTTCACATGATCATCCTTACCCCATTAGGCAAAAACTTGCATGGAGCATCAGACAGAGGGTGATTTGTGGTTATTTTGTATTTCTTCCATTTGCGAATAATCACTCGAATAGTTGTCTCCTTCTCACCAAGCTTCTTGCTGATGGTTTGTAGCCCATTTTAGCCTTGTGTAGGTCTACAATCTTGTCCCTGACGTCCTTGGACAGCTCTTTGGTCGTGCCCATGATGGTGAGGTTTGAATGGAAGAAAGAGATTCTGTAGACAGATGTCTTTTATACACATAATGGGTTGCCGTTAGGAGCACCTTCCTAAATCGGCAGGACTAATCTGTGTACCACATGAGCACATACTGTAGCCAGTCTTTGGAAGCCAAAATTATTGTTGGTTGTTAGGGGATCAAATACTTATTTCACTCACTGAACTGCAACTCAATTTATAACATTTGTATCATGTGTTTTTTCTGGATTTTTGGTTGATATTCTGTCTGTAGCATTTAAATTACACCTATGACAACAATTACATTTCATTGTAAGTGCATAAACTTACAAAATCTGCAGGGGATCAAATAATTATTTTTACCACTGTATACACTTTAAAGCCATTCCTTTAAAATTCTCACATCAACACTTCCAGTCTTCTACTATCATAGTTGCCATGTAAATGTGGCAAAAACTTTTTTTGTAATAGAGTGGGGAAGTTTATTCCCTAGAACCTTTGTCAGATATTTCATGTTATCCAGGGTTCCATTACAGGGATTCCTCCACACTTTATGTCAGGGTGACAATGGCTTCACCAGAAATGAAGTGAGAGAAAATCTGCGACCGCAACATAAGCAGCAGTAAAAAGCTGATGGGGTTCTAGCCTTTCTCAAACAAAAAAGCATTTTTCTTTCTGTCATTGTTTCAAATTTTCCTTTTACTTTCTTCCTGTGGTGCACTGTAGTAACACATTATGTGCCTCAGCATGTTCTGGTATCATTCATTTTGAATGACATCCCGATGTATTAAGGCAATGTGGCTCCAACATTGTTATAAAATAATATGGTATACATTTTTGTGTCAATTCATGTGCTTTGACAGCCTATTTACCAACCACTATATAATGTAAGGACCTCCCTAAAAATTCCAACAAATTAATATCCAACCAGAAGGGGGCTTGCATGATAGATATATTGGTAGGTATAAAAGAGACTGTAAAATAAGAAGTGTATGGTGAGCTTAAGATTTTATCTCAGCAAACCATGATGCAACCATGATGCAATAACATATTGGCTAAAATAAAAAAATGTGGTTAAATCAGTAATATGTGTCAGAACTGTGACTGTCCCAAGTCTGAAATTCTGTGGAGCATAATACAAATTACTGATCAGGGCAAACCAGCTAAATTGCCAGAAGATTGGCATGTATTATTTAACCCAAAACAACTTGGGTTACAAATCAGCATATTATGGTTCAAAAACCCACCCTCCCTTTATCTGCTCTGCCAAGTGTCACATCATTCTGGTCTCTGTTTAAGGGGAACCAAGCTCTGAAAGCTGTACCCCAAAAAATAGTAGGCTAGTCAACAGTATTGCTTGTAGTTTCTCTGTAACTTATCTTTTCCTCATTGCTGACTTATCATGCATTGCTCTGCCGAGGTGGCCATCTTGGTAGAGGCAGGATATCTTCGTGTCAGAGCCTCCAAGCAAGAAAAATTAGCAGCATTTTGGTGATATGACCAAATCTCACTCCAAATCTTGCAAGACTAGCAGTCAGAGGCAGAGATACAGTTAAGAGGCAGTAGGCTGAGGAGTGCTTAGGCACTCTCACATGCCAAGAAGTGCACTTCTATTTTTCAGGGGGGATTTTGGTCAAAAGGTACATTTTTGGAGTACTGCTTGGGCACAATTACCATTTCTAAATGTTCCTGGATAACACAGCAAATCTAGTTCAAGCACACTTTAAAATAAATGCAGGGACAAGTAAGACAGCAATTGAAGAAACTATAACCATATTAGAAAAACTCCACATGAAAAGAACACAGTTGTATAGAAAGCATTCTTATAAACATTCTTAAATATTAATACAGCTCCCCCTACAAAATTAAAGTGTATATTACCCCAGAATTTAATATTCCTGATATGTGTCTGTTGTTCATGTACTGGTGTTTTAAAGTATCCTGTTCTCTTTGTATTGCTTCATTTGTGTGAAATTCCTGATGATCCTGCTGCCATTCCCCCTGCTTTTCTTCATCCATCCCAGTGTGGCCAGTGTTCTGGCTGTGCTGGGAGCACCAATGGTCGGGCTTGTGCTGAAATTCCCCCTTCACAGGCATTTATTGGGAGGATATGTGTACCGCTGTTTTTCCACCCCTACCTCTCCAAGTCCCTCATGCAGCTGAGAACAGAGATTATGTGATCACTTATTAAAGGTAAGTATATTTTAATATATATATATATATATATATATATATATATATATTAAAATATACATACCTTTTATAAGTGATCACATAATCACATAATCCCTGTTCTGTTCTCAGCTGCATGAGGGACTTGGAGAGGTAGGGGTGGAAAAACAGCGGTACACATATCATATATATATATATATATATATATATATATACATACATACACAGTTGTGTGAAAAAGTATTTGCCCCCTTTCTGTTTTTTTATGTTTTTGCATATTTGTCACACTTAAATGACTCGGATCATCAAAAATTTTTATTATTACACAAAGATAACCCGAGTAAATACAAAATGCAGTTTTTAAATGATGGTTTTATTTATTAAGGTAAAAAAGCTGTCCAAACTTGCCTGGCTTTATGTGAAAAAGTAATTGCCCCCTAAACCTAATAACTGGTTGTGGCACCCTTGGTAGCAACAACTGCAATCAAGCGTTTGCGATAACTGGCAAAGAATCTTCCACGCTGTGGAGCAATTTTGGCC
Source organism: Aquarana catesbeiana (assembly GCF_042186555.1). Taxonomy (NCBI): domain Eukaryota; kingdom Metazoa; phylum Chordata; class Amphibia; order Anura; family Ranidae; genus Aquarana; species Aquarana catesbeiana. The sequence goes on along the minus strand of NC_133327.1, from coordinate 524,019,684 downwards.
CACTCTTTGAAGAATTGTTTTAATTCAGCCACATTGGAGGGTTTTCCAGCATGAACGGCCTGTGTAAGGTCATGATACAGCATCTCAATTGGATTTAAGTCCGGGCTTTGACTAGGCCACTCCAAAACCTAAATTTTGCTTTGTTTGAACCATTTGGAGGTTGACTTGCTGTTGTGTTTCAGATCACTGTCCTGCTGCATAACCCAAGTGCACTTGAGCTTGAGGTCACAAACTGATGGCCGGACATTCTCCTTTAGGATTTTCTGGTAGAACTCAGAATTCATGGTTTCATCAATGATGGTAAGTCGTCCAGGTCCTGAAGCTGCAAAGCAGCCCCAGACCATCATGCTACCACCACCATGTCTCACTGTTGGTATGATGTTCTTGTTATGAAATGCTGTATTAGTTTTATGCCAGATGTAACGGGAGGTACACCTTCCAAAAAGATACATTTTTGTCTCATCAGTCCACAGAATTTTTGCCTAAAAGTCTTAGGGATAATCAAGATGTTTTTTGGTAAATTTGAGATGAGCCTTTGTGTTCTTTTTGGTCAGCAGTGACTTTGACCTTGGAACTCTCTCGTGGATGCCATTTTTGCCCAGTCTCTTTCTTATTGTTGAATCATGAACACTGATCTTACCTGAGGCAAGTGAGGCCTGCAGTTCTTTAGATGTTGTTCTGGGTTCTTTTATGACCTCCTGGATGAGTCGTCATGGTCTTGGAGTAATTTTTGTAGGCCGTCCACTCCTGAGAAGGTTCACCACTGTTCCAAATTATCTTCATTTGTGGATAATGGCTCTACCCGTGATTTACTGAAGTTCCAAGTCTTAGAAATGGGTTTGAAACCCTTCCTAGACCGATACATGTACATTACTTTGTTTCTAATCTGTTCTTGAATTTTTCTAGATTGTGGAATGATGTGTGGCTTTTTGTGATCTGTTAGCGTGCTTCACTTTGTCTGACAGCTTATATTTATGTGATTTCTTGATTCAACAGGTCTGGCAGAAATCAGGCCTGGGTGTGGCAAGTGAAATTTAACTCAGCTTTCCAATAAATTGTGGTTAATCACATTTCATTCATGATTCAGCATGGGAGGGGGCAATTACATTTTCACATAGGTTTGAACAGCTTTTTTGCCTTAATAAATGAAATAATCATTTAAAAACTGCATCTTGAATTTACTCGGATTATCTTTGTGTAATAAATGATTCCGATCATCAAACAAATTCAAATAAGTGTGAGAAATATGCAAATAAATAAAAAATCAGGAAGGGGGCAAATTTTCACAATGTTTTCACACAACTGTGTATATATATATATATATATATATATATATATATATATATATATATATATATATATATATATATATATATATATATATATATATATATATATATATGTGTGTATATATATATATATATATATATATATATATATATATATATATATATATATATATATATATACACACATCCCATTCAGTTTAAAATAGAAAGTAGCCTCCCTGACGGTTTTCCAGAGTGTGGCTCGGGGTTAAAATTCAGTCCCATTAGCGGTAACCCCGAGCCACACTCGAGATTACATTGCAGGATCCTGGTGCGGCGTTACTTACCTTGTCCCCAGGATCCTGCGATGTCCCCCGCAGTGTCCGTGGGCTCTGTCTCCTCCGAAGCCTCTCCGTGCCAGGCTCCGTTCCCTGCAAGTCTCGCGATGCACGGGGGCGGAACCTGGCAGCAAATTCAAAAAATTGTAATAATCATAACACATACAGTACTGTAATCTTACAGATTACAGTACTGTATGAAATTATTTTACATCCCTTTTGTCCCCAGTGCTTTGGCCCATGCCCTGCATGCAGTTTTATGTTATATATACTGTTCTTTTTGCCTGGAAACTAGAGATTGTCCATAGCAACCAAAAAGTGTCCCTTTACGTCAAAAGTGGCTTTAGACCAGTTAGAAAACAGCGATAGTAAATTAGAACACTTGCAGAATTGAGCGATAGTGAATCGCGGGAAATTTATTTTATTATTATATTATTATTTTTTCAATTATTTTTATATTTATATTTATTTATTATATTATAATTTATGTTTTTGTGTTTCAAACTTTATCATACCCGGGATATCCACTAGACTCTTGTTTGGCCAGATTTAAGTGTGTTATTGTTAAGAATTACAGGCCTACAATATAGAACGCCAAATTTCCATGCAAAATAATTGTACCGCTTTCAGCACCTAAAATCTGAAAAAATCATACCGCCAGGGAGGTTAAAGGTGATGTTTTGCCTTTAATTTCTATTTTTAAACTGAATGGGTTGTTTTACAAGGTAAGGGTTCACATATACTTTAAATTAATACTGCATTTACATTCTACCCAGAAAAAAAAACTGTGTAAAAATATAGAAATCACGTTAACACATTTATTTTCTTTTTACTATTATACTATTGTTCCCAATAAAATTCAAGGAAATAAAAATATATGTATCAATATTTAATGCCAAATGAAAGCTATATCTGTCCAAAAATAAACAATGTATAACACAATAGGGTAGACTACAAATGCTGAAAGTAATATTATACAGAATGTGTAGAACCAAGACATCGCAAAAAAACATATGTTCTGGGACTCAAATAGATTTAGGCAAAAAAAGGTCTGGGGACTCAAAAGTAGTTACAAAACCAAGTGCTCATCTAGCACTTCAGAGTGGTGCACCATGAGCCATCTGATGTCACATTGCTTTACATGTGTATGGTTTAATTCTGCATTTCTTTTACACATATTGCAGTCTTTTTGAAATTGGTTTATAGACCTTTATATATATTTTACATGTTTATGTGTTATTGGTGGATGTTTTTGTACATTTTGATATATACTTTAATTTTGTAGAGAGCCCTGTATTATTATTTAAGTATATATTTTAGCATTTAAGCGTTAAATTAATGCCTATAGATAAACTTCAAGCGCAGAAACATTTTGGTTTATTTTCCCAAAAAAGAGGCTCACATTTTTTCCAGTTCAAACCGATGCTTAAGCTTTCCTCCACAGCCTTCCAAAGAGTAATTTGACAGCTACACAGACACTACACAGCTCTATTACTGCTTGTCAAGAACTTGAAGGTTCATGATGAAGCAGCTCTGGAACTCAGAGAGGGCACTTGGGAGTTGTTTGTAAGCTTGGCTGCTATTTTGCTGTACAAAACATGGCTGTGCATGGACCACGGAGTAGCTGCCCCTGCTGTCTTACTATGGTTACATATACTTACACAGTTGATGTAGACCATGGGAGTTATTTACGAAAGGCAATCCACTTTGCACTACAAGTGCTCTTGGAAGTGCAGTCGCTGTAGATCTGAGGGGAAGATCTGAAATGAGTGGAAGCTCTGCTGATTTTATCATCCAATCATGTGCAAGCTAAAATGCTGTTTTTTATTTTCCTTGCATGCCCCCCTCAGATCTACAGCGACTGCACTACCAAGTGCACTTGTAGTGCAAAGTGGATTTGCCTTTCGTAAATAACCCCCTATGTATCTGTTTTGCAGTAATGACAATTTTAGAGCATTTAAAAGTGTAATGTTAAAGCTAAACTCCAAGCATAAAAAATTTAATTTAAATATATTGCTCAATAACCACAAATTATATAAATACACTTTGTGTGCACCACATACCTTTGCAAACTCAGTTATTCCCTTGCAAAAGTTGCAGTGATATCATTACTGTGATGCATAACCTATACAGAAGAGCAGACCTGTGAGAGTCTCCGAGAAGGTGCACACACTACAGGCTGCCTGCAGAAAACTACAGAGGGACAGATACTAGGTAATCCAAATTCTCACATATGCATTTACCAGGGTTTGACAAATATATTGGATCACAGTATCATCAGCACTGGCACCATTTGGCTCTATTTAAAAAGACATATACTAAGCATGGTCCTCTGCTGGAAGATCAGTTAGTAAAGAAGAGCAGCAGGTGAATTAAAGAAAACTGCTCCACCAGCAGTTCACCTGATGTGATCCTACAATACTGTTTGCAGGATTTAAATTTGCTGTTCTTTGGTTCTGTTTTTTTCCTTTTATTTGGTTTGTACTTTACAAAAATGAGTAGAAAAAAAGCTTTAAAGAAAAATGAACAGTTGACATGTCAGGAAGGATGGCTCATAATTAAAAATATCCGCTGTCAGTAAGTCAAATTGACAATATTGAGTCCCATAGCAAGCGCTCTAAAGGTCTAATGCCGCATACACACGATTGGAAATTTGGCCAGCAAAAGACCGATGAGAGCTTTTGGTCGGAAAATGCGACCGTGTGTATGCTCCATCGGACTTTTGCTGCCGGAACTCCCGCCAGCAAAAGATTGAGAGCAGGTTTTCAATTTTTCGGTCGGAAAATGTTCCTATCCAAAAATGCGTTCGTCTGTACAAATTCCAACACGCAAAATTCCTACGCATGCTCAGAAACAATTCCATGCATGCTCGGGAGCATTGAACTTCATTTTCTCGGCTCGTCGTAGTGTTGTACATCACCGTGTTCTTGACGGTCGAAAGTTCAGAGAACTTTTGTGTGGCCGTGTGTATGCAAGGCAAGTTTGACCACCCAAGATTTTTCCGACGGAAAATCTGCTCGCGTGTACGTGGCATAATTCTAACCTCAAAAGCTGATCTAAAAAAAGAAAAAAATCCAGTACACTGTGCCAACAATACAGAGCTGAGCAATCGGATTTCTTGAGCCTCTATTTTAGCACAGCATTTGCATATTACATGCCTGTCTATCAAACCTCTCGACCAGGCTCATCCTAGCCAGCATCTTCTACTATGGCACCAGAATATGGAAAAGAATGTAGCAAGACGTAAGCAGCTCTCTAACATTATAGTTCACACCAAGACCTAAATCATTGAAATAACTAAGTATAGTGCCTACTGTCTCTACCTTCCTACCTAATATACCTAATACTAAATTACAGGTATAGTTTAGGATGATACATCTATTAAAATATACAATATTGTCAAAAGTATTGGGCCACCTACCTTTATACGCACATGAACTTTAATGGCATACCAGTCTTAGTCTGTAGAGTTCAATATTGAGTTGGCCCACCCTTTGCAGCTATAACAGCTTCAACTCTTCTGGGAAGACTGTCCACAAGGTTTAGGAGTGTGTCTACAGGAATGTTTGACCATTCTTCCAGAAGCGCATTTGTGAGGCCAGGCACTGATGTTGGATGAGAAGGCCTGGCTCGCAATCCCAAAGGTATTAATTCGGGCTGAGGTCAGGACTCTGTGCAGGCCAGTCAAGTTCCTCCACCCCAAACTAGCTCATCCATGTCTTTATGGACCTTGCTTTGTGCACTGGTTCAAAACATTTGGTTGCGGGGGGATTATGGTGTGGAGTTGTTTTTCAGGGGTTGGGCTTGGCTCCTTAGTTCCAGTGAAGGGAACTCTCAAGGCATCAGCATACCAAGACATTCTCCCAACTTTGCGGGAACAATTTGGGGATGGCCCCTTACTGTTCCAACATGACTGCACACCAGTGAACAAAGCAAGGTCCATAAAGACATGGAGGAACTTGACTAACCTGCACAGAGTCCTGACCTTGGCTCAATAGAACACTACAGATAGAAGAATGGTCAAACATTCCCATAGACACACTCCTCTACCTTGTGGACAGCCTTACCAGAAGAGTTGAAGCTTTTATAGCTGCAAAGGGGGGGGGGGGGGGGGCAACTCAATATTGGACCCAACGGACTAAGACTGGGATGCCATTAAAGCTCATGTGTATGTAAAGGCAGGTGGCCCAATACTTTTGACAATATAGTGTATATGTTTTAAAAGTCCAACAGTTTTTATGTAATTCTAGTAAAGTAGCTGTAAAACACTCTGCAATTAGCATTTCTTGGATTTTTTTTTTTTTTAAACTTCACCAAATAGGTTTAGACTTGAGCTGTTGGGCAGGTTTGCATGTTGAGATGGAAAATTACTTCTATTCGATTAAACTGTATTATGTGTAATTCTTGGTTTGCTGTGCTAAATACAGTGGGGGGATTTACTAAAACTGGAGAGTGCAACATCTGGTGCACTTTCAGCTTTTATTTTCAAAGCTTAATTGAACAAGATAATTGGCTACCATGCACAGCTGCATCAAATTCTAAGTGCTTCAGTTTTAGTAACTCTCCACTAGTGCGTACAAAGCAGAAAAGAGCAGAACGAGGTAAATAATTATTACTGAGTTTTGTGTGTTCCTTGTTTTGGAGCTTTCCTTTAACAATTAACATCGATCTGTCATAAAATATCCAAATGTGAGCCTAGGTAACATTGCGCGTTACCTGTAACTCTTCATACATTTGCAGCACTTTCTGCTTCAGCAAATTTCGTTCATTTTTCTCTTGATCCCGGTGCTGTAAAACCTCTTCCCTTAGCTGCCTGAATTGTCGGATCTCCTCTGCTTTTTGCAAAACTCGCTGCTGAATGACACAATCATCTCTTAACATTGGTTCTGGCTTTGTTTTTCTGAAAAGAGAAGGAATTATATTTGGTACAGAATGTATTAAAACAATGCTTACACAAACAGGCAGACATATTGCAAATGCAACAGCAAGACCCACAAGGGTGGAAAGAACCTAGGCTATCACTTATTACTACTGTATTGCAGTAGGCTATAGTAGTAGGCTGTAGTAATTATAAAAGGAGTTCTGACGTTTTAGGCTTCACTGGCTCTATATATGTTTCAGGTCTGTAATGCCCTAACTAGTGAAGCCAGGATCTACAAAACTCAAATGGCTGATGCCTCTGACCCTGCATCTTTAATAACCAATCAGGCACCCCCCTATAATTCTACACAGCATCCTTATATATACCAAACCTGCAGTGAGGTAGTGTGGAAGCGGCATTACTGACTTTCCTTCTGAAAAAAAGTCGTTACACTACCTGGTTGGCATGCTGAACAAATGGCTTCACTGATTTCTGAGAAACCTGGAAAAAGTATGCAAACCAGGCATTTATGGACTTTTCTGATTGGCATGCTGAGACACTTGTAACAAGTATGCAGACCAGCCATGTGCTGAAATTTCTTATTGGCATGCTTGCTCAAGGTCAGTGAAGCTGAGGACAGTCAAGCAATTAGCATTTTCAAAAAGATATCATCATTGAATGCCTATGTATTTCTCTTCGTTCAGGTTCCCTTCCATGTAAATAATATTACAAAGTGTGTTCATTGTTTAGAAACGTTGGGGGGAAATTAACAAAGAACTCTTCTAAACATAAAAAAATTGTGATTTGTTCTCTGATCTGCCGTATCTGTGAAAGGCAGCACAGAAAACAGAGAGCAGGAGCTGCATGCTCTGATCTCAACCGTCCCTGCCCCCCCCCCCCCCCCCCCAAATCAGAGCAGGAGTTTAGAAGAAGCCTTGCTAACCCTTCAGGCTCTGCTCATGTAGTGTGATCACTACACAGGCAGAGGGAGGGACGTGAGCTGTCTACTGACAGCTTACATCCTGACAGGTCGCACCTAGTTGGAATCTGTGGTGCAAACCACTTCTGACAGTTTCCTGCTCCATTATAATGATGCAGGGGGTTTAGTTAATTCCCAAGCTTGTCTTTAAGTATAGTTTGTAAATAAATATATACAATGAACAGCCATATTTAATCATTACATACACTTTGCTTCCTTCTTATTAGTGCAGTACAGCTATGATACCTTTAGAATTCCCTTATCTCACTAAAGGTCTACTAGACACAGTGTATGTCTCCAGCCAAGAGACTTACAAGGTTCCTGGAAGCTGAAGACCACGTGATCTCTTGCCTAGGCTTAAGATAACATGATGGAGCTTGGACTTAGTTAGTCTTGCAATGTTAAAAAATAGTTACTTTCACCCCAGATAACAGTGTGAGCTAATAATACTAACCTGTGACCTATTGATTTTTGTAGAGTGGGATTTTTAATGATAGGTCCACATTTTGTTTTAGGGTGAGTACAATTTGCACACTGCATTTATAGCTAAACTCCAGGCAAAAAAAAGCTCTCCCCTGTAGTGGTGCTGTGGTCACACTGCAAGGGTTAATTGCTCATGTTTGTCTAGGGGAAAGATGAAGGGAGATATACTTACCTGACCCTACGATTCTCCCCCTACAACACCCGTCCCTGTGGTTCCTGCACCCCTGCGCTCTAGTGATCTTGAGTGATGGACAGTTTCTGACAGAAAAGAACAGTCAGTGGAGCACAGGATCAGGTGGGTATATGGCATTCTTCTCTTCCCTAGACAAAACAAGCTCTTAACTCATGGGCACAGCGTGGGCACTGCTCCACTGCTAGAGAAACCTTTTTCTTTTTTTTTTTGCTTGGAGTGGGCTTTAATTACCTACATTCTTTGAACTTCCCCTTGCTAGATCTGAAAATATCTGTTTTTAGAATACTTATTACAGATCTGTAGCAGTAGATTTATTAGTAGTTACCATCGTTAGGATGACAAATGCAAAGCCAAAAATCATATATTACTGTCTGGAAGGGTCACCTCTATTTACAAGATTTTATATTTAAGGTGTAGAAATAATTTATATAACTTACCTAATAAAAGGTGTTAAATCAAAGGGTTCTTGTTTATTAGGAGCAAGTGGATTTGGTAACACATTCTCCTGTGCTTTTGAATTTGGCAGCACTGCAAATAATTTAAAGTAGAATTCATATTTTACAATGACTTCTTTAGTGTTTGATACAAGGAACTAAAAAATAAAATAAACCTTAAAACGATTATAGATTGCAAATAATAATTTTCCACACTTTTGTTAAATTGATAATATATTATAAATTATTATATAGAAATGTGAAAGTTTGCTAGTCTGGTACCCCAGGGCATCATAACACATGGGTGCTAAGAGGGACATTTATAAGGGTAAGCAGATATTACTTTCATCTGTACTCTGCACATTGCGGCCTGCATTTTACAGCCCATTCATAAAATATGGGCTGTGGCTGGTAACATGACTTTGACATGTTACTGTGTTATATTGTGTTCTTTTTAAGCAGTGGTATGGCCACAGTAACCCCATAGCAATGCCTTCATTTTTGGATCAGCTTAGTTTTATTGTTTTTAGGCCAATTTATTTTTTAAACTCACCTTTAAATGTTGATTTACTTCATGCTGAGCTGAATATGACCTCACATTTTTGTGTTGATAGTATGATAACATACTATTACTATTTGCTTTACTAGGTGTCCCTAAATCTACCCACAGCAACTATTGTCAAGCAGATAATAAATGCTATTTTATACAACAGCTGCACATGATTGTGCATTCTTTGCACAATGCATTTTCACCACATTCAACAAGCTCTGGGGAAAATTCCCTTCCAAAGTGAACTCAGCTTTTGGTAAATCAACCCCAGAATCCCTGTTTAGGGATGAAGTATTAGAACACCCATTGTAGGATAGTTGGATTGTGAATACACATCTATCTGCTCTTTGATCAAGAAAAGAAAGATGGCACAAGGATTGGGACATCCACACCGTTAATTAGAAAAGAGCATGCAATGAGTAATAATCATAAAAATCCTAAATAAGAAATTATTTATGGAAAATTTACATATACATATGATGAAAAAAATCATAGCAAAGTTCATAAGTCCAATGGGGTGCTATGACAGCACTAGTGGCAGCTCTCTTAGGGGCAGTCTCTAGAAAACAAATAGAAAACGGCAAGGTGTGCCAAGCTTGGTGCAGTTTGTTTGGTAAAAGGGAATTTATTAAACATCAGCCTAATGGCTACTCACTTTGTGTCAGATACAATAAGGCATATAACTCCAAAAAGGTCCGTGGTCACTTGGGGGAGTCCAAGGCTATGTCACAGCGAGCTGCAGAATTGTAACAGCAGGGTAGATGGAAAAGCTGGCCAGGTCCCGCCTTCGCGGTAAAGAAACCAGCGTGGGACGCACTCGGGACAATCCGCAACCTTAAGTGACGTTGGGGCGTGTCAGATGACGTGTTTCAAAGCATCCACTTTTTCCTCAGATCTGATTGGTTATTGGGACTGTCAGTCTTATATGGGCTCGCCTGGGCTCCAACCGATAGAGAATTGCAATACAAATGTTGACGAATGGATTTAAAGGGGCCAGCACTTCAACATAGTGTGAAAGCAATACAATACATGGTCCATGACATTAATAGAGATAAAAAGAAGATCGACCAATAATAACAGGATACAAATGAACATGGATGATAGTAGTAGTAAGTAGCTGTGTTACAACCTTTGTCTACTCACTACTACTATCATCATGTTCATTTGTATACTGTTATTAATGGTCGATTTTCCTTTTATCTCTATTGATGTCACGGAACATGTATTGCTTTCTCACTATGTTGAAGTGCTGGCCCCTTTAAATCCATTCATTACTATTTGTATTGTTATTCTTTATCGGCGCAAGCCCATATAAGACTGACAGTCCCAATAACCAATCAGATCTGAGGAAAAAAACGGATGCTTTGAAACACGTCATCTGACATGCCCCAATGTCACTTCCAGTTTCGGATTGTCCCGAGTGTGTTCCACGCTGGTTTCTTCACTGCAAGGTGGGGACCTGGCCGGCTTTTCCATCTATCCTGCTGTTACACCACTGCAGCCCACTGTGACATAACCTTGGACTCCCCCAAGTGAACACAGACCTTTTTGAAGTTACATGCCTTTTTGTATCTGACACAATGTGAGCAGCCATTCGGCTGATGTTTAACCATTTGCCGACAAGCCGCCGCACTTATACAGTGGCAAGTTGGCTCTCCTGCATGAACCGACGTACCCATAAGTCGGTCCATGGATGTGAGATTGCGGGCGCGTGTCCGCGATCACTGTACACAGAGGCAGAATGGGGATCTGCCATTGTAAACAAGGCGGATCCCCATTCTGACAGGGGACATCTCAGAGATCTGCTGTTCCCAGTGATCCAGAACAGTGATCTCTGTCATGTCCCAGGCAGCCCACCCCCCCTACAGTTAGAACACGCTGATCGAACACAATTAACCCCTTGATCACCTCCTAGTGTTAACTCCTTCCCTACCAGTGTCATTTATACATTGATCAGTGCATTTTTATAGCACTGAGCAATAATGTCACTGGTCCCCAAAAAGTGTCATTTGGGGTCTGATTTGTCTGCCGCAATGTCGCAGTCATGCTAAAAATCGCAGATCACCGCCATTACCAGTAAAAATGATAAAAAATAAATAAAAGTCCCTAAATCTATCCCATAGTTTGTATACACGATAACTTATGCGCAAACCAATCAATATACGCCTATTTTTTTTATACCAAAAATATGTAGAAGAATACATATTTGCCTAAACTGATGAATAAATTCGTTTTTTACATATTTTTTTGGGATATTTATTATAGCAGAAAGTAAAAAAAAAATATTTTTTTCAAAATTGTCACACTTTTTTTGTTCATAGTGCACAAAATAAAAACTGCAGAGGTGATCAAATACCACCAAAAGAAAGCTCTATTTGTGGGAAAAAAAGGACATGGTACAACATTGCACGACCGCGCAATTGTCAGTTACAGCGACGATAACTTATGCGCAAACCAATCAATATACGCCTATTTTTTTTTATACCAAAAATATGTAGAAGAATACATATTTGCCTAAACTGATGAATACATTCGTTTTTTACATATTTTTTGGGATATTTATTATAGCAGAAAGTAAAAAAAAATATTTTTTTTCAAAATTGTCACACTTTTTTTGTTCATAGTGCACAAAATAAAAACTGCAGAGGTGATCAAATACCACCAAAAGAAAGCTCTATTTGTGGGAAAAAAAGGACATGGTACAACATTGCACGACCGCGCAATTGTCAGTTACAGCAACGCAGTGCCGTATCGCAAAAAATCGCCTGGTCATTAAGAGGGCAAATACTTCTGGGGCTGAAGTGGTTAATAAATTCCCTTTTACCGAACATACTGCACTTAGTTTGGCGCACCTTCCCGTTTTCTATCTGCTCTCTAATACCTATGGTGAGCTGTAGCTACATATGTTTAGATCTTTTGTCCAGCAGAACAAAAGATCTGATATTTACTAGTTTTTGAGGCCGGACATAGACAGTTCGAATCTCGTCAGGTTCAGCAGGAACCGGTCGAGATTCTAAGCGTGTGTAGGCAGGCTGAATCTACTAAGTTGATCGATCAATCGATCAACTTGGGTACAACCAGCCTGCCAGATTCACTTTTGATTAATCACTGTCCTCTGCTGGTGGGAACGGCTTTCTGTCAACTGTCAACACCCCCCCAGACCCCCCGCCCCCCCGCCGGGAGCAGACAATTGCTTGGCAGGCGGGATTCTCCTATCAGCACTGTCTGTGTTGATGGGGGAATCTTACAAATTTCTTTCCTGCAACCCGTGGTCTCCCTGCACGGACTCCAGGCGCATCACAGCCAGCTCTCTGTTCCACCAAGGACTACCACCCAGCTTCCAGCTCATTACAATCCACTGCTGACTGTCATCCTCTCTCTCCCCCTCACCCGCTTGTGAGTTCCATTTGTTTTACATGATATTTTACTGGTTTGGTGCTTTCTTCCCTTCCCTTCCTATTTTACAGATTGTGCATTTTCAGCACACAAATAAAAGCAGCCTTGCCAGTGTCAGCCATTTTCTGCCAATTGACATTTTTATATACCTCTGGGAATAAGTATCTTTCAATACTTCTTTTTTAACCTGGTGTATGACATTTTATCACTATAGGATGGGCACAGTGTCAGCGCTGTATTGTTTTTTGGTCAAGCTTCTAACTTTAGTTTGTTCAATGAAGCTTTGGCAATAAAACCTGGAAGCTGATTGGTTTCTATGCAGAGCTGCATCAGATTTTGTGGACAGTTTAGCGGAATGCATCAAAGTGATGAATTGAAAGGTGAAATCTTGGTGTTATAATGTTTTAGTTTTTTTTTTTTTTTTTTTAGAACTTTTAACGGTTTGAAAATGCAAATTTTTCTACATATTCTTAACAAGCATTAAAAGAGCTTTAAAACAAGGCTTCACTAAGATGTAACTGCACTTAAAGTGGTTCTAAAGGCAGAGTTTTTTTATCCTAATGCATTCTATGCATTGATAAAAAACCTTCTGTGTGCAGCAGCCCCCCTCAGCTCCCCTAATACTTACCTGAGGGGCTATCTAGCGATGTGCACGAGTGCCTCGGCTGTCTGGAACACTTCCTCCTGATTGGCTGAGATACAACAGTGGTGCCATTGGCTCCTGCTGCTGTCATTTAATGTCAGTTAATCAATGAAGAGAGAGGGGGCGGGGCCGAACCGCTCCATTCAGACACACAGAGCTGCGGCTTGGCTCGGGTTCCCCTATAGCAAGCTGCTTGCTGTGGGGGCATTTGACGGGAGGGAGGGGCTAGGAGAGCCAAAGAGGGACCCGAAAAGAGGAGGATCTGGGCTGCTCTGTGCAAAACTACTGCACACAGCAGGTAAGTATAACTTGAAAAAAAAAACAAGACTCTAGTATAACTTTAAGGTTCATTCATTCCAAAACTGATAACCTGCATTTTCCTGTACTGGATCAGTGCAGGTCACCACTACTTTTACCATGTCCCTATTCATAGTGCAATACAGCCGGGAGGTGTGGCCAGCTATTGTAAAATACTTCCAGTATTTCACTGCAGGGCACTTGAGGGTACCGGATGTAACAGCACCACAGTGCACCATGCATCTGTATGAATACATGAATAAAATTTCACCTTGTGACACTTGAAATAAAGTAAAAACAAAAAAGTGTGATGCGCTAAAACATGTATCAAAACACCCCTTACTGCAGCGCACTGCAAGGAAAAGACTGACAGCTGCCTGCACCCTAAAATGGAGCATTTAGCATACAAGCAATGTGAATAAACTCTTAAGCCTAGTACGCACTACTGGTTTTTGTTCGTTCACAACCCAGCGGGCTGAATGAAAAAAACCTGACAGCTCAGGTCGGAGTCGCTGTACCAACAATCCGATGTTAGTACAATGATCTCCCCCCACTGTTCTATTGTGTTCTGACAGGGGGATGCCCCCCCCTCACCAGAACACTCTGGTCAGCGCTCTCAGCCATTGGTTTAAAGCGCCGAGAGGGAGCCGGTCGGCAGACCTTTTTTGGTCATGCCCCTTCAGCTGGCTTCTGTCGGACCAGCTGCAGGACACATGGGCTGAATGTCGGCTGGTTTCTATTGAACCGGTCGATACGGCCCGACATTCAGCCTGTGTGTACGGGGCTCTACTCTGAAGTAATTTATTCTAAAAGACTCTAAAGTCCAGCTTCTGTCAGTTTCTAATAGCTAAAGGTGGCCGTATGCAATTTAATAAATTATTGATTCTTTTCCAATTGTTCTATAATTGACAATCTTTTTGATTGATATGCCACACAGTGGAAGTGGAATTTGAGTTAAGATATGATCATAATTTATGATTGCAAGTTATATCTGTGTTTCAACCATGCAATCTCATAATCTGATTGCTCAAAATATGATTGTATTCATGAACAAAGTATCCAAGTGCTAAAGATCAATGCAAAAGGATCAAACATTGTCCACCCTGTCTGATCAATTTAGTTTTGCTCAAATCCAATCTAGATTCTAAACTGATCAGAAGAGAAGTTATGGCTATTTGATTGTTTGCAGATTCGATCATTTGGATCATATAGCATATCAGTCGGATAATACATCGAAGTGTGAGTGCCCACCCTTAGAAACACCTGCTTGGTGTTTACATTAAAGGGCTCAGATTTCAGTGCTTCTGTAATAAAGGCTTGTTTGAAAATGCTTTTAATGCTTGTTTAAAATATGTAGATATTTTATTGTTCATATTCTGAACTCAAGTTTACTTTAAATGGGTATTAAATGATTTTTTCCCTAAGAAAAAAAGTACAAATAACATGATACAGCTAATGAGCTGGCATGCATGAGGCATGGGAGTGTCTCAGTCCCAAAATGCACGTATATACAGAAAAGATTGCCCACAGGACTTTAACGAGGCACAAACCAATAGATAGAGTTTACAAAATCTCATTTATTAATATAAAAGGAAACAAAAATGACATACATTTAAAATCATCTATAGTAGATAATCATTCAGAGGTCTCTGTGCAAGGATCACCATCATTAACAGCTTCAGCCCCGGAAGATTTTACCCCCTTCCTGACCAAAGCACTTTTTGCGATTTGGCATTGCGTTGCTTTAACTGACAATTGCGCGGTCGTGCAACGTTGCACCCAAACAAAATTGACGTGCTTTTTTTCCCACAAATAGATGGTGGTATTTGATCACCTCTGCGGTTTTTATTTTTTGCGCTATAAACAAAAAAAGTGCGATAATTATGAAAAAAACGCAATATTTGTTACTTTTTGCTATAATAAATATCCCCTAAAAATATATAAAAAAAACAATTTTTTTCCTCAGTTTAGGCCGATATATATTCTTCTAAATATTTTTGGTAAAAAAAAAATCACAATAAAGTGTACAGGTAT
Source organism: Aquarana catesbeiana (assembly GCF_042186555.1). Classification (NCBI taxonomy): domain Eukaryota; kingdom Metazoa; phylum Chordata; class Amphibia; order Anura; family Ranidae; genus Aquarana; species Aquarana catesbeiana. Next base: position 524,004,208 of record NC_133327.1, on the reverse strand, counting down.
ATTGATTGGTTTTGTGCAAAAGTTATACCGTCTACAAAATAGGGGATAGTTTTATTGCATTTTTATTATTATTTTTTTTTTTACTAGTAATATTGGTAATCTGCGATTTTTATCAGGACTGTGACATTATGGCGGACACGTCGGAAAATTTTGACACATTTTTGGGACCATTGGCATTTATACAGTGATCAGTGCTATAAAAATGCATTTGTTACTGTAAAAATGTCACTGGCAGTGAAGGGGTTAACACTAGGGGGCGATCAAGGGGTTAATTGTGTTCCCTAGTGTGTGTTCTAACTGAAGGGGGGAGGATACTGTGTAGGGGAAGAGATAGATCGCTGTTCATACTGTGCATGAACAGACGATCTGTCTCTTCTCCCCTCAGAGAATCAGAAACTGTGTGTTTACACACAGAGATACGGTTCTCGGTGTACGCCCCAAGCGATCGCGGGAGCCCGGCGGTGATCGTGACCGCCGGGCACTTACATCGGCTGCGTGGGTGAGCAGGGGGCGCATGCGCACGCCTAGTGGCTGAATTTGGAGGCGACGTAACATGACGGCGATTCACGCAGCCGAGTCATGTTGCCGTAGTACAACTGTGGCTGGTCGGCAAGAGCGGTTAAATACATCAAACCTTGAATTTCCATAAGATGAATGCTATGTACTGATTCTGTACGTGTTTTGCAAGATGAATACTCGCTTCCTTGCGAGAGGTACATATGGATATCGATCAGAGAAGTCATAGAAAATTCCACAGAGAGTCAGTGGTATATCAATTGAATAGATGGGTGCTCAAAGAAAAGTGAATAAAGGGAGCCGGACACGAACCCCCAATGGTGCATATTGTTCCCCCCAGGAGTTGTGGAGAGGAGGGAGGGCAGATACTTGGCAAAGTAATCCCCTGTGACAGCAACATGCAGGGGTAGGAAAGCTCAGCGCAGGTACCAGCACTGCTGTTGAATGTGAATGGATCACAGGTACGACCAGATCCTTAAGGAAAAGGAAAATTTTCCTTAAGGATCTGGTCTACTGTCATAAAAAAATTAGATCCCCAAATGGATAAGGTGTTAACCTTTTCTTGTTTTTGTTTGTGTTTTTGGGAGTATTTTTAGTTAAGGCAAATAGGCATAGTAAATGTGGTAAAAATTCACTTTGCAGAGACTACCCAACCATGTGCAACTCAAATGAAATAAAAAAAAAAAAAATTGCTTGCACATGGTTGGATGATAGAAGTCATTTCACAAAGCTAATGAAAAGTGCCCTTCCAACGTGAACAACCTTATTTACTTTTACTAAATCAACCACATGGCTGGTTCCCTTTGCAAGGGAATTTTTCCCAGAGCAAAGTAAATGTGAAGTTTCACTTTGCAAAGACTACTCAATTATGTGCATGGAAAATATAAAAAATTGCATTTTTGCTTGCATAACTGGGTGATGGAAGTCAGCAGAGCTTCACCTTGTTCACTAAGCAATAGTCCAAATTCCCCCAAAATACAGTATATTACATAGAGAATTCAAACCAGACAGGAAATTCCTGTTTTTCAGGGCATCCACTAGACATGTGCATTCGTTTTCGTCCTAATGCATTTTCGTCCGAATTTCAGGTATTTTCGTTATCGTTTTAACAAACAATAACAGAAGTGCAGAATCCGAAAAACAAAAGATCCGACATAAACAAATGCTTTATTTTCGTTTTTGTTGCTACAACAGTTCGATATAGATAGGAGATTCGACATGATGATGACAATAACAATCTGTGTCTATCGAACCTGTGGTCGAATGTGCCTAACCTTAAGAGCCCATTCACACAGGGACGACTTGTCAGGCGACCTAGTCGCCTGACAAGTCGCCTCCCATTCTGTGCTATGGAACCGTTCTAAGGGGAGCGACGCAAGTCGCTCCAACTTAGAAAAAGGTTCCTGTACGACTTCGGGGGCGACCTGGGGCGACTTGCATAGACTTCTATACAGAAGTCGTTTTGCAAGTCGCCCGGCCAGTCGTGTGCAGGTCGCCTCGCTGAGGCGACCTGCAAGTCGTGTTGCCCCTGTGTGAATGGGGTCTAACTCTATTAGTCCAAGATTATTCTACATAGAGAGAAAAGATTCGACATAGAGAAAAAAGATTTGACGTAGGGGAGAAAATATTCGACGTAGGGGAGAAAAGATAAATAAAAATAATGATGATGATGAATGTTATTGGCTGATTGTAACCAAAGAGGAGGAGCAGTAAAATAGCTAGAACTAAGTACACACGTACTTTGGCTTATGGTGTCTGTTGAAAGTTCTAAGAAGATTCGACGGAGCAGGTAAACTATACGGTGTCGTACAGTTTAGCTGCTCCGTCGAATCTTCTTTGAACATTCGACCGACACCATAAGCCTTCAATGACAGATTTGACCTTAATTTGGATTTTCGGACGAATGCAATTTTTAGCAAAAAACAAAATAAATAAAAACGAATTTCGGGAGTAACTAAATAAATTTATTTTTCGGACGAAAACGAAATTCCGAAACAAAATATTTCAGTGTGCACATGTCTAGTCCACATGAACTGTTCTGCCAATATTATTGGAAATACAAGTATCATAATTTGTTGTGCTTAACAATATATTTAAAGTAATAGGAAAGCCTAACACTAACTATTCTTAAAAATGTTACCTCTCCCTTCCTCCTACCTATCCTGTATAAAAAAGGATGTGATTCTGTAGCTCTGGCTTCCCTGTGTCATGGAGCGCTCAACAACGGCTATGAATTTTGGGAATGGTGGCACTACCCATAGGCTCCCATGACCCAACTGTTGTCAGTGCTCCTTCCTCTCCCCTCGCTGACATAGGGGTGCTGGAGTAGTTAGTGTTAGTCTTTACTATTACTTTATTATCACTAAAGCTTTGTTATGTTTCAGTGGAATTCCTCCACTTCTGCCTCCACTCAATGTTCATTATAGTAATATACCATTAAATTACAGACACTTTAACAGAAGAATATGATTATTTACAGATAACCAAAATCAGAGAAATATTTACTGTATAATAGATTTTCCCTGGAAACATTTGTAAGCCAATAATATCTTATGTGGATAGAGACAAATAAAATCAATACTTTTCACTAAATGTATACAATTAATTAAATAGCAAAGTAAGTTATATTTGAAATCATCCCAACAATGAGTCACAGTCTTTAAAAATCTATATAAGAGCTGTGTTGTCCTGTGACAAATTCCATTGATTTCCTTGCGGTCTTCAAAGCTGCAGTGGCCAGAAAATCCCCTTATACCAGGAGGCAATCTAAACTATGAAATGTGTTCTTTTCAGGTTAAAAAAAAATACATTTCCACACATGTTTAAGTAGCCCAAGTCACAAGAATGTATATCGGCATTTAGGCAGGTATAAAAAAAAATAAAAAAAAATAGGGTTGTCCCGATACCACTTTTTTAGGACCGAGTACAAGTACCGATACTTTTTTTCAAGTACTCGCCGATACCGATTACGGATACTTTTTTTTTAATGTCACGTGACAATGTTTTTGTTTTTTTTTAACAGTGTTTTCTTTTTTTTGGGGGGGGGGGGAGAGGGGGTGAACGGTGTATGTGTGCTTTTTTTTTTTTACAATTTTTTACAATAATATTTTTTTATTCTTTATATGTTTTTTTTTTTTTTTTTTTTTTTTAATCAGCCCTGTTGGGGGGCTTTGGTGAGATATCAGGGGTCTTAACAGACCTCTGATATCTCCCCCTTGAGAGAGAGAAAGAGACAGAGGAAAGAGATTCCCCAGTCCCTTTCTCTGCAGCCTCAGCTGCACTGAGAATGATTGGAGAGAAGACAGCGGCTCCTCTCCATTCATAAACTGAGACATCGTAATCACAGGAGATTACAATGTTTCCGTTATGTGAATGGACAGAGTCAGCTGACTCTGTCCATTCACACAGCAGAGAGAGACAGCAGAACGGAGGGGGACAGAGAAGGAGAGAGGAACGGAGGGGGACAGCGGAGAGACACAGGGAAGGAGAGAGGAACGGGGGGGACAGCGGAGAGACACAGGGAAGGAGAGAGGAACGGAGGGGACAGCGGAGAGACACAGCAGAACGGAGGGGACAGCGGAGAGACACAGGGAAGGAGAGAGGAATGGAGGGGGACAGCGGAGGGGGACAGCGGAGAGACACAGCAGAACGGAGGGGACAGTGGAGGGGGACAGAAAATGAGAGAGGAACGGAGGGGACAGCGGAGAGACACAGGGAAGGAGAGAGGAACAGAGGGGGACGGCTGAGGGGGACAGAGGAAAGGAGGGGGCATGGAGGAGGATGCAGTGACAGTCAGCGGTGACCGATCACCGCTGTATGTCACTAAAGCTGCTGAAAGCCGCTGGGGGAGAATCTTGTAACTCCCCCACGCGCCGATCACAGCTGACGTGTCCAGGTATCGGGAGAAGCATCGGGAGCATTTGCCCGAGTACAAGTACTTGGGCAAATGCTCGGTATCGGTGCCGATACCGATACTAGTATCGGTATCGGGACAACCCTAATAAAAAACATAATAGCTCTTTACCAACTATAGATAATGAATATCATACGGTAATAAGGTCACCTTGTGAATTGTGTGGACTTAAAGATCCACTTAATAGGTATTGGATCCTTCCCCCATATAAATCCATTGCAAAAAGTGAAAAAAAAATCTGTGGGGAGAAAAAGAGTTGGTAGAAAAATACTTTCCCTCGATTTCCATGTTGTGTAGAGGGTGACATTAGCATCCTTTGGGTTCAGACAGTATCTCGGGTAATGCAGCATAGCTCAGATCTCATGACATGACACTACAACACAGTGCAATAGCATTTTCTCACTCATTTGGGCTACTCTCCATTCCTCAAGTTAACACCCAAAGATGCTGACATCACAATTGCCAGGGTGTTGCAAGTAGAGGCAGGGGTAAGTACAGTAATATTTTTTTTCCTACAGTTTTTTTTTCATTTGAAGCATTTATGATGGGTTTGTGTTGGGGGAATAGCCTAATAACTAAATAAGCAAACTTTGCAATTTTAGTGCACCAGCCATATTTTAACCACTTCAATACCAACATGTTTCTTCATTTTCAATAAATTGTAGCAAAAAAGGAGATCACCTTGGGGTGTACACTTTCTTAAAAAGGGCCATTTTGAGGGTCTTCATAATTCATACACTCCAGTTTTAGTTTTTTTTGCCCTGCCTTATGACAAAAGGTAAGGGAAACAGTTTATTTTTCAAAATGTTTGTTCTTTTTTTCTTCATATGGCAAAAAAGCAGTGGTTATTAAATAACCACCAAAATAAAGCTCTATCTAATATAAAATTCCTTTGGGTATACTACTGCATGGCCAAGTAGATGGCAACTAATTGCCATTTTATTCTGGCCCACTGGCTCCAATGCTTTTTGAGAAAATGACCTTGTATTAGTATTCTGATAAAGATATGTAAAGGCCCTGTCTGAATATTTCTTTTAGGTCAAAGTTTCAATGACAATGGAACTGAACAGCAGTAAGTAATCTAGTATTTTCAGATGTAAGCAAAGTCATTTTTTTCTTTCACAACATTACTGGTTTAATTCAAATAGTTTTACCAGGTCCTTCTTCCATGTTTACTTTTAGCTACATTGATGCAACAAAGTTAAAATATATAAAGCCAGTGGTGGAAACATGAATACAGAATATACAGTGCATTGAAAAAGTATTCATACCCCTTGAAATTTTCCACATTTTGTCATGTTACAATCAAAAACTTAAATGTATTTTATTGGGATTTTATATGATAGATCAACACAAAGAGGCACATAATTGTGAAGTGGAATGAAAATGATAAATGGTTTTCAACAAATTTTTACAAATAAATATGTGAAAAGTGTGGCGTGCATTTGTATTCAGCCCCCTTTACTCTGATACCCCTAACTAAAATCTAGTGGAACCAAATTTCTTCAGAAGTCACCTAATCAGTAAATATAATCCACCTTTGTGTAATTTAATCTCAGTATAAATACAGCTGTTCTCTGAAGTCCTCAGAGGTTTGTTAGAGAACCTTAGTGAACAAACAGCATCATGAAGGCCAAGGAACACACCAGACAGATCAGGGATAAAGTTGTGAAGAATTTTAAAGCAGGGTAGGGTTCCAAAAAAATATGCCAAGCTTTTAACATCTCACGGAGCACTGTTCAATCCATCATCCGAAAATGGACAGAGTATGGCACAACTGCAAACCTACCAAGACATGGCTGTCCACCTTAACTGACAGGCCGGGCAAGGAAAGCAATAATCAGAGAAGCAGCCAAGAGGCCCATGGTAACTCTGGAGGAGCTGCAGAGATCACATCTCAGGTGGGAGAATCTGTCCACAGGACAACTATTAGTTGTGCACTCCACAAATCTGGCCTTTATGGAAGAGTGGCAAGAAGAAACCCATTGTTGAAAGAATTCCCATTTGCAATTTGTGAGAAGCCATGTGGCACAGCAAACATGTGGAAGAAGGCGCTCTGGTCAGATGAGACCAAAATCAAAATTTTGGCCTAAAAGCAAAAGCCTATGCGTGGCGATAAACGTGGCGGAAAACAACGCACATGACCCTGAACAAACCATCCCCACCATGAAACATGGTGGTGGCAGCATCATGTTGTGGGGATGCTTTTCTTCAGCGGGGACAGGGAAGCTGGTCAGAGTTGATGGGAAGATGGATGGAGCCAAATACAGGGCAATCTTAGAAGAAAACCTGTTAGAGTCTGCAAAAGACTTGAGACTGGGGTGGAGGTTCACCTTCCAGCAGGACAACGACCCTAAACATACAGCCAGAGCTACAATGGAATGGTCAAGATCAAAGTATATTCATGTGTTAGAATGGCCCAGTCAAAGTCCAGACCTAAATCCAATTGAGAATCTGTGGCAAGACTTGAAAATTGCTGTTCACAGACGCTCTCCGTCCAATCTGACAAAGCTTGAGCTATTTTTCAAAGAAGAATGGGCAAAAATGTAACTTTAAATGTGCAAAGCTGGTAGAGACATCCCCAAAAAGACTTGCAGCTGTAATTGCAGCGAAAGGTGGTTCTACAAAGTATTGACTCAGAGGGGCTGAATACAAATGCACGCCACACTTTTCACATATTTATTTGTAAAAAATGTTGAAAACCATTTACCTTCCATTTCACAATTATGTGCCAATTATGTTGGTCTATCACATAAAATCCCAATAAAATACATTTACGTTTTTGGTTGTAACATGACAAAATGTGGAAAATGTCAAGGGGTATAAATACTTTTTTCAAGGCACTGTAGGCACCAGTCGTTATAGGGCTGTGTGGAAACAACAGAAAGTGGTAAAAATACCAGACTTTAGAAAAAAAATTTAAAAAATAACACATTTGAAGCCTATTTATAATTGCTGGTAATATTGGGTGGTGTGGGGCTTACCTTCCTCTACAGTAACATTTTGGCTCTCCTGAACAACATCTTCTGCAGCTTCAGTGCTGGGTTTCTGTATGTATTTGTTCACATACTGCAAGCGTGACTGCAAGGCCTGCAGATACAGTGAGGTTAGATTATTTAATGATGAAAGAAGCATGCTATATTAAACAGAATGTCTTCTGTAATTATTACAGCCATTTTTGTATCTTAATGAGATGTTACCTTGACAGCACGACCTGGCTCTGCTGCCTCCCATGCTTGTTTCATGGCTCTTATTTCATCTATGCGCTCTGTGTCTTTCTTGACTTCCAGTGTCTCTGCCTCGCTTGTCTCACTGACCAGTCTCAGGGTCCAGAATGGCTTGTTAGTGTCAATCTGCTGTTGGGTCTACAAAATTACAAAGAACAATCAGTCTGTCCAAAAATAGATACTTTGATGGAAATCTCCATGCTTAAAAGCAAAACTTTTACATTTTGGCTTTTAATTTTTTTTTTAGCTCTGGATAGCATGAGAAAGGGCTAGAGCCACCGTCAGATTGTTATCACTCAAATGGGCACCAATAGCATTTTTTTTTTTTTTTTTTTTTTCTAGAAGTGTCAAAATAAACATCTTACTTCAAAAGAAAAATATATAACTTTAGGTATCTGAAACTTATAGTATGGGTAGAAGGTGAATGTTAATTAAGCACCACATCCCAAGGTTAGTACTCTTGGTATCTGAAATATTGTGTACAGTACTTACCTAACCCTGTAAAATGTGTTACCTGACTGTTACTGATTATACATATATTACATCATATGTTCATATATAATCAGTATATAATATTATATACTAAACTAGCATTTATACAGCACTTAATAACAAGGGAGTAAAGTCTGCGTTAAATGTAGTAGAATTATATTGTATTGTAAAGTGATGCAATAATTCTTTTACAACACTTGGTGGCAGCATTTGATTAAAAAGTATATACTGTACATGCAAATAATTTTAGGTCTAGCTCTCATAGCTCCAATCAGAAAACCTGAAAGACAAATAATAATAATTATTTTTTGTTTTTATAATGATAGGGTAGGAGAGCACTTTAACTGTAATTCAACCTGCCTCCAAAAAACAAAATATTTGCAGAAATGTCCAAGAGGGCATGTTAGTTTTGCAATTGCCCAAGTTCAGTTTGCTGGACATTTGGCAAACCCAGCATGAAGTCAGTGAACCCCGATCTCAGTGCCAAACTCCACTACCGCATTGAAGTTTATGTGAGGCAAATCTTGTTATTTTTTCTAACCATCTTAACAGAAAAAAGGCAACCTATGTTTTTAAAAAGGGCATACGGAACAGAACCCTGTTATAAGGGACATGTATTAAAGTGATACTAAAGTCTCTGTTTTTTTTTTTCTATAAAAATAACAAACTTACTTGCTCTGTTGCAGTGGTTTTGCACAGAGCAGCACAGATCCTCCTCTTCTTCGGTTCCTCTTCAGAGCCTCTGGCCCCTCCCTCCTGTTGAGTGCCCCTACAGCATGCAGCCTCCTATGGGGGAACCCAAGCCAAGCTGCAGCTCCCCGTGTCCATTCAGGCACGGAGCAGCATCCGGCCCGGCCACCTTTGTCTCCTCATTGGATCACTGACTTTGATTGACAGCAGAGCCAATGGCGCCACGCTGCAGTCTCAGCCAATGAGGAGGGGAGTCCCGGACAGCTGAGTCTCTCGTGCAACATCGGTGGATTTAGACGGACCTCAGGTAAGTATTAGCGGGGCTGCTGCACACAGAAGGCTTTTTATCTTAATGCATAGAATGCATTAAGATAAAAAACATTCTGCCTTTACAACCACTTTAATGCAAGAAAGAAAAAATAAATAAATCAAATACCACACAGTGGACAGAAGGTATTTTAATATAGCTAAGAGGGCAATATTGAAAACACACAAATCCGTTAAATAACATGCTTTGGTGGATGGCTTAAAGTGTTACTAAACCCACAACAGTAAAATCGGTATGTATATGCAGTAAAGCATGCTTGTTATACTCACTGTGGAGTCTCGGGGGCACTCTGCATGTGCTCAGTTTAGTGTGTATTGCTAGAGAGGTTTTTTTTGGGAGAATGCATGTGATTGGCACAGGGCCAATCAGCACTCTCCAGACAGAGGGTCAGGAGTCATACAACCTCAGAGGACAGTCAGAAGAGAATAAAAACATCTCCTACAAGCTTTAACCAGTGCTCAGCCAGACTCTGACAGAAGTTGCAAGACTGCTATATACTGCTGATGAAAAAAGTTATTTAGCATTATATATTTACTAAAACAATTGCATTTCCATGTTCTGTGTACTGTGGGAGACTAGATATAGTGAATGTAGGGTCCTGGGTTTAGTAACACTTTAAGGTTACATGAGATGTTACGGAACAGTATAATTTTTGTGGACAGTAGAAATAGAAAAAAAAGGGTAAAAAATAGTGTAGCGATCGTGCACATTCCCCTTCCTGTACAAGACCAGGCCACATGCCTTTCAACATTGGGAGGATACCTTATAATTAATGTATTGCTTAACTAGGATTTTTTCCCAAGTAATCTCTACTTTTATTATGAACTTTGCAATTCCTGCATGCATTAAACCACCAACAGTATGAACTTTGGACCAACAGTTAGTTTTTTTTGTCCATTTCTTCTGATCCATAATGGCTGGGAGACATTTATGATCCCAAACTAGGAGCCCTCCTATAGTGACTGGGTAAAAATTCCCTATCAAACAATACATTAATTGCAATACCTACAATGTAGTATATGATATTGAGTGTGGGAGGTGTTCCTTCCAGTATGTTGCCTGTACTATTTGACCCTTATGTGTGCGGGTAAACAAACTTTTCTGCGACGGAATAAACTCAAAAGCCAAATGACTGTCTAGCATTTCTCCTTAGACATTTTATGGAGTTCCTTTGGGGCGATATGACCTAATTTTCTTTTTGTAGTATGGAAAGAGTATACTTTCAGAGGTGGTGATTTACAGTGCATCCAGAAAGTATTCACTTTTCCACATTTTGTTATGTTACAGCCCTAGTCCAAAATGGATTAAATTAATTATTTTCCTCAAAACAATACCCCATAATGACAATGTGAAAGAAGTATGTTTCAAATCTTTGCAAATTTATTAAAAATAAACAAAATCACATGTAAATAAGTATTCACACCCTTTGCTCAATACTTTGTTGAAGCACCTTTGGCACCAATTACAGACTCTTTTTGAGTATGCTGCTACAAGCTTGGCACGCCTATTTTTGGGCAGTTTCTCCTATTCTTCTTTCCAGGACCTCTCAAGCTCCATCAGGTTGGATGAGGTGTGTCGGTGCACAGCCATATTCAGATCTCTCCAGAGATGTTCAATTGGGTTCAAATCTGGGCTCAGAGTTGTTCCGTAGCCACTCCTTTGTTACTTTGGCTGTCTGCTTTGGGTCATTGTCCTGTTGGAAGTTGAACCTTCACCCCAGTCTGAGGTCAAGAATGCCCTGGAGCAGGTTTTCATCAAGGATGTCTCTGTACATTGCTGCATTCATCTTTCCTTTGATCCTAACTAGTCTCCCAGTTCCTGCCACTGAAAAACATCCCCAAAGCATGATGCTGCCACCACCATGCTTCACTGTAGGGATGGTATTGGCCAGGTGATGAGCGTAGCCTGGTTTCCTCCAGACATGACGCTTGCCATTAAGGCCAAATAGTTCCATCTTTGTTTCATCAGACCAGAGAATTTTGTTTCTCATAGTCTGAGAGTCCTTCAGGTGCCTTTTGACAAACTCCAGGCGGGCTGTCATGTGCCTTTTACTGAAGAGTGGCTTTGGACTGGCCACTCTACCATACAGGCCTGATTGGTGGTGGAGTGCTGCAGAGATGATTGTTCTTCTGGAAGGTTCTCCTTTCTCCAAAGAGAAATGCTGGAGTTCTGTCAGAGTAACCATCGGGTTCTTATTCACCTCTCTGACTAAGGCCCTTCTCCCCCAATCACTCAGTTTTGCCAGGCGGCGCATTCTAGGAAGAGTCCTGGTGGTTCCAAACTTCTTCCATTTAAGGATGATGGAGGCCACTGTGCTCATTGGGACCTTCAATGCTGCATACATTTTTCTGTACCCTTCCCCAGATCTGTGCCTTAGTACAATCCTGTCTCGAAGGTCTACAGACAATTCCATGGACTTCATGGCTTGGTTTCTGCTCTGACATGCACTGTTAACTGTAGGACCTTATATAGACAGTTGTGTGCCTTTCCAAATCATGTCCAATCAACTGAATTTACCACAAGTGGACTCCAATCAAGTTGTAGAAATGACTCAAGGATGATCAGTGGAAACAGGATGCACCTGAGCTAAATTTTGAGTGTCATGGCAAAGGTTGTGAATAGTTATGTACATGTGATTTTTTTCGTTTTTTATTTTTAATAAATTTGCAAAGATTTCAAACAAACTTCTTTCACGTTGTCATTATGGGGTATTGTTTGTAGAATTTTGAGGAAAATAATGAATTTAATCCATTTTGGAATAAGGCTGTAACATAACAAAATGTGGAAAAAGTGAAGCGCTGTGAATACTTTCCGGATCCCCTGTACACTAGAGGTTGCTCCATCAGGAGGTTTTGTTGGATTTTTAAATTGCATTCTAGAGCGCCTCTTGGTTGAAATCACGATTGGGATGTCAGTATTATTTGTAGTTACGATACATGCATCTTAATTGGATAAATTAAATTAGTACTGCTGCACATTTCTGGTTTCTTTTTCTTGTTCTTGGATATATATGACACTTCCAGCATTTGTCTGTTAGAGTCTGTGTTTTGTATTTTGGTTTTAAAGCAGAACTTCAGTAATTTTTTTAACTTTCCAGCTATTAAATATTCTGCCCTTTTTGTTTTAACTTTGGATAGTAAAACATTTTTTTTCTGCCAGTAAATACCTTATACAGCCCACTTCCTATTTCTGGTCATTAGCCCCTCTCTCACTCTTGCGAGAGTTTGCCAGGAAGGGAGGGGGGATGAGTCATAAGAGGGCCAATGAAAGCTCCAGGGCTGCAGAGCTGGAGGTGTGCCTTTGTGTAAATCCAGGAAGTGAACAGGCAGCAGCTTCAGCTGCCCATAGTTAAAATGTCTGCAGCCAGACTTAGTGGAGGGAGATTTCTGCAGCGTATTTGGCAAATGCAGAATCAGAGTATATATAAAATAATATGCAAACTGGTTGGAGGAAAGCTTCAGAATGGCAAAGATGTTTTTTATTACAAATTATGTGAGCAGACTGCAGTTCCTCTTTAATCTCTCACAGGTGGTGAATTGTTACCCTCTGCTCTTAGATCACAGGGTGTGAAGAGCATTAAAAAATGATTTCTTTTTTTTTTTTTAACTTTTTTATTTATACATATCTTCAATATGTAGGGGCCTGCCCTATATACTCTGCAGAAATTGGGGCCTTAGGTGTTGGTGTTGCCACAACACTGTAAGCCATCCGCTCATGACAGTAATCAATACATCACATAGTTCCTTATTATCATACGTTATAGAAATATGTATATCCGTAGGTAATTAACAAAAGTATAAAGGTAACAAGTTAACAAGGTGATATTTAGTTCAAGATAGCAGGTCTTTCCTACCCCAATTGGGTTCAAGCTGTAAGCGTAGATCAGTTATCTCACTGTTATATTCATTATAGAAGATATCGTTTCTTCTTAAACTTTAATTTGAGGTAATTAACTATAAAACTACAAGTTACAGTTTTTTAGATAGAAGCTCTAGGGTGGTCCATCCAAGCTTGACATTTTTTTTAAAGTTAGACGTAGAGTAATTTTTGTATGCCAACATCAGCTCATATTGTGCTTGAATATTCAATCTAATAATAACATTGGATAAGTTCAGGATATCAGAGGACTTCCATAAACTAGATATTGTAATTCTGGCTGCTATGAGTATGGGCTACTATCATTCTAAATATTAAAGGGTATGTGTCACGGTTTATTCCTAAAAGTGCCATGGCAGGAGTGAGATCAATCAAGTTACCAGTGAGATCCGCTATAAATATTGAGATAGCTTTCCAGAAACGATGTACATTTTTACAACTCTATAGGATATGGTGTAGATTTCCTATTTGGTCACTGCATCCCCCACATAATGGTGAAGAGGAGGGATAAATCTTTGATGACCTATATGGTGTCAAATACCATCTATTTAGGATTTTTGTGAGGTATCCCAGTGATCTGTGCAAGAGGAAGCTTTCCTGGATATTAAGATTGCTTTTCTCCATTGGTCTCCTGTAAAAGCCTGCGATAAGTCTTTTTCCCACTTAAGCATGTGGGGCTTTTAAACTCTGTGGGATATGCAGAAAGGAGGTAGTAGAATAAGGAGATACCTCTTTCCCTCTGATCTTTATGATTAGTTAGATATTGCCAAATAGCTATAGGGATCATTATATTGTTATGGGGATGAAGTTCTTTAGTCTAGAACATTTTTCAGTTTTATCTGATACTAATTTCTTATATCGCAAAGGCAAGTCATTATACATGTTGTAACCTTGTGTAATCCATGCTTTTGACGAAATACGGATTTTACAATAGTCTATTATTTGTACAGGCAATTGTAATGTGTCATTATTGTCCCCAATTTTATTTTTGGATAGAATGTGTTTCCATGCTATCAGGGAGGCTTTAATACTGAGTAGGTTGGGGATGTTAATTTTTTTAAGTAGGAAGCTAGCCATAGAAAGTGCATACATATCGTGTTCTAGTGTTATTTCTCTTTCAATGTTTGTCCATAATTTATCCTGCGAAGAGGAAAACCGATGCTTCATTTGATCTAGTAGTGAGGCGTAATAGTAGTCTTTGACTTCTGGTAATCCCATTCCTCCTACTAATTTGTTGGAATTCAGTATAGAAAATTCTACTCTGGGTTTTTTCCCATTCCAGATTAAGTTTTTAAGTTTCGTATTAATCTGCGTGAAAATTTTGTTAGTTTAAGGAAACATCCTGAAACCTGTGATTATTCTGCTGTGTGCCTCCTGTCCCTCAGCTCCTTCTGTTTCACCCTCAGCGGGACCTGGGCTGAAGATACAAGAGAGGCCGACCTCATCATTTCAGCCTCCCTTCAGATACCTGACAGTTAGGAATTACAGTAGGGAGGGAGCAGAAATAATATAATATTTTGGTTGGCGTTTTCAATCTGAATGCTGCTATTTTCCCTACCCATGTAAGTTGCACTTTCTGAATATTTTGAAGATCTTTGTGAAATATTTCTAGTAGTGCGGGGAAATTATTTTCATATAATTTGGAGGGAGGGTAAGTAAGTTTAATTCCTAAATATGATAAAGATGTTCCTTCCGAATTAAATCCATATTTTTCACGCAGATTCTTGATTTGGTCAGTGGTTAGATTTATTGGTAGTACATGACATTTGTTGTTTAAAAGTGTTTTCTAAAATCTGACCAGTAACTATGAGTAAGGTCCTCAAATGGATGAAATGCGTTAGCATCCCTGTCACACTGGAGTGCCGGCTTTTCTTGCTTTAAAATAAAAGAGAGGCCCTAGATATCTGCCTCCTCTTAGGAAAATTAGTACAGGGGTACATTAGCATGCTTTACCCATTCCTTAAAACAAGTAAAAGTAAATGAACACACTCAAGTCTTTTCATTGAAATAAAACCCAAACACTATTTATGAATCCTGATACAACCCAACATCGGCCGCAATGTGATATAAATCCATGTTAAACATGATGACCTATCACCTGACAATCTTTACACATCACACTACTGTTACTAAATGACAGATCCTAGGGTAAACAGACAGACAGGGACTCCATTTCTGGCTTCTACAAATGTAGTAACACTGATATGATCTGCACAGATGTACACGCGGCCTTAGCTATGTTGGACAGACCACACAGCGGGTACAGGCAAGAATTAGCAAACATAGGTGCAACATCTCTACCTTTGAGTTTGCATCTCCTGTTACAAGAAATTTTGCAGAAGCAGGACTTAACTCATCCCAGCAGCACTTCATAGTTATTAAATAAATGACAATGCCAAGAGAGGAGGCAATTTCCCTGGCAAACAGTCTCTTTTTATGATTTTATTATGTGTTTCCCACTTTGACAGCTGTTGTCATCTGGAAAAATGAATTGATTCCTTTTATTTCCTTGGTTTTCCTTTTTTATTCACCCTTTGCATATGCTTAGTGACTACTTGGTATTCGTTTGTTATTTATTTGTTATATTGCATTTATACTATATTTCACTGTTTGGTAATCATTCTCCTCCTTTTATTTGTTCTAGCAGTTTAGAGTCACTGCACACGTTCCTCCAACAATTTCACAGCCAAATATGTGTTGCCAATATAAATGGACACTGAGACAGTCCATGAAATTCGTACCGTTCTATAACAGCACCAATAGCTTTAAGGCCAACTTGCCAGTAAATTTGAGTTTGCCGAACTTCAAACAAGATTAACCGAACCCTTGGCAAATCGAACCCGGGCAGATTCATCTATTACTATTTTAAATATCACCATTATATTATAAGAATTATTTTATCCATTCAGAGCATGAATCCCATTGTTGTATCCAGGGCCGATGCATGGATTTTTGTCTATACAGATGAAGGTGTATTTTACTGCCCCCCCATCCTGGCATCCTAAGGCAACCTGCCTAAGCAGCTTTATGCTGGAGCTGGCCCTGTTTGCACCTGATAACATCTCGCAGCAGCTGTAGTCCTAATTTTATCTCCTTGATTACCTTTTGCATTAATTTCCCACAATGATCCTTACACCAAGGAAAACACTCTTCCCAGTGATACCCTTTCTGCAGTGGGGTGGTACCTGAATATAAACTGGCCCCTGATCACATTTCATCCCCCATGCCCCCCTCACCCACCTTGTTCATTCGCATCCTTTTATTTGTTCTAGCAGTTTAGAGTCACTGCACACGTTCCTCCAACAATTTCACAGCCAAATATGTGTTGCCAATATAAATGGACACTGAGACAGTCCATGAAAATCGTACTGTTCTATAACACCATCAATAGCTTTAAGGCCAACTTGCCAGTAAATATGAGTTTGCCGAACTTCAAACAAGATTAACCGAACCCTTGGCAAATCGAACCCGGGCAGATTCATCTATTACTATTTTAAATATCACCATTATATTATGAGAATTATTTTATCCATTCAGAGCATGGATCCCATTGTTGTATCCAGGGCCGATGCATGGATTTTTGTCTATACAGATGAAGGTGTATTTTACTGCCCCCCATCCTGGCATCCTAAGGCAACCTGCCTAAGCAGGTTTATGCTGGAGCTGGCCCTGCTTGCACCTGATAACATCTCGCAGCAGCTGTAGTCCTAATTTTATCTCCTTGATTACCTTTTGCATTAATTTCCCACAATGATCCTTACACCAAGGAAAACACTCTTCCCAGTGATACCCTTTCTGCAGTGGGGTGGTACCTGAATATAAACTGGCCCCTGATCACATTTCATCCCCCATGCCCCCCTCACCCACCTTGTTCATCTCCCACTGGGGGAAGTGGTGGGGAGGTTGGTGCAGGGCGGGCAAAGGCTGGGGGGAAGATCCGCACTCCGTTCAAGGATTTCTGGCATGTGGTGGTCGGCGTGTTGGTGAAGGTGTATTTTACCATCCCCACCCCTATCCTGACACCTTATGGCAGCTTCCTGAGCTGCCTTATGCTGGTGCTGACCCTGATTATATCCACAATCTAACTGGTTAATGACTGCAACAAAAACAAGGCTAGGTTCACATACAGTATGTGCAGTTTCTACATATGCTGTGAAAGCACTTGCATTTTTAAATTACTATTACTAGTAATGTAACAAAATAATGGATAGATAAAAAAGATGGACTGGTGTTTATGTGAGGATATTTGTAAGCTTATGCCTTTATAACAATACTAGCCTGACACTGATTAGTGTCAGTATGAAGTCACACCTCCAGATTTACACAATGAGCATTGCAATAGCTCTACATATAATAGCTGCTGTTTTAGTAGTAGCAGGGTGGTGTCAAAATGGAAGTGGGAACTTGTATTTTAAAATAAAAAAATGAAAGACTGTGGATCGGATTGGATACATAAACCAGAGTTTTTAACTATGAAAATCCAATCTCCATCAATGTCTTGATTTAGGTCAGATGAGTTTGTGTGATTCAATTAATTTATCTTTGTTGTTTACCTGAGATTCTGGTCTGAATGTGGGAGTTGATTGAATCCTCTCTCTGTCTTTTTCCCTCTCTTTGGCAGATTTTTCCTTTTCGGGTTTCTCTGTTATTTTGTCTTTTCCCTTTCTGGCAGCCTTTGGTGTGCTTGCTAGTTTCTGGTTTTCTGGGCTGCTGTATGTCTCTGATGCTGTTTCTTCTTGCTTATCTGCATGTACTAGAAAAATTGATGGTCATAGTTGAAAACATGGAACATCTTAAATAATTAACCAATTGCCCACTGGGCACTTATACCCTCTTCCTAACCAGGCCAATTTCCAGCTTTTAGTGCTCTCACATTTTGAATGACAATTACTCAATCATGCAACACTGTACCCATATGAATTGTGTGTCCCTTTTTTCACCCAAATTTATAGCTTTCTTTTGGTAGTATTTTTTCACCACTGGGTTTTCTATTTTTTGCGCTATAAATGAAAAAAAGACTGAAAATTTTGTAAAAAAACTAAATTTTTCTTTGTTTCTGTTATAAAAGTTAGCAAATTAGTAATTTTTCTTCAAACATTTTGGCTAAAAGTGCTACTGCTATACTGCTACATATCTTTGGCAAAAATAACCCAAATGACCTGTTTTTGGAAAGTAGACATTCCAAGGTATTTAGTAAGAGGCATGGTGGTTGTCATTTTTTCCCACTATTCTTTGCAAAATGTAGATTTTTTTTCACAAAATTGTCATATTAACAGGTTATTTCTCTCACACAGCATATGCATACTTGCAACTACACCCCAAAACACATTCTGCTACTCCTCCTGAGTATGGCGATACCACATGTGTGAGATTTTTCCACAGCATAGCCACATGGAGAGGCCCAGCATGCAGGGAGTACCGTCAAATGTTCTAGGAACATAAATTACACATCTAATTTCTGGACTACCTATTAAACTTTTGAAGGCCCTGGAGCATCAGGATAATGCAAATGCCAACAAAATTACCCCATTTTGGAAAGCACATGCCCCAACATATATTCTATGTGGCATAATGAGTATTTTGAACATGTCATTTTTTCCCACAAGTTTTTGGAAAATGTGGAAAGAAAATAAAAAACACTTTTTTTTTACACAGAGTTGTCCATTTATAAGATATTTCTAACACACATCATGTACATACCAAAAATTACACCCCAAACTACATTCTGCTACTCCTCCTGAGTATGGTGATACCAAATGTGTGAGCCTGGCCACATACAGAGGCCCAACATGCAGGGAGCATCATCAGGTGTTCTAAGGACATAAATTACACAGCTAATACCTTGACTACCTATTAAACTTTTGTGAGGCATGGTAGGGCACTGATGAGCACTGTAGTGGTACTGATGGCACTGTAGGGCTCTGATGGCACTTATATTGGCACTGATGAGCCCTGTAATGGCACTGATGTGGCTCTGATGAGCACTGTGATGGCACTGATGTGGCACTGATGTGGCACTGATGAGCACTGTGATGAACACTGTGATGGCACTGATGAGCACTGTGATGGCACTGATGTGGCACTGATGAGCACTGTGGTGGCAGTGATGAGCACTATAATGGCACTGATGAGCACTGTGAGGGCACTGATGTGGTACTGATGAGCACTGTACAGGCACTGATGAGCACAGTGATGGCACTGATAAGCACTGTGATGGAACTGATGTAGCACTGATGAGCACTGTGATGGCACTGATGAGCACTGTGATGGCACTGATTAGGATTGTGATGACACCGATGAGCACTGTAATAGCACTGATGTGACACTGTGATGGCACCGATGAGCACTATGATGGCACTGATGTGCCACTAATGGGCACTGTGATGGCACAGATGAGAACTGATGGGCACTGATGAGCACTGTGATCGCACTGATGTGGCACAGGTGAGCACTGTGATGGCACTGATGTGGCATTGATGAGCACTGTGATGGCACTGATGTGGCACGGATGAGCACTGTGGGGCACACCAAATGCCGCAGTCTCACGCTCCTGCAGGGTGTCTTTCTCCTCTCCTCACACGCTGTATCGGTGTTAGGAGAGGAGAAAGCTGAACTGGATATGATGCGGGTTTGTTGACTAAGTGATTGCTTCATCATTGGACAGAGTGATCACATGGTAAAGGGCCGCTGTGATTGTCCCTTTACCCCAATCTGTGATGCGCTGGGTCCTGGGGACCCAGCATTCATGGACACTTCCGGATGCACACCCTAGGGGGCACGTGTAAAGCGCAGGCACAGGAGGCCATCAAATGACGGCCCCCCAAACCTAGCCAGCTGCACTGCAGCTGTCATTCGGCTATAGCGTGGTCAGCAAGTGGTTAAAGGCACCATATATTTTGCTGTGACTTCCATTGACAATTATTATTACTATGAGGCATAATGAGTCTTTTGAACATTTCATTTTTTTCCATAAGTTTTTGGAAAATGTGAAAAGAAAATTAAAAAATAAAACGCAAGGTTGTCCGTTTATAAGATATTTCTAACACACAGCATGTACATACCAAGAATTACACCCCAAAATACATTCTGCTACACCTCCTGAGTATGGCGATACCACATGTGTGAGACTTTTACGCAGCCTGGCCACATGCAGGGAGCATCATTGGGTGTTCTAAAGACATAAATTACACATTTAATTGCTTTACTACCTATCACACGTTTGTGAAGCACTGTAGGGCACTGTAGTGGCACTGATGAGCACTGTAGTGGCACTGATGGGCACTGTACTGGCACTAATGGTGATGAGCACTGCAATGGTTCTGATGAGAACTATGATGGCACTGATGAGAACTGTGATGGCACAAATGAGCACTGTGATGGAACTGATGTGGCACTGATGAGCATTAGGGACTGGCCAAACACCCTCTGGTTCGGTTCGCACCAGAACACCTCGAACAGGCAAAAAGTTCTAGCGAACATGCAAACACTATTAAAGTCTATGGGGCACGAACATGAAAAATCAAAAGTCCTAATTTTAAAGGCTTATATGCAAATTATTGCAATAAAAAGTTTATGGGGACCCGGGCACTGTCCTAAGGGAATTAGGGGTATTAATGCAAAAAAGTTTTAAAACAATCGTTTTTTCAGGAGAGTGATTTTAATAATGCTTAAAGTGAAACAATAAAAATGAAATATTCCTTTAAATATCGTGCCTGCAACCCCTTAGTTTGCCTAGAAAGTGGTGCATCTGTGCAATATGTAGAACAGTGCTGCAGCAATAATGACATTTCTAAAGGAAAAAATGTAATGTAAACTTGCTTGAGGCTGTAATGTATTGCCAGCTCCCGGCAATATACAGTGCATTGAAAAAGTATTCATACCCCATTGACATTTTCCACATTTTGTCATATTCCAACCAAAAACATAAATGTATTTTATTGGGATTTTATGTGATAGACCAACACAAAGTGGCACGTAATTGTGAAGTGGAAGGAAAATAATAAATGGTTTTCAAAATTTTTTACAAATAAATATCTGAAAAGTGTGGCATGCATTTGTATTCAGCCCAGTTTACTCTGATGCCCCTAACTAAAATCTAGTGGAACCAATTGCCTTCAAAAGTCACCTAATTAGTAAATAGAACCCACCTGTGTGTAATTTAATCTCAGTATAAATACAGCCGTTCTGTAAAGCCCTTAGAGGTTTGTTAGAGAACCTTAATGAGCAAACAGCATCATGAAGGCCAAGGAACACACCAGACAGGTCAGGGATAAAGTTGTGGAGAAGTTTAAAGCAGGGTTAGGTTATAAAAAAATATCCCAAGCTTTGAACATCTCACAGAGCACTGTTCAATCCATCATCTGAAAATGGAAAGAGTATGGCACAACTGCAAGGAGAGCATTTATGAGAGAAGCAGCCAAGAGGCCCATGGTAACTCTGAAGGAGCTGCAGAGATCCACAGCTCAGGTGGGAGAATCTGTCCACATGACATCTATTAGTCATGCATGCCACAAATCTGGCCTTTATGGAAGAGTGGCAAGAAAAAAGCTATGTGTGGTGGAAAACTAACACCGCACATCACCCTGAACACACCATCCCCACCGTGAAACACGGTGGTGGCAGCAACATGTTGTGGGGATCCTTTTCTTCAACAGGGAAGCTGGTCAGAGTTTATGGGAAGATGTATGGAGCCAAAAACAGAGCAATCTTAGAAGAAAAGTCTGCAAAAGACTTGAGACTGGGGCGAAGGTTCACCTTCCAGCAGGCCAACAACCCTAAACATACAGCCAGAGCTTCAATGGAATGGTTTAGATGAAAGCATTTTCATATGTAAGAATGTGTCAAGACTTGAAAATTGCTGTTCACAGATGCCCTCCATCCAATCTGACAGAACTTAAGCTATTTTGCAAAGAAGAATGGGCAAAAATGTCACCCTCTAGATGTGCAAAGCTGATGGGGGGGGGGGGTCTGCATACAAATGCACGTCACACTTTTCAGATATTTATTTTGTCAAAGATTTTGAAAACCATTTATCATTTTCGTTACACTTCACAATTATGTGCCACTTTATGCTAGTCTATCACATAAAATCCCAATAAAATACATTTACGTTTTTGGTTGTAACATGATAAAATGTGGAAAATTTCAGGAGGTATGAATACTTTTTCAAGGCACTGTAATGTAATTTATGTGAATTTTGTAATGTGAAGTTAAAACTTTACTGGCTCAGAGAAAAGACAATTTAGAAGCCATTGGGGTCAAAGAAGCATTTAAGAAGGAGTGGTAAAATGCCATGTTGCTCATCCCTATGTTGGATAGCAGCCTGAGATTCTGCAACAACGTCGGAAAACAAAGCAAAGCTTACATATTTGATGTTTATCCCATACCCCAGGTTGATGAGTTGATAGAAAGGTTGGGTCCTACCAGATACATTACCACCTCAATCTTACTAAGGAGCATTGTCTGGTTCCCTTAACAGACAGGACAAAGGAAATGAAAGGATTTGCAACACCAGATGGGCTATACCTGTGTGTGGTCCTCCTTTTTGAATTTCATGGGGCCCAAAGAATTATGTACCACACTCTAAAGCTCCAGAAAACATATGCTTTGACATATCTAGATGATATTGTAATTTTTAGCCTTGGCTGGAATTCCCACTTAGAGAAACTCAAGGTATTGAGGTATTAACTTTTAAGTAGCTCTGAATGATTACAGACCATTCTCCAATACAGCTTTGCACCTGCGATCAGCAAATTGTGGGTGCAATGTTAGGCTCCTGCAGATTCTCAGTACAGATGTCTGCCCATACAGTATTTTGTGCCCTAACCTACTCTTCACATGTTACTGAGCAAATACATTTTTCAATGCTAGAAAGCCTGAAGCTTGACTGTCGCTTCTATAGGGTTGGTATGTTGCTGGGTGCAGCTACATTGCCGGTCACCATTGGGAAATCAGGAGTGTTGGTAAAAAATCAGCAGTCCTTATGGAGGTTATGCTACATATACATGAAGACTTTCTATAAAAAAAATCAACATTTGACAAAAGTCAAAAATCTATAATTGAGTACAGGGCCAGTATAGGGTCAGAACCCAGCATATCATTCTAGACAAATCTGTGTTGATTATAACAGTAATATCCAATTTCTGGTTTTATAGGTCAACCTAACATTTAAAAATAAGCGTGACTCTCCCTTATTCATGGACAAGACAGTCTATCCCATACTTGGGGATAAAATTAGCCCCCTCGCTGCCTCAACTCTATGACCTTAACTATCGTGCCTTCCAAAAACTACTTCCTCAACTATTAAACCAACTGCGCACAACAGGCCTTTCTAAACTAGGACAAATTGCCTCCTTTAAAATGCTAATCCTCCCCAAGCTACTATACCTATTTTGCACAGTAATCTTACCTACACCCCACTCCTTTTTTTACCTCCATACAAAAACAACTTTCCTGATATATATGGGAAACTAAACCACCTAGATGCGCTCAATACATTCTAACCAGACATCACAAAAAAGGTGGGGTAAGCCTTCCCCACAATTAAAGCTACTAAGGCCTGGTCAATCATAGAATCATCGTCCTTCAAACCAAATACTCTGCGTGATATACTCCTTGCAACGTCAGCGGGCCTCCCTCTTAACACAATGACTAATCCACCGTCAATCATGGCCTCTCTGACAGGCAGGAAGAAATTCACCCAGACGATAACCTCAGACCACCCATCTCATATAATACAGACCCCTCTCAGAACATAGATGTCACAATTACTAAATCTAAACTTACAATACTGGCAGACACAAAAGATAACTAATATTTCAGATCTCTACAACACCAATAACACTCTAAAAACCTTTACAAATCTTCAAAATGAATACGACCTCCCCCATACGGAAGCCTTTACATACATGAGGATCTCCCACTTTCTACAAAAATCTAAAATGTACTGAGGCCCAAATTCCTGAACCAATACACAACTTCTACACACACGCAACATACCCAAAACATGGTATCTCTACAATGTACTCTATACTTAACGACAACCGGCCATACTCCCAAATACCATCTCTCTCAAAGTGGACAGAAGAACTAAGCATTGATGTCACCCCCGACATATGGACATGTGCCTTTAAGCACACCTTTACAGCCTCCCATTGCTCTAACCACTTGGAATCATACCAAAAAACAATTCACAGATGGTATCTCACACCCTACTGTCTCTCCAAATTCTTCCCTGGACATCCTCCTACCTGCTGGAGGTCTTGTGGAAGTTCTGGTACCATAGCACACATACTGTGGTTTTGCAAATCCCTAAGCTCATTCTGGAAACAAATATTTGCCCTAATCTCCATCATATCACAGGTTTCAATGACCCCTAATCCCTCACTAGCATTAGTACACCTTGGAATAGAAAAATTCCCGCCCAGATCACGAGTAGTAATAGTCCATCTAGTACTCGCGGCAAAAATGAGCATCACTAAACTCTGGAAAACCACTGAGTCTCCATCCATTGCCAACACAATTTCAGATTTGAACCTTCAATGTGAAATGGAGAGACTAGTTACTAGGAAAAATCTAAATATGGAAAAGTTTATGTATAAATGGCATGTCTGGCTCACACACCCAAAATGTACTGTTACCACCTGATGTACTCTTCCTATTGCAACTCTCTCTCATTCTTCAATTTTCTCTTTATTCCCCTATCTACCCCCTTTCTACGATGTAACTAGTCGCCTACTTAGCTGGTGCTCCTTCCCCTACACCCTCCCCCCATGTCTGGAGTTATTGAGTTGTTATGTTATTATGTTAAAATGCTAAGCATAATCCACCACTGTTTAGTCCAACTTGTGTGACTATCTCTGCATTACTTAACTCTACTTTGTATGTTTTGGTTTTCCTTGCTCCAGTCGGAACATCCGACATATTGTAACAAACGTATATCTTGTTCACTCTACTGAAAATAATAAAGAAATATTGAAATAAAAAATAAGCGTGACCTAAATTACTTTAATGCCGCGTACACACAATCGGACTTTCCGGCATACTCGGTCCGGCGGACCAGAGTCCGCCGAACAATCCGACCGTGTGTAGGCTCCGGCGGACTTTTCCAGCGGACTTTTTCCCAAAAGCCCGCCGGACCTAGATTTGAAACAAGTTTTAAATCTTTCCGTCGGATTCCGTTTCTGGCGGAAAGTCTGCTCATCTGTGTGCTGGTCCGACGGAAAGCCCGCTCATCTGTATGCTGGTCGCGGCGAGCGCGGGGCATACCAGGCCCTTAGGTCTGGTATGGATTATAAAGGGAAGCCCCTACGTCAAAAAAACGGCGTGGGGCCCCCCTAAAATCCATACCAGACCCCAATCCAAGCACGCAGCCCGGCCGGTCAGGAAAGGGGGTGGGGATGAGCGCCCCCCCCCCTCCTGAACCGTACCAGGCCGCATGCCCTCAACATGGGGGGGGTGGGTGCTTTGGGGGAGGGGGCGCCCTGCGGGGCCCCCCCACCCCAAAGCACCTTGTCCTCATGTTGACCAAGTATGCCAGAAAGTCCGATCGTGTGTACGCGGCATTACACAAAAATCAGATGGACCACTTTATTTTAAACATAAAAAAATAGGTAATAATATGCAAACCTTCAATATATTTAACCAGTTCTGGACCGCCCACCGCACATATATTGCGCGCTAGGGCAGCCTGGCTGCGCGAACTGACGTACCTGTACGTCATTCAAGCCT
The DNA here is from genome assembly GCF_042186555.1 of Aquarana catesbeiana. Lineage (NCBI taxonomy): Eukaryota > Metazoa > Chordata > Amphibia > Anura > Ranidae > Aquarana > Aquarana catesbeiana. The sequence continues at coordinate 523,978,437 of NC_133327.1, read as the reverse complement.
GTGCCGTCCCTGCAGAGATCAGATTCACTACAGAACCAATTGATCTTCAAGTCCAGTACAATGATTTCTGGCCTGGACCTGCTGATCGGTTCTGGAGAATGACAGAGCCTCCTCTGCCTGTGTAATGTAAACACAGTCAGAGGAAGTGATGTCATCTCCCCTCGTGAGTGTCAATTCCAGACAGCGTCAGATTTTAACCCTTTGATTGCCAGTAACACTAACACACACACGCTATATACCTCCATTACTAGTAGGGATGAGCTTGATGTTCGGGTTGAACATAAGTTTGACTCGAACATCGGGTGTTCACCCGTTCACCGAACAGCGAACATTATGGGACATTCGTGGAAAATCTGAGCACCGCAGAACGCCCCATAATGCAAGATCGCAGTGCATTGCTGTATGGTGATTGGCCAAAGCATGCACCTGACCTGCATGCTTTGGCCAATCACAGTGCGCTCTGCTAAGAGAGCCATAATTGGCCAAAGGCAGGGTGCCTTAGGCCAATCATGGCTCAGGGGGACTAAGTCCACGCCCCGCACTATATAAGGCTGCTTACAAGGCGGCCGTGTGTAGTGTTGTTGGCGTGGACAGAGAGATAGCTTGATTTAGATTAAGCAGGCAGGTTATTCAGTTAGTGGCAGTGTATTTGATATATATATACATATACACACACAGTATCTCACAAAAGTGAGTACACCCCCTCACAATTGTAAATATTTTATTATATCTTTTCATGTGACAACACTGAAGAAATGACACTTTACTACAATGTAAAGTAGTGAGTGTACAGCTTGTATAACAGTGTTAATTTGTTGTCACCTCAAAATAACTCACACACATTAATCTCTAAACCGCTGCCAACAAAAGTGAGTACACCCCTAAGTGAAAATGTCCTAATTGGGACCAAAGTGTCAATATTTTGTGTGACCACCATTTATTTCTAGCACTCCCTTAACCCTCTTGGGCATGGAGTTCACTAGAGCTTCACAGGTTTCCACTGGAGTCCTCTTCCACTCCTTCATAACGACATCACAGAGCTGGTGGATGTTAGAGACCTTGTACTCCTCCGCCTCTTGTTTGAGGATGCCCCACAGATGATCAATAGAGTTGAGGTCTGGAGACATGCTTGACCAGTCCATCACCTTTACCCTTATCTTCTTTAGCAAGGCAGTGGTCGTCTTGGAGGTGTGTTTGGGGTCGTTATGTTGGAATACTGCCCTGTGGCCCAGTCTCCGAAGGGAGGGGATCATGCTCTGCTTCAGTATGTTGTCACAGTACATGTTGGCATTCATGGTTCCCTCAATGAACTGTATATATATATATATATATATATATATATATATATATATATATATATATATATATATATATATATATATATATATATATAGTGCCTTGAAAAAGTATTCACCCCCTTGGTATTTTTTGTGCTTTGTTGCCTCACAACCTGAAATTAACATGGCTTGTTTGAGGATTTGCATTATTTAATTTACAGAACATGCCCACCAGTGGCGTAGCGTGGGTTGTCAGCGCCCGGGACGAGGCAAGTAATTTGCGCCCCCTTGACCCACAGACTTACCTATTTTCAGCTAGCTCCAGTCTGGTCACATGATCTCCTGTGTGAGACAGTGATGGCTGTAGGGGAGAGGAGAGTGTGCTTGACAATGACTGGTAAAGCATGGAGTGGTGACATCATGCATAGGTTCCTATGTCCCATCTGATGTTGGCGCTCCCTCCTCTCTCCTGCATACACCACTGGCTCACACAGGGGATAACATGACTGGACAGCCTGAAAATAGGTGTTTACATCTTTTCTACACAGGTTAGCCATCATAGGCATTAGGAGGGGGGATTTTATAATATTTCAGTTAATGGGAGCTACATATGTCATATTCACACTATAATACTTGTTGCAGCACCGTGCCGGGATCAATACCCCAACGGCACAGTGCTGCAACAAGTATTATAGTGTGAATATGACATACTGTATGTAGCTCCCATTAACTGAAATATTGAAAAAAAAACCCTAATGGGTGGTGAGTCCTAAATCACCAGTGCTGCAAGAAACCTCAACCTCATTGTACTAATAAAGCACAGGAAATGTCATATAACAATTCATCAAATACAATAATTCTAAGACAGCCCTACTGGGTAGTGAATCCAAATCACCAGTGCTGCAAGAACACACAATTGTGCAAATATATAAATAAACAAACTAATTTCATATGATAATCAATAAAAAGCATCCAAAAAACATGGCTATGAATGGACTTTATGGCTATGGATGAACTTTTTATTGATTATTATATAAAATGAGTTTGTTTATTTATTTATATATTTGCACAATTGTGTGTTTTTGCAGCACTGGTGATTTGGATTCACTGAGAGAAAGGCAGAGAGAGACATTGGGATCAGAGAGACGGTGGAGCTGAGGGAAAGGGGGGGCTGAGAGAGGGAGAGGGGCCTGCGGGGGAGATGAGAGAGGCTGCTAGCCCTACCTTTCATGCCAGTCTGTGTCCTTGATCCGGGGTGCTTTGATCCTTCCAGCGGCTCCCTGGCAACATCCGCCTCCTTGCATGTCATCTGGGTCCTCAGTCAGCCTGTTCTCCGGGCCTCATGTTAGTGCGGAGAGGAAGTTCGAGCAATCCATGCTCTGGAGGCACGGGAGATGCTGTGCCCGCCGCTTCTCATCTCTTGGGGGGCGGGGTCAGGAGGGCTAGGTCAAGGAGGAGGCGGCTGTGATGGAACTATTCTCCCCAGTCCCGGGCTCTCAGGCAGCCAGCCTATCTGTCTTCGGCTCGGCCCCTCGCTGATCACCACCGTGAGACTGATCCCCCAGCCGCCCGCCTGCACACTAAGAACATCATAAGTTTAACAAGGGGCTTTTATTCCCGTGCTAGACGGTCCACACTCATGACAGCGCCCCTCTAAATTTTGCGCCCGGGGCGGTGGCCCCCCTCGCACCCCCCACGCTACGCCACTGATGCCCACAACTTTGAAGATTTTTTTTTTTATTGTTAAGCAAACAACAAAAGGACAAAATAACAGAAAAAGTAAATAAGCTTAACTATTCACCCCCTAAAGTCAATACTTTGTAGAGCCACCTTTTGCGGCTATCACAGCTCAAGTCACTTTGGATAAGTCTCTATGAGCTTGCCACATTTTACCACTGGGATTTTTGCCCATTCCTCCTTGCATAACTGCTCCAGCTCTTTCAAGTTGGATGGTTTGCGCTTGTGAACAGCAATCTTTATGTCTGACCACAGATTTTCTATTGGATTGAGGTCTGGGCTTTGACTAGGCCATTCCAACACATTTACATGTTTCCTCTTAAACCACTCAAGTGTTGCTTTAGCAGTGTGTTTGAGGGCATTGCTGGAAGGTGAACCTCCATCCTAGCCTCAAATCACACACAGAGTGGTACAGCTTTTGCTCAAGAATATCCCTGTGTTTAGCACCATCCATCTTTCCCTCAACCCTGACCAATTTCCCAGTCCCGACTGCTGAAAAACATCCCCACAGCATGATGCTCTCACCACCATGTTTCACTGTGGATGGTGTTCTTTGGGTGATGTGATGTGTTGGGTTTGTGCCAGACATAACGGTTTCTTTGATGGCCAAAAAGTTCAATTTTAGTTTCATCAGACCAGAGCACCTTCCTCCATACATCTTGGGAGTCTCCCCCATGCCTTTTCGCAAACTCAAAACGTGCCATTTTGTTTTTTGCTGAAAGTAATGGCTTTCTTCTGGCCATGCTGCCATAAAGCCCAACTCTGTGGAGCGTACGGCTTATTGTCATCCTATGTACAGATACTCCAGTCTTTGCTGTGGAACTCTGCAGCTCTTTCAGGGTTACCTTAGGTCTCTGTGCTGCCTCTCTAATTAATGTCCTCCTTGCCCGGTCTATGACTTTTGGTGTGCGGCCGTCTCTCTCAGGTTTGCTGTTGTGCCATGTTCTTTTCATTTGGTTATGATAGATTTGATGGTGCTCCTGGGGATCATGAAAGATTTGGATTTTTTTTGTTTGAATACTTTTGCAAGGCACTGTATATATATATATATATATATATATATATATATATATATATATACTCTGCATCCAGTGTAGCCTATACCTAAAGTGCATTCCGTCATGTACTGTTTCTAATACACTTCAGGCAGTGTACACAGTATCTAATACAGTGTGTACAGTTTCTACTACACTTCTGGTTGTGTACACAGTACACAATACAGTGCAGCCATAGTACAGTTTCTACTACTTTTCTGGTGGTGTACACAGTATCTAATACAGTGTGTACAGTTTCTACTACACTTCTGGTGGTGTACACAGTATACAATACAGTGCAGCTGTTGTACAGTTGCTAATACAGTGCAGGTGGTGTACACAGTATCTAATACAGTGTAATGTGGTGTTGCAAAACAAAAAATACCTCATGTCCGGAAGGCCACCAAGGAGAGGCAGACACTCACAGACCACTAAAAGAGGGCAAGCAGCCTCTGTGTCTACAGTCAACAGTGGTGGTTGTGGACATGGTGCATCCTCTGCAGATGGCCATGGGGCCATGGAGTAACGTGAGCCTAGAGGGGGGTGCCACAGAAGGACAAGAAACTGGCAGTCATGTTCCCCAGCTGCAGCATACTGCCAAGTTTGCTCCAGTGATAAGGAGGGAGGGGATGATGAGGTCATTGGCTTTACTTGGATGCCTGAGAGAAGAGAGGAGGAGGAGGAGGAGGCACAACTCCAATGAGGGAGGATGTCCTATAGGGGGCAGCAGATTGCACCATTGCTGTTTGCAACCTATGTCTGGAGCGGATCAAGCGTGGCCAGAACAGCAGACGCTTGGGCACCACATGCTTGACCAGACATATGATGACCTGCCATGCAGTCCGTTGGCAACAGCACTTGAAAGACCCACATCAAAGAAAAAGGTGGACTTCTCCTTGCTCCTCATCTGGGATCTCCAACTCTACTATACCTCCAGTTCTCTCAAAAACCTGGAATGAAGGTATAGCAATAGGTGTCCCAAGTACTTGCAGCCAATCTGCTAGCAGTACACCACCATCTGATTTTAGCAGGCACATTTCCCTACCTCAGTTGCTGAACCATAAAAAGAAATTCGGTCCCAGCCATCCACATGCTCAGCGTCTAAATGCTAGCTTGGCCAAATTCCTAGCACTGCAACTGCTGCCTTTTCAGCTGGTAGACTCTGTCCCCTTTCATGAATTTGTGGAATGTGCTGTACCTCAGTGGCAGGTTCCAAAACGCCATTTCTTTTCACGGAAGGCCATTCCGGCTCTCTATCGGCATGTGGAAGGCAATGTTTTGGCCTCGTTGGACAGGGCGGTCAGCAGTAAGGTTCATATTACCGCTAACTCATGGTCCAGCAGGCATGGGCAGGGACGTTACCTTTCCTTCACGGCGCACTGGGTAACTCTGCTGGCAGCTGGGAAGGATGCAGGACAGGGTTTAGTGTTGTTGGAGCTTGTTCCACCACCATGCCTCCAAAATGCTAGTGGTGATTCTGCCACAGCTCTCTCCTTCACCCCTCCTCTTCTTCTTCCTCTATGGCCTCTTCTTCAGATTTGTCCTCTGAACCAGCGGTGCTTCGCAAGCGTTCAAGGGGCTAAAGCAGTAAGGCTAAAAGTTGCCATGCGGTGGTTAAGTTGGTCTGCCTAGGAGACAGGAGCCACACTGGGCAGAGATTCTGTCAGCTCTGCAGGGGCAGGCTCAGAGGTGGCTGATGCCATGCCAGCTTCAGCCAGGAATGGTTGTATGCGTCAAGGGCACCAAACTTCTCTCCGCCCTCCGACAGGGACACTTGACCCATGTTCCATGTTTGGCACGCGTCCTGAATTTGGTGGTGCAGCGGTTCTTGAACAGGGACCCAGGCTTACAGGATCTCCAGGCCAGAAAAGTTTGCGGTCATTTCCTCCGGTCATACAATGCCAGTGCTTGGCTGGCTGACATTCAAAGGGAATGCAACCTGCCCACCAACCGCCTCATTTGTGAAATGCCCACCAGGTGGAACTCAACATTGGCAATGCTGCAGCAGCTGCACACACAGCAGAGTGCCATCAATGAGTACCTGTGCGAGTATGGCACCAGGACAGGATCAGGGGAGCTTGGCTTCTTTTCGTTACACCAGTGGCTACTGTTCAAGGATGCATGCACTGTCCTGTCACCATTTGAGGAGGCCACAAGGATGGTGAGCAGCGACAATGCATGCATCAGTAAAACTGTCCCTCTACTCTTCCTGTTGGAGCACACGCTTCGTGGAATCATGGACAGGGCACTTGAGGCAGAACAGAGGGAGGAAGAGGAGGACTTCCGTACCTCTCAAGGCCCCTTTTATCCAGATAGCATTCCTGCGGGCCCACCAAACACACAGGAAGAAGAGGAGGAGGATTGTGTCGGGATGGATGTAGAGGATAACACTTAGCAGCAGTCTTCAAGGGATGGTCCCCAGAAAGCCAAGGAGTTGTACGTGGCTGGGAGGAGGTAGTTACGGATCATGTGATTCTTAGTGACCCAGAGGACTCAGAATTAAATGCCTCTGCAAACTTACTCTGCATGGCATTACTGGATCTTGAGGATGGACCACTGGCCAGAACTTGCTCAATATGCAATTGAGCTACTGGCCTGTCCTGCATCCAGCGTGCTTTCTGAACGCATATTTGGCGCTGCTGGAGGGTTTGTAATGGATCAAAGAGTGCGCCTGTTCACAGACTCCCTTGAAAGGCTCACATTTAAAAAAATTAATCAGTCTTGGATCAGCAGCTATTAAGCACCCGATGCTGATGTAACTGATTAAATTTGCTATGGAAGTGGGATGCCTTGAAGACTGCAAATGCTGACTATCCTATTCCTCCTCAATCTTGATGATGCTAGCTAATATTTTTGGTTTAGGGCAACACCACCACCATCCAAGAGCCAATTTTTCTGTCCCAGTTTAACAGGGGCATGTAATTACAATTTGTGATCTAATATTTCACAGCAGGGCCCATTCCTGTGCCCAACAAGAGTATCTGTTAGGGGCTACAGTGTTGTGGCACCACCACCAGCACACAAGGCCCAATTTTTCTGCCCCTGTTTAACCGGGGCATGTAATTACAATTTGTTATCTAATATTTCACAGCAGGGCCTATTCCTGCGCCCAACAAGAGTATCTGTTAGGGGCTACAGTGCTGTGGCACCACCACCACCAATCAAGGCCCAATTTTTCTGCCCCTGTTTTACAGGGGCATGTAATTACAATTTTTGATACAATATTTCACAGCAGGGCCCGTTCCTGCACCCAACAAGAGTAACTGTGAGGGCTTACATTGATGTGGCACTACCACCACCACCCCCAAGGCCCAATTTTTCTTCCCCTGTTTAGAGGGGCATGTAATTACAATTTGTGATCTAATATTTCACAGCAGGGCCCATTCCTGCGCCCAACAAGAGTATCTGTTAGGGGCTACAGTGCTGTGGCACCACCACCACCAATCAAGGCTCAATTTTTCTGCCCCTGTTTAACAGGGGCATGTAATTACTATTTTTGATACAATATTTCACAGCAGGGCCTGTTCCTGCACCCAACAAGAGTAACTGTGAGGGGTTACAGTGTTGTGGCACCACCAACTCCCAAGGCCCAATTTTTCTGCCCCTATTTAACATGGGCATGTAATTACAATTTTGGATCTAATACTTCAATACAGGGCCCGTTCCTGCACCCAACAAGAGTAACTGTGAGGGCTTACATTGATGTGGCACTACCACCACCACCCCCCAAGGACCAATTTTTCTGCCCCTGTTTAACAGGGGCATGTAATTACAATTTTTGATACAATATTTTACAGCAGTGCCCATACCTGCGCCCAACAAGAGTAACTGTGAGGGCTTACAGTGATCTGGTACCACCAACACCTAAGGCCCAATTTTCTGCAGAGTATATAGAGCAGGCCATATAGTATATATACTGCTGTTCAGAGTTTATAGTGCCTGGGGAACCCCCATGCCATTTTTTTTAAAAATTTGGGTGTGGAGTTCCCCTTAATGTCCCTACCAGACCTGAAGGGCCTGGTATGGATTTTAGGGGTGACATCCACGCCATTTATTTATATTTTTTTTTGGTATTTTTTAACTATATTGCCGGGATGCGACAATACATTACAGCCACAAGCAGTTTTGCATTACATTTTTTCCTTTAGAAATGTAATTTTGCTGTGGCACTGTTATGAACATGGGAAAGATGTGCTACTTTACAGGCATACTAAGATGGGGCTGGCTCTTTCCCCGTCTGGGGGGTGGGGATGGCCTGCGTACCACTCGGACCTCTCAATGGCTCCCCAATGCCCCTATTAGAGACATCTACCTCATTTTAACGGTAAAACCCATCATCATGATTTATCTAACGTGATTCTTTTTTAGAAAATATCCACAATTCTGAATATTTGTATTACTTTATAGATTCAGATGTGCCCCCTGAAGAGACCGCATATAGGTCGAAACGCGTCGGGGCTTCGGCATTTTACTACAATATGTAATGTAATGATGTGATATGCATTTTTACCGCTTTATGGATTATAAATGTATTTTTGCCGTTTTATGAAATATGAATTTATCATTGGACCAGATTCTACATGAATATATGATACTGGACACTTTGTCAATAAACTGTCTTACTAATGATTTTTTGTAATGGTGTACTTTGCTGCTTTAAAGCCCCACTGGGGAATCCTAAATTCTTTAGACAAATCAATTTCGGGGTGCGCAGCTCTTTTGTTCTCTCCTATGTATGTCTCCCCTTAGTTGCCGAATATTTCATTTTTATTGTTTCACTTTAAGCATTATTAAAATCACTGCTCCTGAAAAATGGCCGTTTTTAAAACTTTTTTTTGCGTTGATAGATGTCCCCTGGGGCAGGACCTGGGTCCCCAAACACTTTTTTTGGCAATAACTTGCATATAAGCCTTTAAAAATTAGCACTTTTGATTTTTCACATTCATGGCCCATAGACTTTCACAGTGTTCGCCTGTTCGAACTAATTTTTTGCCTGCATGTTCTGCTGTGAACCGAACCGGGGGGTGTTTGGCTCATCCCTTATTACTAGTATAGTGTCTGAATGGATTTATATCTTTGATCTGATCAGAACTATACTAGCATCCCCAGTAGTATAAAAATAAACAAAACAACAGTCTTTGCGCTACAAGTCCAAGAAGTCCAAAACAGAAACAGACTAACCAAGGAAATCCTCCAGGGAAATATTTTATTCAAAAGTCTATCTGACACCACACTCCTTGCAGCTCTGTGATCAGGGGGAAACTGATAACTGTGAAGACATAAGAAAAATTCAGAGCACTTTTTGCAATTCGGCACTGCGTCGCTTTAACTGACAATTGCGCGGTCGTGCGACGTGGCTCCCAAACAAAATTGACATCCTTTTTTCCCCACAAATAGAGCTTTCTTTTGCTGGTATTTGATCATCTCTGCGGTTTTTATTTTTTGCACTATAAACAAAAAAATAGCGACAATTTTGAAAAAAACGCATTATTTTTTACTTTTTGCTATAATAAATATCCCCAAAAATATATAAAAAAAATGTTTTCCCTTAGTTTAGGCCGATACGTATTCTTCTACATATTTTTGTTAAAAAATCGCAATAAGCGTTTATTGATTGGTTTGCGCAAAAGTTATAGCGTTTACAAAATAGGGGGTAGTTTTATGGCATTTTTATTGATATTTTTTTTTTTTATTAGTAATGGCAGCGATCATCGATTTTTATCAGGACTGCGACATTATGGCGGGCAGATCGGACACTTTTGGTGTGATTTTGGGACCATTTACATTTATACAGCGATCAGTGCAATTGAAAATGCATTGATTACTGTGTAAATGTGACTGGCAGTGAAGGGGTTAACCACTAGGGGGCAGTGTAGGGGTTAAGTGTGTCCTAGGGAGTGATTCTAACTGTGGGGGGGCGTGGCTATGTGTGACACGACACTGATCACCACTCCCGATTTTAGGGAGCGGTGATCAGTGTCCTGTCACTAGGCAGAATGGGGAAATGCTTGTTTACATCAGCATTTCCCCGTTCTTCCTCTCCATGAGACGATCACGGGTATCCCCGCGGACAGGACCCGCAATCACACTCATGGAGGTTGCGGCGGGCACCCCCGCAAACTGCTTTTTAAAGGGCAACGTACAGGTACGTTAATCTGCCAGTACGTGCCCTTCTGCCGAAGTATATCGGCGTGAGCCAGTTGGCAAGCGGTTAATGAAATTAGAAGATAAAACAATGCACTTATAAGCATAAGTGAAACACAAGCATCAAAACTCTTCCAGTGGGGAACTCTGAACAGGGTCCCATCCGAGCGGCGTGGTTAATCATCATCTAGGACATAGGAGGAGGAGGGGCGAAACGTGTCGATGTAATTTCCGCTCTAGAGAACAAGTGACGTTATTTCCGGTCCCCGTGGAACGCACGCGAATCCGGAAACACGCTGATGCTTGCCTTGCCTGATCTCTCGTGAGTGATACTCAGTAGAGCGCAGTGTATTCTTTGACTGGCGGTACTTCACATGCATGTAGTTCCCTTCTCTCTTTTATACCTCATTATGTTATCAAAGCCCTGGATCATGTTGAGAGCCATCACCTTTGAAAATTTTGATGATCTTCCATACCTCCCCAATCAATTCAGCCTGTATTGACCCCAGGAATGCCAAATCGAGGGTTCATCAATTTTGCCTGTATTGACCCCAGGACTGCCAAATTGAGGGTTCATTAATTTTGGTGAGTGGGGCCATAAGAGGGGGTACAATCTGTTTGGAAGCATCGTTCCACTATTATTGACTATTATCCTTATTATTCAGCATTTCATTGAATTTTTGCGTTTGTGTTACATTGTATCATATTGTGGCTATAGCACAATAGCACTTTATATCTTTTATATTATTATTTTTTTTTTTTTTTAGAGTACTCACTTTATCACTTAGCACTTTAATTTTTAGTGTGTGCTATATGTCATCACATTAATACCAAATAGTGTAATTTGGTTACTTATAAGCACTTAGCACTTTGTTTTTAGTGTATATACACACTATTATATATCATCATTCCGCTAGCGCTGTCACTATTGTTTTCACACTGTAGAGAGCAGTGGCACCCTGACAGATAGCTCTGATGACGGAGTAGAGGTCCCTGCTAAGGTCAGGCGTACCCAACCCCATTCTTCTGTGGCTGAGGTGCATCAATCGCCTGGTTCTGGTATGCAGCAGAGAGCCAGTACTAATGCCACTCAACCTTCTGGTGAACTAGCAAGCACCAGCGGCCTAGACAAACCAGCACTGCTGTAACACTTAGTGATGTGGCGAGTCCCATATGTGCAGTTCAAGCTGGTGCAATTGACTATTATCCTTATTATTCAAACTGCGTAGAGGATTCTTTACTGTAAGAGTGGTAAGAATGTGGAATTCTCTTTCACAAGCAGTGGTTTCAGCAGGGAGCATAGATAATTTAAAAAAACTATTACATAGGCACCTAAACAACCTTAACATACAGGGATATACAATGTAATACTGACATAAAAGTCGCTTATGTCTTTTTTCAACCTCACCAACTATGTAACTATATATGGGACAGCCGGGGTAGAAAATGTGTTAATTCAGAGAGTGCATTGTATATCCATGTGTGCAATGTACAAATTATTTTAAGGACCCATTTACAATATGGAATTTACAGGTAAGTCAACATTCCTGTTATGTTAATTGTACAGTACTGGACGAAGGCAGAATATTCATACACCATGGGGCATCTCCAAGCAATTAATAGGAAGCATGGGCAACAATGAGGCAAACAGAACTGTGCCAATAGGCCTAACAACAAGGAGCAAAAGACTCAACCTCAGAGAGCTGCTTTGAGATGACAAGGTGGCAGCCTTTTACAATTCGGCTACTGAGACTTGGTGCCAAAATGCCCATGAAACACCCACCGATCTGGTCAAATGGGTGCATAGAGGCGCATGAGGAGATTTCTCTTTGAGAATTTAGGCTCTTGGAATCAGATTTTTTATTCATTGTGCAATGGTGGATGCAGGGTATCCCTGGCAGGGTACAAAAAACAGGACAAAGAGGGAATCCATCTATCTGATCAAAGCATTAGCCTTGAGGTATACTCTAAGGACACTATGTCCAGGTAATGTAGAGATATTTCCATTGGATGGTTAAGAGCAGGACATAAAAAAGTGAGGACAATGTCCTTTGTGAGGTGGAACACTGAGACCACTTTTGTAAGAATGGGGTAGTCTTGGGCATAAGACAAACTTGTAATTGTGCAGAATAAAAAAACCTTGTTTACAGAAAAGGGCTGCCAGTTCAGAAACATGTCTAGATGTAATAGTGACCAAAAAGGCGACTTTGCATGACAGATCTTATAGGTTCAAAGGGTATATTGTCTTGTGGTGGTACTGACACAATGACTCACTGGGACAAAAGGTGGTTCAGGGAATTTTGCAAATCTAACTGTCCTTGGGCCTTTTTGGTTGATTTGAAAGAAAAAAGCGGTGAGGTGGTAGAGTTTTGAACTCTGATGTGTGCCATTTTGAAACCACAGATTGAACTCTAGGACACCTGTGACCCAGAGAGACGGAAACTGTACTAGACACTTACCACTCTTTGAGACCTTTCGCTGTGGGAGTAAAACCTTCCCACTTGTGACCTCTTTGATAAACTGGCAAAATGCCTCACCAAATAGATGTCTTCCTTGGAAAGGCATATGTGTGGTGCGCATTTTGCAGGCTGCTTCAGCTGCTTAATTTGTTTCAGGACATCAAACATTCTATCTGCAGAATCTTTGAAAGAAGGAACATCTTCAACAGGTATAGTGTGGTGTTTGTTTACAACAGAGATGGCAGGCTCAACTACATCAAAGGCCCACTTCTTTGTGAACTCTTTTTCCATTGGATAGAGTTCAGTAAAGATTTTAGGAGGAGAGAAAATTCTGTCAGGAGTGACTCAGTTGTCATAGACTGCAAATTTAGTCTGTTTATGAACAGGGTCTCTTTATACCCAAAGCGACATGATGAGAGTCAGCTTGCACAATGCCAAAGCTTTTGCAGACAGCGGAAAACAGCTTTTTAACACAAACAAGCAGGTTGTGTGAAGTTCCCTTTCCAATATATTGACAATCTGGGGGAGAAAAATCTTCTGTAGCATCCTCTATTTCCTCAATATCTTCTTATCTTCTGTGTCTGACATAGCTGCAGAGAACTCTTCTTTAGTCAAATAGGTTGCTTGATGTGTTTGTGTATTAGAGCAAGACTCAGATGCTGAGACCATTGTTAGAACAGGCTCTTGTTCCGATGCAAGGAACGCATCACCATTTTGAAGTTGAATGTTGTGCGGGCCTTCAACAGAGTGAAAGTCTGGCTGCATTGGATTCATTTTCACCCGGGCTGCACTATAGCTACAAGTGAGGGTATTTCCCTGGGGGGTACTTACAGAATAGGTTGCAGAGTATAGAGCAAGTGTGTCCATAAGGAGTGTGTCGTAACCCTAATACATGCTATTTATTTTCCTTGCATGTGATTCGGTATTGTTTGCAGAGAGAAGATTCACCTGATTTACTAAGCATCAGAGCAAATTCTCTTGCCAAGTGCAACTGAACTTGGAAAGTGCAGTC